>NW_021319178.1:19490066-19590534 GCF_001605985.2 Dendrobium catenatum
ATTTTAAAGTTAATATAATACAAATTCTTCATATATGATATTAATCTCAAATTTTAGTAATATTGAAACCTATTTTGATTATATATTTATATTTTTATTAAAATACTTTTATATATAATTCTTTTTAAAGTGGTAACAGTTGTTTGCTTCATAATATTCCATCATATTGTGTCAAATTTAATTTTGTTCATGAGTGATATCCGACCTTACTAACAGACAAGCTCCTTTGCATATGCACTCCTAATAATCATGAAAAAGATCATACATAATGTGAAGATTTGCGCTACAAATACTTTACACAAATTAATGTTGTAGACTTCTAACATTTTCTAGGAAGAAAAAACACATGAAACAAATATTTAAGAAATAATATGTAATTATTAATTATATTCAACAAATATAATGTAAATAATAATTAATTATTCATATATTACATTAATTTGAAAATAAATTCAAAAAAATTTAAAATTCCTTCACCAATTTTTTGTTCATGTAATTACTCAATATTAAATAATTATTCAATAAACTGCTCATTTGTTCAAACAGAGTATACTGTATCATTACACATTAGAAGAATAGAGATTTAGCAGATTAAACCATATTGTTTTACAGTTTTGAGAAAACCAAAACTTGCACATTTTATCCTTAGGGTACACGGCAACTGGCACTGAACAGTATTTTCTGCTGCAATATTATAGAAAAAAATCTGGGCAAAAAAGATGATGAGGAAGCTACAGCAGCAGGATTGGGAGTGAAGGAATGAAATCATTTTACTGATCACTCTCCTTCGTTGAGGATGGGAACAATCAATGGGTACATTTGTGCAAGATAAACAATTGCCCACCTGAAATTAGAGACAAAATGGATGTCAATAAGATCAAAATATTGAAAAAGATCAAAGAAAATGCCACGGCGACGTTTGATGTAATCATGAACATTAAGGCTTTATTTGGAACGGTTTTCTTACTTCTTCTTAAAGCAGTTTTCTAATATAAAAAATTTAACTTTTAAACTAGAAATCTATTTTAAGAAGCAATAAAAAAGTCGTCCCAAACGAAACCTAACTTCAGCTTCGACTGTTTCGCATTTACTTTATGAATCCTCATTTTTCATTCATTATGATGAAGCATTAATAGTGGTTTTTAACTTTAACTTACCAGTCATTATTCCAAGCTTCTAATCCCATTATTCATTATTTACTCTTTCATTTATTTTTGTTGAGTATTACATAAGATGTTTGTTAACTTCCTAATTATTTTCACCAATTTATTAAAAATGTTATGTTTGGTCTATCAGTTTTTCTCCATATTGTTTTTAATAACTCTCTCTCTCTCTCTCTCTCTCTCTCTCTCTCTCTCTCTCTCTAAAAGATGTATTGCAAAATAAACAAAAAATAAAAGATCATAGAAGAGAAATGGATGACCTCACCAAATGAAAGACGCAACACAATTTTGTTGAAGACACATCTTGGGGTCTTCATAACACTTTGGCACATGAGTGTTGCTTTCTCTACGCTATGACTTTTCAAGTATTAGTTTTTGTCAAACTTTTGATCCTAATTCATGAAATTAAAAACAGATGAAAGGTGAGCCATATCACCCAATTGGGTAACTCAGTGGAGTAGACCCGAGCCAAAGGGAGCACAGGCCCCTACACTAGGAAGTTTTATTTGGTCCGGTCGACCGAATGAGAGAAACATTCGGTCGCAGGCAAAATCCCGTTGTACCGAGGTGTACCGAGTGGGATTTTGGTTTGAGCTTTCTCCCCTCTTTTGATCTCTTGGGTATAACATGAAGTCAACATCGGTATAGCGAGATTTTGCCTGCGACCGGATGTTTCTCTGCATCCGGTCGGAGGACGTAATAATTGTTCCTACACTAGATCCACCCATATCTCTGACCCCCTTAAAAACAAAAGAGAAATTATGAAGACCCTAAACAAAATATTAAAAGAAGACAAAGGAAGCAGATGAAATGCCATCATGCATCTAGAGACTTCTAAATCAAACCATCACGCTCAATACCAATGAGAGCCGCCGGAGATGTTAAGCTTATTCTTTATAAATCATTTTGAGTTATTTAAATCCATTTTTCTTCCAAACACTCGATATTACTTTTTCTGACCGTCTAGTGTGTGCCATTTTTACCCTTCGATTCACATTTCAAAAACCACTAAAAGTTTATTTTAAATTACCTTTGATAAATGTCTCATCTAATATAAACATTTCTTAATTTTATCTCTTCTAGTTTTACTACATATTTATGTAAATATTATCATTTTTGTCACAACTAACTAAGCTAAATGGCTTTTCATTACCCAACACAACCATATAACATAACTACAGTTCCATAAAATAGAACTTCTATCTTCATGATATCTTATAATTCCATAATAATCCCGAGGTAATTTTTCATTATGATGAGTCCTGCGTTAACTTTGAAAGTCATAACCTCGTCTATTTTAACATTCTTCTATACAATAGATAAGAATACCCAGCAAACACAAGTTCAAAAAGAGTGCTGGAGAACTTCACAAATATGTACCATTCATTATGCCTGATTTGAGTTGATCCACGGAACCCAAAATGGACAAGAGGCAGGTCGACCATATCAAATATGATCCAATCACTACACGTCAACCATGTAGTGCTCAATTAGAAAACTACAAGTCAGCCATTTTGACCAATGGTTTGGTGCTTATCTAACTCGGGGATTTATCAGAGTAATGTGCTAGACCGGTCCAGCCGGTCCATATGGTACCAATTCATACGGAACAGAGGCGGAACCTCTCCACCTCCTGTACGGGCCGATCAATCCGCCCAGTTCAAAAGAGCATATTAGGAAGGTTTTAGGAGAAGTTTAGGAGGGAAATTTGAATATAGGGATTGTTTAGGGATTTCCTTTTGAATTGTATGGATTAAATAGTTTGTTTTCCCAGGTTTAGGGCATCTTGAATTTAGCTGAAATTTGATATCTCTCTTAGGTTTTGGGGCTCTAGCGGTGCCTAGAGAATTGGGAGAGATAAATCCTCCTCTCGAATAGAGTATCAATTGTATCTTGATATTTTTCATTTCCATTTCATCAAATAATAAAATTATCTACTATTTTTCTAATTTTGTGTGAATTTTTTGTGGAGAAATCACGCTGTTTTCCAAAGATTGATAAGAATTACTTGAGATCTACAAGTGTTTCCCATCACAATGACAAGTCTTTATAAGACACATCTAATCAATCGTCAGATATAATCATCCGATATTATGTAACTCAGAGATATAGTGCCTTTAATTTTTTTGGGTGGGAGAAAATTGTGCAAGCATGCACTAAAACAACAGGAGCTCGTTGATCAAATTCAGAAGCACTTAAGAAATTCTTCTATATAATTCACTGATGAAAAAAGAAGCTTGAGACCTCATACACACCTTGAAGCCGTTCATTTTAGATGGAAATAAAGGCCAAGCAAATTTAAAAGGATGCATGTATTAGCGTTAATCAATACAATTCGTATGCTTTTTTCACAGAAAAATTAGAAAGCCAGAGATAAAGAAATCAGTAATATAGTAAGGTAGAGAGTATCATTTGTCCTTGGAAGGATCTAGACTTCTGAGCTACCATCAATTTTTCTTAGGTTAGTTGTAGCCGAGTGTTACGCCGGCCCAGGAGGGGCCGGCTGGACCGGTCCAGCCTGGACCGGTCCATTATTACTGCAGGCGGAAAAAATAGCGGGGGGGCGCGGTTCCGAGCGGACACGTGAGGTGAGCCGCGTGGTTTTGGGTGCGTCGGGAGGGAAATTTTGAATGTTGGGGGCTGTTTTAGGAAGTTTGTAATTGTCCTTTGTCTTTAATTAGGAGTTTTGGTGAGAAGGGGGGGATTATGTTGATTTTGAATGTGATTTGGGAGATCTAGGTTTTTCTTTTGGGCTCTAGGCTACGGCTAGAGATTTGGAGAGTTATTCCTTCCTCTCGAATCGGAGGAAACTTGTATCTTTCTTGTCTTTTGCATCGACTAGTGAAATTCAATCGTGTGCTATTGTTTTTCCTATTTTTCCTACGAGTTCTTTTCAGATTTTTCCACTGTTTTTGTGTTTGGTGGCTGTTTTCGCATAGAAAACAGCAGATTAGTTGCGATTTGGCTTAGATCCGATAGGAATCACTTGAAATACTCAAGTGGTACCTATCAAATTGGTATCAGAGCGAGATCCGGATGGTGGAGGGCTGTTTTCCACTGTTTCGCTGCAGATTTTGGGTTGTCGGAGGCTGTTTTCCCCTGAAAACAGCAGTTTTTAGGGTTTTTGAGAACAACAGTTGAGTAAAACAGCAGATTTTGACTGTTTGGAGGGAGATTCTTGCTGTCCGGAAGTTTTTCCTTGCGGATTCGGAGGCATCTCGTTGGTTCCCATGGCATCTAAGCAGGTAGAAGTCTTGGAGACCGAGATGGGTCAACTTAAGGCGGATCTGGAAGAGAAGATGGCCACATTTAGTGAAAATGTGGAAGGGAAATTCATGGCTTTGGAGGAAATGATGAAGAAGTTGTTGGAGGGGCAAGCTCGGGCGGTGCCAGCGGAGGAAAGAGGAGAAGGTAGTGGGAGCAGGGGTAAGGAGAAGGTGAATCTAGAAGAGGGAGAGAAGGTAGAACTGCTTGACAGCAACGGGAGGATGCCACCTCGGGAGTCCATTAGGCGAGAAGAACATGATAGAAGGAGAGACTTCCGGGAAGGAAGAGAAGATGATTGGCGACGTAGGAGGGCCGACCCAGTGGACCGGCCGTGCGGGATCTATAACCACCATGGCAGGGCACGAGGGGAAGATGGCTACCGGCGGCCAAGGAGGGAGGATGAGCCCCGATATGGAGAAAGAGGAACTTGGGAAGATCCCATAGCTTGGGACAGAGGAGGCCATGGGGGGAACAGAGCATACGGAATTGACACGAGGGCCAGGAAGCTGAAAATGCCTGTCTTCGAAGAGGGAAATGTGGATGAGTGGATCCACAAGGTGGAGAGGTATTTTGCAGTGAACGGCCTGATGGAGGAGGAGAGATTGATGGCTGCTAGTATGTGCTTGGAAGGGTCGGCATTTGCCTGGTTCAAGCAAATGGATAAGTGGGAACCGGTGAGGTCCTGGAGGGACTTCAAGGAGGCTATCAGGGAGAGATTCAGGGGGAGCAGCCCATGGGAGATATCAGAACAGTTCTACGCCCTCACTCAAGAGGGAACAGTGGAGGAATACAGGAAGAATTTTGAGAGTTTAGTGGGAGACATGGAGGGCCTCTCAAACAGTACTTTGGGGGGAAATTTTATGAAGGGTCTCAAACCAGAAATTAGAGATGCGGTGAAGGTCATGAGACCAAGAGACTTGAGGGAGGCAATGGAGTTAGCTCAGCTGGTGGAGAACCAGAAGACCAACGCCCGCACGTGGAGGAACAATCACTCAGGAGGTCCCACCAGGACAACTACCACTTACTTGGCTCCAAAAGGGCCAAGCCCAAGCGTTCCTAGGGAGAGTGGAAAGGAGAAGAGCGGGGTGACCAGATCTGCTGGAAGCTTCAATAAACTGACTGAGGAAGAGATGCAGGAGAAGAGGGCCAAGGGCCTTTGTTTCAGATGTGAGGAGAAGTTTGTTCCAGGGCACAGATGCAAGGATCGCGCGCTTCGGGCTCTCACCGTCTATATAAACAAGGCGCCTGAAGAGTGTGATGATTCTGATGAGGAGCAGATTGATCCCAGGTTGGAGTAGCTGAGGTATCCCTCAATTTTGTGTTGGGATTTACTCCTAGCCATACGATGAAGGTGAAGGGGAAGATCCTTGGGAGGGAGGTATGGTTCTGATTGACAGTGGGGCAACCCACAATTTCATATTCCACCCAGGTGGCGGAGGAGTTAGGGATGGAGCCCTACTGAGACAGGCAGTTATGGGGTGATTGATGGGACAGGAAAGATTGAGTCCAGCACTGGGATTGTAAAGGGTGGAGATGAGACTACAGGAGATCAGGGTGGTAGAGGACTTCCAACTCCTGAGTTGGGTAGACCATATGTCAGTTTGGGCATTGAAGTGGCTACAGACCTTGGGTGAAACCAAGGTGAACTGGGGACCCATGGTTGATGGAGCTGAATGTAGAGGGGAAGAGGGTGAAGCTAAACGGGGAACTAGGATTGTCCAGAGCTGGAGTGTCACTCAGATCATTGACGAAAATCCATCCATGAGGAAGGAGGAGGATTCTCTTGTGGAGCCTGCAGAGCTTGGAGGAGCAGGAGGAGGGAGGAAAAGCTCATTCCCACGTTGGTCAGCCCTTCTGCAGGAATTTGAGGATGTTGGTTCCAACCTCCGGTGGGACTACCACCTGACAGAGAGCAGGAAGCACCAAATTATCCTGAAAGAGGGAGTATCTCCTATCAGTGTGAGGCCTTACAGAATACCCTCAGTGCAGAAAGGATGAGATGAGAAGCTTGGTGGGAGAAAATGCTAGAAGGAGGGATCATTCAGCCCAGTGTGAGCCTTTCAATCTAGTCCAGTTTCGCTTGTGAAAAAGAAGTGGGAGTTGGAGGTTCTGTGTAGACTACAGAGTCTAAATAAGGAGACTGTGCCTGATAAGTTTCCTATTCCCTGTTGATTGACGAGTTGATGGTGAGCTACATGGAGCAGCCTGTTCACCAAGGTCATCTAAGTCAGGCTATAACCAGATTCAAGATGAGGAAGGAAGATGTGGCAGAAGACGGCCTTGCAGACTTATAGGGGCCACCTACGAAGTTTCTTGGTGATGCTTTTGGCCTCACCAACGCACCTTGCCCCATTCCAGGCCTTGATGACCTGGATCTTCAAGCCAACACTCCGTAGGTTTGTGTTGGTATTTTTTGATGACATTTTAATCTATAGCAGGACATGAGATAGGAAACCTAGAGCACCTGAGAGTTGGTGTTGGGTAGTGGCTGAGGGAGCATAACTAAAGGCCAACTTCAAGAGTGTGACTCGCTCAGGCACGGGTGGAGTACCTGTTGTGGCATCGTGATATCCCAGGAGGGAGTTGCTGCAGATCAGTCCAAGATAGAGGCAATGCTGGCATGGCTCAACCCAAGACCTTGAAGAGGGGCTCAGAGGAATTCTTTGGATTGACAGGCTAGTACAGAGTTTTCGTGAGGGGATACGCACCATAGCGTGGCCACTGACAGAGCAGTTGAAGAAGGACAACTTCTTATGGGGGGAAGCAGCTTCAGAGGCTTTTGAGAAGCTGAAGAAGGCCATGACGACGGTGCCAGTGCTTGCTCTGCCAGACTTCAATCAGGTGTTTGTGTTGGAGACAGATGCTTCAGGCTATGGATTGGGAGCAGTGTTGATGCAGAACCACAGAGCCATAGCTTACTTCAGTCAGGTACTGTCGTCCCGGGCTAGGCTGAAGTCTGTCTATGAGAGAGAGCTGATGGCTATTGTACTAGCTATCCAGAAGTGGAGACCTTACTTATTGGGCAGACACTTTATTGTCAGGACTGATCAGAGGAGCCTGAAGTACTTGTTAGAGCAGAGGATGGTCACAGAGGAGCATCAGAGGTGGTTGTCCAAGCTGCTGGGATATGATTTCGAGATCCACTATCGGCCGGGACTAGAGAATAAGGTAGTGGATGCCTTATCACGCTGTATGGGGGAGCTCTAGGGGATTGCTGTATCAGTACCAGTACTGATGGATTGGGGAGCCATCAAAGAGGAGAGCATTCAGAATGAGGAGCTAAGGAAATCAAAGAAGAGGTGTTATCAGATGAGAAAAGCCACCTAGGCTATTCAGTTGTGGGAGAAAGACTGTACTATCAGGGAAGGGGTGTGATTCCAAGGTCTTCCATCCACATTCCCCAACTGCTACAGGAGTTTGATGGGAGTGCTATAGGAGGGCATTCAGGAGTGCAAAAAACTTATAGCCGGTTAGCTGCTGAATTGTACTGGAAGGGGATGAGGAAAGATGTAGAGGAGATGGTGGCGAGGTGTGATATCTGCCAGCGAAGCAAGTACCTGACGATGGCACCAGGGGGATTACTACAGCCTCTGGCCCTACCAGAGAAGGTTTGGGAGGAGATTACTATGGATTTCATTGATGGGCTCCCAAAATCAGAAGGCTACACAATTATACTTGTAGTGGTCGACAGGCTGAGCAAATATGCTCATTTCATTCCCTTGAGACACCCGTACACAGCGATGTCTGTAGCAGCAGCATTTGTGAGGGAGATAGTCCGCCTGCATGGGGTACAAGAGTCCATTGTTTTTTATAGGGACAAGGTGTTCCTGAGCCATTTCTAGAGGGAACTATTTAGGATGCAGGGAACAGTATTGAAGAGGAGCACAGCCTACCATCCACAGACTGACGGACAAATGGAGGTGGTGAATAGGAGTTTGGAGACATACTTGAGGTGTTTTGTGTCTAAAACACCAAAGCCGTGGGCCAAATGGCTAGCTTGGGCAGAATACTGGTACAATACCTCCTTTCACTCGGCTACCAAGATGACACCGTTTAAGATGTTATATGGGAGGGACCCCCCACATTTGGTACACTACAACCATAGTAGTACCCCAGTATCTACAGTGGATCAACATTTAAAGGAAAGAAATCAGGTGTTGGAAGAGCTCAAGAGGCATTTACTTAGAGCCCAGCAACTTATGAAGAAGCAGGCGAACGGCAAAAGGAGAGATATACAGTTTGCAGTTGGGGACAAGGTCTACTTGAAGCTCCGACCATACCGACAGAGAACAATATCCCAAAGGAGAAATGAGATGCTTGCAACAAGGTATTTTGGCCCTTTTGAAGTGGAGGAGAGAATTGGAGAGGTGGCCTATAGATTGAGACTTCCTCCAACAGCCAGAATACACCCCGTTTTTCATGTCTCGCAGTTGAGGAGAGTGGTGGGGGAGCATGTAGTGAGCCCGGAGCTGCCCAGCACATTGAGGGAGGACATGAAAGTGACATTGGAGCCTCTAGCGGTAGAAGAAGTGCGCATCAACGAGAAGGGGGAAAAGGAGGTGAAGATTAGGTGGAGCGGCCTTCCAGACTATGAGGCCACTTGGGAGCCACAGGAGAGGATTTTCGAGCAGTTTCCTGCTTTCCACCTTGAGGACAAGGTGATTCTTTGGGAGGGCGGTAATGTTACGCCGGCACCTGAGCCGGCTGAGGACGGTCCAGGTATTATTCCCCGGCGGAAGCCAGGCGAACAGGGGGAGGGCGGAAAAAGCTAGGGGCTCCACTTGAAGCCAATTCAATTTGTGTGGAGGGAGAATTTGAATTAGAAGGGGTAATTAGGTCTTTTGTAATCCTCCTTTCATGTTTAATTAGGGAGATGAGGGGGAAATTAAGGTTATGTTGATTTTGAATGTGATTTGGGAGATCTAGGTTTTTCTTTTGGGCTCTAGGCTACGACTAGAGATTTGGAGAGTTATTCCTTCCTCTCGAATCGAAGGAAACTTGTATCTTTCTTGTCTTTTGCATAGACTGGTGAAATTCAATCGTGTGCTATTGTTTTTCCTATTTTTCCTACGAGTTCTTTTCAGATTTTTCCACAGTTTTTGTGTTTGGTGGCTGTTTTCGCATAGAAAACAGCGGATTAGTTGCGATTTGGCTTAGATCCGATAGGAATCACTTGAAATACTCAAGTGGTATCTATCACCGAGCTGGTTTAAACTGAAACTAAAAACTTAGTAATATAGCTAACAGTGAGATTTAACAACAAAATTTTAACGTTTTACACGATAGTTTTTCCCCACATAAAAAGCTCCCTCCCTCTTGGGTACTCTTAAGTTGAGAAGAAAACATCTCTTTAAAGTTTAAACCTAGAATGTAATCAAGGGACACCTTACACATCAGATACCAAAAGACTCCAATTCACTTGAAAGAGTTTCGATGTCAATCCTTCCCAATGGTTTTAAATCAAGTTTGGCATCAAAGCATAATTATGTTAGACCGTTCCATTGGACTGGTCCACACGGGACCGGCCCAGCGCAACAGAGGCGGAAGATTTCCACCTCTTCGGCAGTCGTTCAGACTGCAAGAGTCAACCGAACATTTTAGGAAGGACTTTTTAGGATTTTGGGAGGAAAATTTGAATGTATGGACTGTTTAGGGATTTCCTTTTGATTTGTATGCATTAAAATAGTTTGTTTTCCTAGGGTTAGGGCATCTTGAATTTGGTTGAAATTTGAGATCTCTTAGATTTAGATTTTTTCTTTGGGCTCAAGCGGCGTCTAGAGATTTGGGAGAGATCAATCCTCCTCTCGAATAGAGGATCAATTGTATCTTGCTATTTTTCTTCTTCCACTAGTGAATTTCAAGTGTTTTCCCTCAAATTTTCCAATAAAATTATGGGTTTTTTGCTATTTTCCATTGAAGTTGTGGATTGTTTTTGCTGTTTTTACCAATAGTATTAGGTTTTACTTGAAATATTCAAGTACTTCCTATCAAATTGACATCAGAGCACGTCGATCGAAGGGTAACCAATGGCCAGAATGAAAGTGAAAGTTTTTTAGGTAGAACTTGGGCAACTCAAAGTAGATTTTGAGGAGAAGATTGCTGATTTTCAAAATCAGATTGCATCCGTCAATGAAAGGATGGAGGAAAAGTTTGTCATGGTGGAAGACATGTTGACGAGATTGCTTGAAGCCAAAATCAAACCGGTGACATTAGAAGCAAAGGAAACTACTGGCGGCCATGGAAGAGATGAGAACCCTAACATGTTTAGGGGAAGGGAAAACCCAAAAAGGGAGATCCTAGAGGGAGAAGACGGAACGCCTCCTCTAGAACCACTTTCTAGGGAGGAGATGAGCATTGGCTATGCAAGAAGGGGTGCTGAATTTGTAAGGAGGGGATGATTTCGATCGCTGCGGTGCTGATTGTGAAAGAAGAAGAGAGGATTTTGATGAATGGTCTGGGTATGATCGTCGGAAGGAAGATCGTGACAATTGGGGAGCCCCTCCACTTCGAGGAATGGGAGGTTATGAAGGATTTAGGGGAAGCGGGTGTGACCCGAGGGTGAAAGCTGAAGATGCCAATCTTTGAGGGGGAGGATGCGCACGAGTGGATCTACAAGGTAGAAAGATATTTCGCTATAAATGGGTTGACAGAGGAGGAGAGACTGATGACGACAGAACTATGTTTAGAAGGGAAGGCTTTGTCTTGGTATCAATGGAGGTACATGCGACGACCCATACGGAGTTGGAGAGAGTTCAAGGATTGTTTGGTAGAACGTTTCCGAACTGGCAGGGGAGGAGACTTCTACGAGCAGTTCTTCGCCTTGACACATGAGAGTTCAGTGACAAAGTACCGGGAGAGATTCGAATACCTTGCTAGCCGATTGGATTGCCTTCATGAGATAGTGCTAGAAGGAAATTTCATGAAGGGATCGTCACCAGAGATCTGGGCATCGGTTAGAGTAATGAGGCCTCGTGACTTGAGAGAGGCTACGGAACTAGCTCAGTTGGTGGAGGATCAGAGGCACCTAGAGAGATAAACTGGAGGCAATATGTCAATAGGCTCGTACAAGATGATCGCCACCTTATTAGCATTCAAGGAGCCAACACTGGATACTCTTCGGGGGACTTCAAAGGGAAAGATTGCAGGATGAAGATCTGGGGACAAAGTCAAGAAGCTCATGGAAACAGAATTACAGGAGAAGAGGGCGAAGGGGCTCTGTTTCAGATGCGACGAGAATTATACTCTGAGGCACAGGTGTAAGGACCAAACTCTTCAGGTTCTTACCGTTTGTGATGAAGAAGGAATGGAGGGTGTCATCTTTCGACCTTGCGGACAATGTGGATCTTTGGGAGGGAAGAATTGTTAAACCGGTCCATTGGACATGTCCAGCCGATCCACGTGGGATCGGCCCAATGCAACATAGGCATAAGATTTCTGCCTCTTCGGCAGTCGTTTGGACCGCAAGAGCCAACCGAACATTTTAGGAAGGATTTTTTAGGGTTTTGGGAGGGAAATTTGAATGTAGGGACTATTTAGGGATTTCCTTTTGATTTGTATGCATTAAATAGTTTGTTTTACTAGGGTTAGGGCATCTTGAGTTTGGATGAAATTTGAGATCTCTTATATTTAAGTTTTTTCTTTGGGCTCTAGCAGCGTCTAGAGATTTGGGTTAGTGCATCAATTGTATTTTGTTTTTTTTCTTCTTCCACTAGTGAATTTCAAGTGTTTTTCCCTCATATTTTCCAATAAAATTATGATGTTTTGTTGTTTTTCATTGAAGTTGTGGACTGTTTTTGTTGTTTTTTATCAACAGTGTTATGTTTTACTTAAAATATTCTAGTACTTCCTATCAAACTCTTGGCCTGAAAACAAGAGATATAGAATGGAAAAAACCCCAATAACTCTTAATAACAAAGAAGCTAGGGGTAGAGAAACCAAGGAGATAGCAATATACCAAACGAGAATGATGTTAGATTGGCAAGAATTAAAATGTATAGAAAACAAGATGGAGAAAATAGCTGCTCAACTACAGGCAGCAGTGTTCACAAGTCATGGTAGGGTGCCAAAGATGCCTGGGGACATTGATAAAAATGAGAAAAAAAAACACCTACATATAAATAAGAATAACCACTAGTTACCGCCCACCTCCTTTCAAGGCAGAAGCCAGAGTAAAGTTGCCCACCTACCTTTGATGGCATGATGGATGATGATAAGGTTTACAATTAGTTGGAAGTCTTAAAAATCTATTTCTACTTTTACAATCATAATTCTGCACAAAAATTTCATTGGCCGTACTGACAGTGTCATCCCCTACATAGTAGAATTCAGAATCCTTCAACTATGAGTTGTCTTAAATGTCATCAGCATAGTTTAAGAGATAAATGACGGCCAAATTTTATCACAGCAACCATGAGAATGCAAAATAAATCTAGTTGTAGCAACTAAGGCAAAGATGCGAGCAACCGGTACAGAAATATACTAGCAAGTTTAAACAATACAACTTCATCTTGAATATCTCATTGTAGGGAAAATCAGACCATATAAAAATTCATTGCAGGGCAACATAGGCATATGAGAACTAAAATTTTTCTAAAAATATATTATTACTCGAAAGCCAATCTTGAAGAAGAGAAACAAAGTCAATAAAAAAATTAGAACATTCTTTGTTAACAGAAATTAGAACATTCTTTGAAATGGTGGTCAAAGAGGAGAAATCTCAAAAAGACAACAAAAAAAAATTATCCCAAATGTGAGGCTGGCTACATGAATCTTTTTTCTCCGTTGTGTCCAATTAAGAGTTAAATTTTCATTTAAATCTAATAAAAATATCATTTTATTCTCATTTAAATCTAATAAAAAAATGAATAGAAGCGTAAAAAGGACATGAGATAAAAATAAAAGCCCTATTACAATCACTTTTAGTTCACCCGCGATTTTTTCTTAATAGGAACATAAATTAATTTTATTATCTAGACGTGCACAAATTGAACTTTTATTATTAGAAATATCAAATAACCGGAATTTATTAATATATACCTTTTATATATAAAGATGTTAAAAATGGAGCATGTTCGCCCTTGGTTCAAGTATTAATCAAAAGCATATTATTGAAAACTCCATCTTGAAAAGAGGTCAACCATGAGAAGGCTAAGGAGAGTCTTACTACCACAAAAGACAAAATGACAATAGAACTTGTAGGAGTGCAACAGTCAAATCCTACAATTAGGAGTGTAAGTGAGCCAAGCCGGCTCGTGAGCCGGCTCGAACTCGACTCATTAATGAGCTCGCAAGTCGAGCTTATCAAGCTTCGAGTTCGAGCTCGAGCATATAATCAAGCTTGTTTAAAAAACGAGCTCAAGTTCGAGCTCAGACTGACTTGATTCGAAAGCTTGTCAAGCTACTCGATTATATTAAATAATTATATTATATTATTATTTTTAAATAATATATAATATTATATTAAGTGAACGAAAGTAAAAACCCTAGCCGCACGCCGCTCAGTTATTTTACAAACCGCGATCCGCAGTTCCGCACTTCACGCGAGATGGCCGGAGGTTGTGACTTCGTCTTCGAGGTTCTCTTCGCCCGTTAGGGTTATCTCTTTCCCATCGCCAACACTTTAGACAACTGTGCCTTCATGTCTGTTCTTCTTGTTCGTTGGCATTCACCCGTCGTTTCTCGTCGGATTTGGTTTTTCACAGTAACAATCCATAGAATCAAAAAATTTTGCAATTTTTTTGCTTCCTCTTCTCTATATTTCCCCTACTACAACAAGTGTGTGTTTTCACGATAACTTTAAGTTCAATTTTCTGTGTTAAATCGTTTGGGGTTTTGTTACTTCCAAGCACTTCTCCACTTATTTAAAGTTCCTCTCATTTCAGGTTTCAATCCTTTAAGCTAGGTCTAGTTTTTTTTTTTTTTTTCTGTTGTGTATTTGCGAGCATTTTTTTTTTTTAAGTATTTGCAAGCATGCATCTCCGTTTTCAATCCTTTTAAGTTCTATTTATAACATGCACATATATATTTCTCTTTATCATATTTTTCTTATGGTAATGATGTAGTATATTTGGATGGTCTGAAGTTCTCAGGCAACAAAAACAGCCATTACCAAGAGGAATCATGTAAACTGTCGTCTGTAGACAACTACTTCACTTGTCCTATTTTATGTTGTTCTGTAACATTTTTGTGAATTTGCTCTTTAAGTGATTATGGTAGATTGATATGTGGTGCACATATTTTATATTCTGTGAGAACTGATGCATATTAGTTTATGTGCTAAATATTTAAAAAAGATTCTCACTTTTGATGTTATAGTGATGGTTCTGCAAGGACCTTGATTGCATAAATAATCTAAATACGCTTAATATTTTATAGAGATCTTATGCATTATTCAGTAGGTTTTTGAAGTTGAGGTTGATCTTTTTTCTCGTTTTATTTGAAATATTTCTATAGAATGTCAACACCTGTAAGCGTAGAAGCAAATAACACTAAGCCCGTAAATGTTGAAGTTGAAAGACTTGATGAGCAACTTAGTGTTGGTGAACCTATGAATGAGAATTAAATAACTAATGATAACAATGACATTGATGATGATGACAAAGATGGACTACTGAAAATCAAGATAATGATGACAAATAAGTTGATGAAGAAAACCAGCTTGAAAATGATATAGAAAGAAAGAAAAGGAAGAAGACATCAAAGGTGTGGGATTAGTTCAAGGAGGTTATTTTGCCTGATGGTCAACGAAAGGAGAATGCTACCATTGCAAAAAAAGTCTTGCTTTAGGTAGTATCGGTGCTACCACTCAATTTAGAAGACATCTAGAACATTGTGCAACTAGGATTCGAGCCTTGAAAAAAAAAAGAGAAGTGAATGATGAAGCCCAAGAACAAAGCTTGGCTTGGAGGGAAACATAATTGTGATCTTTTATAAAAGCAAAAGAAAATAGAAGGAGAAGCCTTGATCCAAAAGGATACCAATATCATAAATTTTCTGGACTTTAGAATTCCAAATGGATTTAAAAGCTTTTGAAGGATTCTTAAATTTAAAAATAAATAAACAAAATTAAAAAACCAAGGGCTTCAAGTCGCTAAAGAGAATATTTTTAATCCAATCGCTCAAGCTCAAACTCCAAAAATAAACAAGGGGTTCAACCACTAAAAGAAGGACTAAGATTTTAATAACAACAACATCAAGCCTTTATCCCACTATATCGGATTGGCTACAAGAATCCTTTTTCTCCATTGTGTCCCGTTAAGAGTCAAATTGCCATTTAAATCTAATGAGAAATGTCATTTATAATATTTTTTAACCAAGTCCTTTTAGGTCTACCTTTATCTTTTTTTAACATAAGCCAATTTTAATACATCTGCTCTCCTAATAGGGTCATCAAAGGCTAGACCATCTAAAGTGACTCTCTCTAATCTTATCTGCCACTGGAGCTACTCCAATCTTTTCACGTATGTACTCGTTTCACATTCTATCTCTACGAGTGAAGCCACTCATCCACCTAAGTATCCTCATCTCTGCAACACTTAACTTAAGTTTATGTTTCTCTTTTAAATACCAACATTCTGCACCATAGAGCATTGCAGGTCTCACCACCATCTTATAGAATTTTATCTTAAGTTTGAGTACCTTCTATCAAACAACATGCCCAATGCATTCCTCCACTTCAACCATCAAACTTGAATTCTTCTAATAATATCCCCATTTATTTCACCATTACTTTGAACAATAGACCAAGATATATAAAACGTGTACTCTTACTAATGGACTTGATCTCCCAAAGTCACAGTCCCCCACTAGATCTATTACTACTAAAATTACACTCCATGTATTTAGTTTTAGATCTACTCAAATGAAAACTTTTAGACTCTAAGGTTGACCTCCATAATTCAAGTTTACCTTCAACTCCCTAGAGTCCAAGCCAAAGGAGAAGGTAACAAAAGGGCCAGAGTAGGCCATGAAAATGTCTGCTAAGAATTGGAACGATTAGCACAAGACAAAACCATGAGATAATTTGGAAAAAAAATGGTGGAATAGCCAATAAGGCTAGGAAAGGAAAACCTAAACTAAGGAGCACCAAATCAGAAGTACATACGGAAGAGAACAATATAGCATTTGAAGATGGAGAGAGAAACATGTCCCACCATGATCGCCAGAAATTTGTGGATCTCTGAAATGTGAAACTACTCGCAAAGGTTAGAATGCAAAGAGTACGATCGCACTATCTCGTTGTACAAGACGGTCATAGACTTTTACACTCTATACAAGCAAACCAATGAAAGAGTAAAGATAAGCATACACTATGAAAAAAATAGTAACTTTCGCCTACATATCTCAATGGATAATATAGGTATTACAAATATTTGATGACCTAATAGATGAGCTTTACTAAAGCATTTAAATTGCCCGAAGAGATATGCTTTTCTTACACTTTAATCGGATGGAAAATCTTTATTGATATGAAACTATTTAAATAATCATATAAATTAATAACATACATACATACATATATATATATATATATATATATATATATCATAATAAATGTATATATGTATTTAAATTGATTAAGTAAATGATTAATTATATAATATTTTAAGAATAACCTACTTAAACTCTCGATGCACGTCAAATGAAGCCCGATTCAAGTATGGACGGGCTCATTTGAAATATCTCGACGATCCAGAGCGCTCGTGTAGTCAATTTCACAAAACAATAACTCGATAAGAAATTTTTGCGTGCAAGAAATCTCATGCAAGTGGGACTCTTTATGCACAAAAGTACGAGAAAACTTCGATAATTCACTATTACACTCGTCACATGCCTCCTCAAACATAATGACAAATGCAACGCAATCACGGAATCCAAAGAATGACGAGGAATCGGGGTGGCCAGGGGTGACTTAAGCTATTGCCGCATGTAGTCGCAATAAAGACTCAAGAAATCATACTCGGTCGATGGCTCCTAAGGCTAACGACGATCATGAACAATGAAGGAATACCCCACTAAGAGTGGAGGTAGGCTCAAGAGAATGTGTGCTAAACACAAGGTCAATACTATACATATAAAATGTATCTAATCAGGTTTCAAATAGGAATAACTAAAATGGGTTGAGTTCACAAAGATGAACATTAGCATTCAACTATCAATCACAGCCAGCAAGGATTCAAATGACATGTAATTACATAATCCAGCATTATCTTCTTGAAATACAAGTTCTTCATAAATCTATACTGATACCAGGGCTAAAAGGAGCTCCTGCTGCCTACGAAAAAAGATCTATCTTCGGAAAAAATTATGACAGGAATCACATACAACGTATGCTGCCGGGCCACCATGCTTTACAAGTTTACAACAATTCAAATAGCTGTTTAACTTATTAAAGGAAGTATTTCTGCGCACATCAATTTTTTGCAGGGTTATAGCAATTATCATTGCAAATCTTGATGCATGCATATTAACAAACATCAAATTTACATAAAGTGCTCAAGCATCTCTTGTTAGAGAATCATAAGATTCATAACAGTAAAATAAAATCTAATAATGGAAGAAAAGTAAGAGATAGAAAAAGAAGGTGAAAAAAATGAAGGGATGTAAAATTTGCAGTCAGACTTCCCTATACTGCTGCCTAACGCAATAATGGGCAATAAAAAGAGCAATGTACATTTTAATCTGATTGACAGTAAAATAACATTGGGTATGCGAAGCCTATCAATTAAATATTTTATATGAAAAGCCTTACAATATTTAACAATCATAAAAAGTTGTAATAATTTGAATTCTTCCTAAACTCAAATTTATAAGAGCTCCAAAAATATTTCGTAACTAAATCTATAATGAACTGTTTAAAAAGTCACATTAGTTTAAAAATTATATGAAACATCATTCAATTGCTTCACAACATTTGATGTTAACCAAACCCATCATGACCTTAATAAGCTTTGATACACCATCTATACTCTCTGCATGCATCCACTTATACTTTTTTGATTTAAAAGGAATTTGCTATTCATTATTTAAAGGAAAACTATCTCAAAATAGATCAAAGTAATTTATTTCTAAAGGGTTCAATGTAACCTAATGTCCGCTCAGCATTATTTCAAACAAGCATAGAAAGCATATGTAATCCTAACCAAAACAGTGACAGATAAGAGAAACAATAAAATTGTTGACATAATATAGAAACGATTTTCTATAGACTGGTTATTGTGAGAACTTACATCATCCAACAGCATATTGTAGCCGTAATTACCAATGTGAAATGCAACCTGTTAAAAAAAACTATTAATCATCTACCAGTAGCCGCTATAAACTTAAATAACCATATATTTGTTATAAGTCTCTAGGTAATCGAGAATTTTGAGAATTCTTAATCAAAATAAGCTAAATAGGAAAAACAGAGCTACACAGTTCATGGATATCAAGATGCACGGAAAATCCTATTCAATCTGCCAATTATAGAAGTATATGATTGTTGCTATCTAAGCAGCATGTCAACAAAGAAAATAAGTTCTGAAGATTCAATTTCTTCGGCAACCAAGAAGACCACTTCAATTTGCAACCTAAAGTGCCGCATTCCAGATGCCAAATACTAAATATTAACAATGCACTATGTTGCACCAATATGGATACGGCGACACGGATACGGATACGGGACACATCAATTCTTAAAAGTACAGGATACAGCGCAGATACGGCATTATAATATATAAATCATACATAAAAATTAAGAAAGTAATCAAAGTGTAATATTTGAAATGACAATAAAAATTGAATTGGTCTATGCTAGATCATCATCAGACCCAATTCCTATGTCACTAGAAGTAAAAGTGTAGATAGTCGCAGATATGCCGGGGGGTCAAGGGTGCGCTGCCCCCTGGCGGGGTTCGACCTGGTACCATTCTCGTGCCACTTGGTACCATTTTTATTGTAAGAGTTGTTTTAAAGCTTTCTCTAGCTTCTCGGTGCCTCTTGGTACCATTCGGTACTTCTCGGTACCGAGCATTGATACTGAGCATGGTACCGAGCGTTGCGGAGCGGTACTGAGTTCCGGTACCGAGCATTACCGAGTACTGAGCGGTACCGAGCTCCAGTACCGAGCGATACCGAGTTCTGGTACCGAGCGGTACCGAGTACCAAGCGGTATCGAGCAGTATCGAGTACCAAACGGTATCGAGCAGTACCGAGTATTGAGCGGTACCAAGTTCTTATACTTTTTTTTTTGTTTTTAATATGACACGCGTATCTGATATGTGTGTTTAATCAAATTTAAATAATATTTTAATTGGACACGGCAAAGCCGTATCCGAAATGTATCCGTGTTGTATCGGAGGCGTATTCATATCCGACATGTGTCTGATACAGCATGGATCGTAAATAGGAGTATACATGCTACATACACAATGCATAACAAGTGCTAAGAGCTTCAAGCTATTCTTAGTGACCATGGAGGGTGCCTAAACTTTCAAGTGTTGCAATCCAGTCAAAAGCCAAATAACAATGTTAGAGTCGCATATCAACTAAATTTCATATCTTATTAGTTAATTTGATGCATCCATTCTAAACTAAATACTTTAGACTAGTTTACAATGCTTAATAAATGGAAATGCATCACCAAAGCTTAACTGCATGAAGAAAGAGGGTAGAGTTGAAGGCATTTGCAATTGCGACACAATTTTAATATTCTTATTCTTCCTCGCATCCATTCTTTCTACCACTTTACAATATTGCTGCTCCTTTATTCCGATGTAGACTAGAAAAGAAGGCAAGAGGAGCGGAGGATGAATGGATGCAAGGGGAAAGAAGAGATATGAAGATGAGATAAAAGTGAAATTGCCAGCACCATTCATAATAACATAAAAAAAGAAACAAAACAAATGAACTAGCCTAAGAAAAAATAATGAGTGCACAGAAATCAGCAAATGCTAACACAATTACTACACGCCCCAAATAAATATAAAACCTTACGGACAAATAATAGTTGTAGCTAGGATTTCTGCCTCATTAATCCCTCAATTAGCAAGTAACATAGATGTTGGTTGCTGTTATATCCTATGTGTCTTCAACTTCCTCGATATGGATGCAGTGGCTTATTATAAGTGATTCAATCTAGAAACTATCACACATAAGATTGTGAAAATGAGATCAAACATGGAACCAGAAGAACGTGAGATTCAAAGTTCAAAGTTTCAATCAGGGTTGAATTGAATGACTTAAAACATATTAAAATTATTTAAATATGGCCTAATCAATGTAATAATGATGCAATAATGTAAATAAATGGAAAAAAAATAAACAAATTACATTATGAAATATATATTATACACAAGTAATATCTTCAATAATTTTAATTTAAGCACTTCAATATTAATATTACTAACCACTATTTAAACTACTCAGCTGACCAATTCTTATTATAATTTACTTGCAGAAGAATTGCAAAGGATGAAAATGAATCACAAAATTAAAATGAGTTTATTTCTAAAACTAGCCCTATTTTAAATTAAAGATTTTTATAAATTTATTTAACATAACAATTTCTAGCTCGTAGAAGTTAGTTCGCAAATTCATGGTGATTAATGAGCCAAAATTTGAATAAGGTGGTTCATTAAATCGAAAAAGATTCGATGATTCAATAGTTAAACAATTAGTTCTTACCATTTTGAGCCGATTCAATGCAAAACAGACTTTCCATAGCGACCAAACCAACCACATGAATAGTTCATCGTCAAACTAGTCGGGCCAACTAGTCCGATCCAATTTTAAAACCCTTGATCACACACTTATTTCTCTAATTGCAACCTCTGTATGTTAAGGAAAATAAAATAATAAAGTTTTTCAAATTTATTAAGGTAAAGCAAAAGCCAATTCACATAGGATTGGTGCCAATGGGTGCAAGTAACTTTCAAATAACAGTCTAGGTAACACATAAGATATTGCGGCTTGTTATTAGCATGACACATTGGTGCACAAAGACCTTAAGTAACTAATAAAAAAGGATATACTTCATAACACTTTCTTATCACAAAAGGCAAGTCCATTAGTGGTAATCACTCGAAATAACTTTGGTGGAGAATGATTGAAGGACGCTTAGAAATAATTTGTTCTATATTTGGTCTACATATATAAATCACATGTAAAAGTATCATAAAGTTACATTTCTAAAATACATCTACATGGCTTTAGATTTTTCTCTCCTCTTTGCAAGACTGGATTACATGTTCATATTGCTGGATTCCTTGTAATGTTCTAAATAATAATAATTTCAAATTTCATCCATGAAACCTCCTAATTATCAGTTTCAATTTAAATCATGTACAAAGTTAATGAACTGCATAAATTCATTCTCAATTACAAAAAAAGTATGAGCAATTTTCCTAGGCTTTAACCTTCCCAAAACAGCTAAGTTTCAAATTCACATACAGTGTTCCTCGATAAGGATAAGAAACATAGCACATCAATCTTTATTTTATGGCAACCATAGGTCATCCAAACTTATCCATTACTGTAAAAAACTCATCGTGAGCCAGCACTGCAAGATCTAGATGATAAACTAAAAGAATACCTGAAATCAAAATTGTTGAAGACGTTCAAAGACTTTTATGGGCTGTTAGGTCGCAAGATTTATACTGGATTTATGTTTAAATCTTACCAAACATTTTTTTGAGTAACATAAATCCGAATATCTTCTTAAGTTCTTTCTTCCATTTCCCGGATTTAGTAAATCCTAGGGAAAGTAGGAATTAAGAAATTTACATCACTTCTCCTTACTGTGCCGCATCTTCCCATTCATTTAAAACAAAAATCTTAATCATAGCCACGAAACAATTTACTGGGATTTCACCAGAGCATCCATCTTGCCAAACATTTTTCAGGATTAACACCAGCAGAATCCACTAAATCTAGATTTACAAGATGTAAAATATCCTCCTTGAATTAAATCCTATATGTAGACAAAAAACCCTAAAGCCTTATAATGGTAACATTTGTGACAGGAAATGCCGCTTGACTTCCAAGAACATTTTCTTCGTATCCTCTAAATTCAAACCGATGGACGTCAAAGATGCAACTTTTCCATGCATCAAATACCTAATCCAACACGCTCACAATCCACAGCCTGGCCATCAACTACAAGCTCTAGCACTTATAAACAAGACCAGGAGCAGTAGAAAAAGTAACACGATTCCAGATCAACATCACAGTCAACAACTCGTAAAACACAAAATATCTCAAAAACCTCGGCGCCAATATCCATTCGGTTCCTCGCAGTTTCCCAAAAAAATCAACATCCAGAGCCGAGAAAAGCACGGATGAAGGGCAAAGAAAAGCTTACAGATTAGTGGAAGGGCCTCGGTTGCAACAGAGCCTGAGGGAGAGTGCGCCGATGACGCCTGCGAGAAGGAAGATTAGGCTTGTTACCCAAAACCCCATGGATCTAGATAGAGAACCCTTTTCCCTTCCTGTCCTTCCCTTCTGCTTGAGAATTGAAATCCGATAGAATTCGAGAGAGGTTATTAAACTAATATTACCGATATTTCTTTTTTTCTCAAGTCATCAAAGAGTAGGATCTCACCCGTTAATTTCGGTTTGAACGGTTAGATGAAAACCAATATTTATTGTGATAATATCAAACTCGTTAAGGGTCTGTTTGATTGGTAAAAGAATGATCCGTAAAATGAAATACAACTTAAAAGTAATGCAGCTTAAGTGGAATATTTTGGAGTTTATTTGAATAAGTGTAATATAATAATAAATTTTTTGTTTGATTTAAAATAAAATAAATATAGTATAAAATTTTAAAATCACAGTGACGACAACCAAAGAGTCAAATTGGTGGTGGTCATCAAGGGGGGAGGGGGAGCAGTGGTTGGAGGGAGGCGGTAGCGGCAACTAATAGGTGCAGTCGGCGATGATGACATGAGGTCGGTGGAGGTGGCAGGAGATGGTAGTCGACAGCGGTCAAGCGAGCTTGCTTGCAATAAAATAGTTTTTACTCAAAATTGGGCGAGTTTGCTTTAACTCATGAATGAACTAGAATTGTTTCCATTTTCATTTTACTTCATTTTGAATTCCTTTTTCGTCCAAACAAATATCAAATTTGTTGAAACCCTTCTATTTATAATAATTTACACCATTAAGTAAAAGTATTCCAACCAAACGGCCCCTAAGTTTATTTTAAAGTGAGTGTTACTTATAAATAATAAATTAAAAATTTATATTATATTTATCTTACTATAAAATTAAATATCTAAAATACATTATGATCAAATATTTTATTCAGGCTCAACTTATTTAGAAAAGAAGATTTTGGATTAAAAATTAAATTATTTTTCGTACATTTACCAGTACTTTTGGATATGACATTTTTCTTGTGAATATCCTAATAAAAAATGATAGAAATTAGATCAATATTATTGTGTTGATCAATTTAACTCTTGATTTAATATGAATTTTGAAGATTCATATAAAAATTTAGACATATCATGAGAAACACTCAGATTCTTTTTTAAGAGGTGTTCCTTAAATATATAACTCCCTGATTTACTTGGGACAGCCTTATGAGATGGGCTTTTGAAGAGTGTCATCCGAATGAGAAATTATTTTGTATGGAGATCAGACACAAGTCTACATCAGGAGGCGAATCAAGTGTAGCCACGTCATGGTATCGAGCCATGGTACCGAGCAGTACTAAGCCGCAGTACACAGCGAAGGGATAAGGGCGCATTATGGTTGGTCTCCGAACGATGTTCGGCATCCGCACATAATAATTTCTCCATCCGAACTCAATATGTGTATTTAAGAAATGGGACAATGATGATATCAAGAGCACCACGTCTATTAAGCTTTGATGAAAGGGTTATTAGGGAGCTTCTAATAACCATAAATCCATCCCCCAACTTCATTTGTTTAATGGGAGATTCTAATATAGATAAAGTCGAAACTATTATTGTCACAAATTATATCTTATGACTTATTTAATATTTAATTAGTTTTTATCTTTGTAGAGCTTGAGAGTATATTTTAATCAATTATGATAGAGAAACTTCATTATATCTTTAAAGTTGTTATTATATATATATATATATATATAAAGGCTTAGGCCTTCAGTTAAACCTATGGTTAGAGGCTTGAAAAATTCTGAAGTTGCACCCTGGCACTATTGTCAGCAAACCATCCAACCAGGCCCCCATTGATGGATCTCTGCCCGACCATCGCCCTCAGACCTCCGTTCACTAGCCAACACCAGGCCTTAATCTGATCTTGGTGGCCCTCCAATTACGATCACTCCGACCACCATTGCCTGCAAACTACGATCACTCCGACTTTTGTCGTCCACCAACTATGGTCCCTTCGACCACCGTCGACTACGATCCCTCTGACCAACTACGGTCCCTCCGACCACCATCATCCGCCAACTACAATCTTGACCACCGTAGCCTGCTGACTACGGTTGCTTCGACCTCTAGGGCCCATTAATTATGGTTCCTCCGACCACCGTAACCTCGACTAAAATCCTATCAAACAGACGAATATGCCAACATTCTCTCGAGAATATTTCTCATGTCAATGGATTCCTCCAACTCCAAATAAGTAATGTTCAACTAAAGTCCTTCCGACCTCCATCCAACTATGTAATATGCTCTATATATGTATATTGTGCCAACGTCTTCCCATGATGAAGAGCATAATTTGTAATGAACAACAAAAACTAGTTGGTTCATTTCAATTAAGCAGGACCCTGTGTGTTTTTCTCATTTAACAG
This sequence comes from Dendrobium catenatum, assembly GCF_001605985.2. Lineage (NCBI taxonomy): Eukaryota > Viridiplantae > Streptophyta > Magnoliopsida > Asparagales > Orchidaceae > Dendrobium > Dendrobium catenatum. Next base: position 19,515,267 of record NW_021319178.1, read on the forward strand.
TTTTTCACGTAAAAATTCTGATGTTACGCATGACACTTACAGCTATCTCTCTCTCTCTCTCTCTCTCTCTCTCTCTCTATCTCTCTTATGTTGTATGTGTATTGGATTTTCATATAAAGCTAGTACGTTAAGCACTTCATCTCTCCACCTCCACGAATGCTCCAACACAACAAAATAACAAATATAACATTTTTTTTTTCGATTATGAATAGGAGGGCATAAGCATTGATCTTATACATTTGTTAGGGGGTTGTTCATTGGTCGAAAAAGTAATTCAATGTAAATGAATGCATTGTAAAAGGAATACAATATAAAATGAATATTTTGGAGATATTTAGATTGGTATAAAGGTAAATGATTTTTTTTTTAAAATAAAATTAATATAGTGCAAAGTATAAATATAATGTCAATGGACAATAGTTGATGAGAATGATATTAGCCGACTATAGAGACTGTGGTGGTGGTGGCCGATGGCAGTGAGTAGCGGCCATGATGGCTGGGGGGGTGGCGGTGAGGGTGACGAACGATAGGTAGCAAATTGGGTTGACGACCATAGCGATGACTAATGATGGTGCCAGGAGGTTGGTGGAGGTGGCAAAAAATGATGGACAGAGAACTGAACAAATTTGATTTACTTAAAAAAAAAAAAAAATCAAACTAAAATAATTGACTTCATTTTTATTTATTTAGCATTTCTTTTTTCTTCTAACCATGTACCTAAAATTTTAAAACTCTAGGTTTGAAATAATTTACCCTATAATCCAACCAAATTCTGAATTTCTGATGGCTCGTGAAGCTTGCGAGCAAGCACCGTCCGGCCTTCCTTGCTCCTCAACTCTTTTCCGGCCATCATGCGGTCCGATTTCCCACTTTCTCCGCTTCGACCCATTAGAACCCTAATACCATTTCTAATCCAGTAAAGATGCCGTCTTTCTCAACTTGGCTCTCGCGTCTCCCTTCCTCCGTCTTCCGCGCCGGCGTCCGGCATAAATCGCAGTCCACCTCCATCCCCAAGAAACTCCAACGCGTACGCGACCACTCCTTCGACGACTTAATGGAAGTCGAAAAGAAGGTCCGGCGCGCTCTTAAGCTCCAGGAGCTCATCCTCTCCCATCCCGCCGGCAGCCTCCCTGTCTCCCGGTTGGACACCCTTGCCCGCCGCCACCACCGCTTCTCCCCACAAGAATCCTCGTCCTTCCTCCTCCGCCACCCTCACGTATTCCACGTATTTGAACACCCCGTCCAGCGCGTCCTCCACGTCCGCCTCACCCCTCGCGCTCTCAACCAACTCCGCCTTGAATCCGACGCCCTTTCCTCCCCCCTCTCTTCTGCCGTTTCCCGCCTTCGGCGCTTCCTTCTTCTCGCCGCCCCTTCCTACCGCCTTCGCCTCGAACACATCCGCCTCGCACGCGCAGACCTTGGCCTCCCGGAGGACTTCGAGCAATCCCTCGTTCTTTCCCACCCAACTCATTTCCGCCTCCTCTCCCCTTCCGGCCCCGACGCTGAACCCCGCCTCAAGTTCGTCGAAGCAGTCCATAATCCCGACGAACCCTTCCCTATCGCTGCCGTCGAGCTAGCGCGCGAGCGCGAGTACCGTGCGCGGGGCTCCGACGCAGAAGACGCCCGGTTCGCCTTCCCCATTCAGTTCCCTCCTGGCTTCAAAATCGGGAAATACTACCGCATCGCTGTATGGAAGTGGCAGCGTCTTCCTTACTGGTCTCCGTACGAAGACGTCTCAAGCTACGACCTTAGATCATTAGAAGCCCAGCGGAGGATGGAGAAGCGTGCTGTGGCCTCCATCCATGAGTTTCTGTCACTAACTGTTGAGAAAAGGACGACGCTGGAGAGGATAGCACATTTCAGGCAGGCCATGGGGCTTCCAAAGAAGTTAAAGGAGTTTCTACTTCAACATCAAGGGATATTCTACATTTCGACAAGAGGGAATCAGGGGAAGCTGCACACTGTTTTTCTTCGGGAGGCTTATAGAAAAGGTGAGATTTTGGAGCCAAATGATGTGTATTTAGCTAGGAAAAGGCTCAGGGAGCTGCTTCTGATTAGCTCCAAGAAGGCCAATTTTGATAGGATGCTGACGAGCCTTGGGAGACAAGATGATGGGTTTCAGTGTGTGCCTGCGTTGAATAGAAAGGAGTTCTTTGGGGATGAGGATGCTATCTATGGTGGTGATGAAGAAGGCAGTGGCAGTGGTTCGGATTCCGGCGTTGAGAATCAGTTCATTGAGTGAGGATGGAAGGTGATTGCTTTTGTAAGTAGATTTATAACTGAATCTGGATTCTGAACATTGGAAATCTGATCATCTGAAAGAAAGAAAGAAAGTTCGGTGAAGAAGATGTAATTGTGTGCAAAGATACTTTCTTTCTTTTGACCATGACAATCTACACGAAGTATTTGTAGCTGTTGTTATGGAAGACTGTGGGGCAAAAAACCCAGATGATACAAAGATTTAATAAGGTATTAAAAGCCTAGTGTTGTAAGTTCACGCTTAGAAGTTGTGAATTGGTTTTATTGGATAAAATCTTAAAGGTTTTCTCTGATTCATTGATTTGTATAAGCCTCAAAATGTGACATGAGATTAATACATCATTTGCAAGCAAGAGTATTGAGCAGCCAGCAGGAAAAATATTAGTATATGATGATTCTCTCATTGTGTAAATTGAGATTTGTTTAATCTGATTATCAGAGAGGATGCAAGGTTATTAAAATAGAATGGTAAGTTCAATCGAAGTTCAATAAATGTTAGTTCTTATGAACTTTTATATGGTCAATTTAGCCACTTAAATTTTGTAGGAACTTGGTTTATCATATGACCAATTCACTTGAGTATATTCTGTAGGAATCACAGCAAAGGTTTTGTTTGGGATGGCTTTCTTACTGCTTTTTAAAGCAGCTTTCTGCTTCTTAAATTTGCACTAAAAAACTGCTTTAAGAAGCAATAAAAAAGCCGTCTCAAATGAAGTCTAAATATGCCTTCAACCGAACAAACTTGAAGTAATTCCTTGGCTAGGAAATAGCATAGCATGTTAGTCCCTTATACTTTGCACTAGAAAACTGTTTTAAGAAGCAGTAAGAAAGTCGTCCCAAATGAAGTTTAAGTATGCCTTCAACCAAACAAACTTGAAGTAACTCCTTGGCTAGGAAATATCATAGCATGTTAGTCCCTTATTCTGACTTCTTCATTGAGTTTCATTCTACCCACATTCAAAGTAGGGATGAATGACATATTATTGATGCTCAATGTTGGCTGAATTATTTTAGTTTTTTGTCCGCAATGAATTATTTTTCCTTTCAAATGTATTTAGATGTTTGAAGTGTAAAATGGAGGAGATGCAAATTTTATTGGAATAAAAACAAGTGGAATATTTGATGTTATCTAAAAATGTAGTGATATGTAGATAACTAATGAGAATTATGTGTTAAATATGGAAATAGAGGAAATTTAAGCATCATTTATATGAATCCCCCCTAAAATTTAATACTAGCTAAAATAGAGAAATATTTTAGTAGTACCATACGATAATAGATATCATCAAGATTTAAGGATTCATTTTGTAATCATGTAGTTAGGCTAGCTATGTTATGTGGATTCGAGTGTTCAGTGATGAAGAAATTGATGATAACTAAGGTTTCGTTTGGGACGGTTTTCTTACTTCTTTTTGAAATAGCTTTTTAGTATAAAAATTAAAAGTACTTACAAGTTGCTTTAAGAAGTTGTTAGAAAGTAGTCCCAAACAAAATTTAAGTTGACTGTAACGAAAAAGAAAACGAAAAGATGATTTTTTGAATCATTGTTCGAGGAGACGGATTTCATGCCTTAGTTCTTCTGCCCTGATTTTCCAAACTTGATTTGTATTTGTATCCTTGATTTTTTTATCTCCTTCAGTTTTTTTGCGAGTTTTACATGATGGTGGTGCTGGAGTTCCTCATTTTGGCTCTACACCTGGGGCCTCTTTGATTCTATTTTTGCCAGTGTGGATTGCCATTAGTGCTGGGAGCAATTTGGGTTTAGTAGCCTTTATTTCTCAATATTATGTATCGTTATATGATATATTGATACTATAGTGGCAAACATTAATTACTGTACAATATTATTGGATTAAGAGTTCCTCATTTTGGCTCTACACCTGGGGCCTCTTTGATTCTATTTTTGCCAGTGTGGATTGCCATTAGTGTTGGGAGCAATTTGGGTTTAGCAGCCTTTATTTCCCAAAAAAAAAAAAAAATGTTTTTCGCTTTTCTTTCTTTCATTGTTTGTTGTAGTGCTTGCCTGATAAGATAGATTTAGTTTCATCTAGATAAGAATATTCATTTGGGTTGTAAAATTAGTTGGCTTCTCAAAGTTATTGTGAGTATTATAAATTTATATTTTTAATCTGAAAGCTAGTTTGCTTCTCAAAGCATAATATTAAGTGTTGCAGAGATGAGGATGCTTAGGTGGATGAGTGGCTTTACTCTTAAAGACGTGATATGAAATGAGGATATACGTAAAAAGGTTGGAGTAGCTCCAGTGAAAGATAAAATTAGAGAGAGCTCCAGGTTGAGCCATATAAAACGGCGGCCTTCCAATGACCCGATTAGGAAAGTAGATGCATTAGATTTAGCTTATGTTAAAAAAGATAGAGGTGGTTCTAAAAAGACTTGGTTATAAAATATTAGAAATGATCTTTCATTATTAGATTTAGATGAGAATTTGACCCTTAACATGACATAATGGAGAAAAATGATTCATATAGCCGACCCACATAGTGGGATGAAGACTTGTTATTGTTGTTGTTGTTGTTGTAATGATCACGCTTTAATAATACTAATTTTGACTTTGTTATTGCAATCTCCATTACTTTTGTACTGATGCACCCTTATGTAATTGATCATTTTATTATTGCCTTATATGCTATTTATTTATTTATACGTTATTTTATAAAAAAACATAACTTAAACTGAATTTTCTCCTTATAATATGATATTTTAGTTCTAATACAATACTACTTGTGAGTACTTAGGTTTCGTTTGTGATGATTTTCATACTGCTTATTAAAGCAGTTTTTCAGTACAAAAATTTGCACTAAAAAGCTGCTTTAGAAATAAATGAAAAAGCTATTCTAAATGAAGCCTTAATATATTCAAGCGGGTTGAAATGTAATTCATGCTGTCTTGAAATTGTAAAGTGATTCACTGATAATGATGGAAATACGCAGCTCATATTGGTTTGTTGGATGTGAGTTTTAGCTAGCTATCAATCAAGAGTTATTGAGTTCTGATCTTGCGTATGTAATATGTGTGTGAGTTTGTCTTAATTAGCCTATATATGTACCTAAAAAAATAATGATAAAAATGGAACCGAAGCTCTCGTCTATGGATTTGTGTTTTGGGGATCAAAGTATGTTTAACGATCGGTGCTTTTAGCTTAATTATAAATCATTTTTTATCCTCTCTTTATGATTAGTGTTATTAAGTTAATGATTTGATTGAAATATGATAATTTATGTGATTTGTGACTATTATAGAACTCAATTGGCTTTTATTTTTATCGATGGAGGTTCAATGATTTCATGCAATTGAATGAGCTCTTCATGCATTGTATTTATTATGTTGAAAAAAGGTTTTTATTTTAAGGGGATTGATACCCGATGAGGGAGCTCCTACACAAGTCAAGATTATCAAGGTAAGTAAAAATATTGAATTTAATTTTATATTTAATTATGAACATAATAAACTTTATAAAAAGTTAATATATATTTTTTTATTTTAAGCAATTAAATGAACTCTTAAAGTAAATTTAATTTGCAAATGGCGATTTTTTAAGAAGGAATTATTTTTGCTATCAAAATAATAAAACTTTATTTTCTGTCTCTAGCCGAGACCCGTTGCACAAAAACAAAATAAAAAGAATAAATAAATAAATAAATCATTGGTTCTGCGAGACCTGAACTTGACTTTATCCTAAGTAAATATTTAATTTAATAATTGAATAATCCGCATTTAAGAGCAATTTATCCTAAGTAAATATTTAATTTAAAGCTTAATTATTTAGTAAGCAGATGTTATATGAAATTTAGAAGTTTTTTTGAGATGCCCATCTTAATAGTTGTTAGTCTCTCATATAATCTTGTTAAGTAATGAAAAAAAATTTCCTGCAAAAGTTAATATTAATTCATCACAATTTGATTTTAAAACCGTGTATCAATAGAATTAGCCAGCTGTTTGGTGTATTCGTAATTAGCCAACAGTTTAGCGCATTCAATAGAATTAGTCAAATAGTTTGATTATTTTGCTTCTTTTTAAATTTTGGTAATAATCTGCTCCTTCAACTAATGTTCTATTTGCTCATGCTTCTTCTTAAAATTTAGTCTTTGCAAATTCATGATAGAATTAGCAACTACAAAAATGCAAAAGAAATTAATTATCAATTATCACAATTATTTTACTTTATAATATCTTAAAAAAAGTTGTTGTACAAAAGGTAATTTACTTAACACTATTTTTTTACTAAATCAAATAAATATTTAATTATTTTTAAAGATTATTTGGAATATATCTATCTTCATAAATTTGCATTAGTTTAAAAAATACATAAACATTTGAAATATATTAAATTACAATTTTATTGAATTTAAGTATACATTAATATTCAACTTAAACTAAAGAAAATATCATAAAATTTTCTCAAAAATAATAATTTATGTATATTTAGATAAAGTACAACTAAAATAATCATTATATAAAATATTTCATTTCTATAACCAATCGAATCAAATCATAGTCTCACACTCTCACTCATGATCATTATATACAGTTAATAACTATATATATACATATAAAGTCAATAGGATATTATTGCATAATTTGCCAAATAAAATTTAGAGAGATTTAAGCTTCGTTTGAGATGACATTTTTATTTTTATTTCCCAAAAAAAAAGACATTCTTATTTTTTTAAATCAGCTTTTGCTATAAAAACTTTTCATTTGAAAAATTTTTCTACTAAAAAACTACATTTGAAAGCAATAAGAAAGCTGTTCCAGATAAAGACTTAGGCTACATTTGGGACGATTTTTTCGTTGCTTTTTAAAATATATTTAATAAAAAAAAATTTTGGACTAGTAATCCTGTTTTAAGAAATAATAAAAAAACCGTCCCAGACAAAACCTTAGTATCTTTTAAATTAATTAGTTTTGTTGCGTCCAGGAGTATTCGCGGTGGTAGAGAAATATAAAGTTTTACGTAATAGCGTTGTACGAAAATTCGGCACGCACACATATAAGAGAGTATGTAGCATTCATCAGAGACACAAAAATTTTACGCGGAAAACCCCTGAAAAGGGGAAAAAATCACGTGGCCTAGCCCAGTTCGAATGAATCCACTAGTATAACTGTTGATTACAAATGAGGCCCTTCCTTGGGAGAAGGCCTTAGCTTGATGTACATTTTATAGAGTACATTATATGTTGGGAATACAAAGAGTCATTATTGACGCATTCGCTTTTTTGGAAGGACTGTAGTCGGTAGGAGACAGATGTCAGGAGGACTGTAGGTCGGAAGGACTATAGTCAGCGGGCGACGTAAGTCAGGAGGGCCATAGTCGGCGGGCGACAGAGGTCAGAAAGACTGTAGTCGGCGGGCGACGTAGTCAAGAGAACCGTAGTCGGCTGGCGACGGAGGTTGAAAGGACTGTGTCTGACGATGAAGGTCAAAGAACAACGTCAGGTAGAAGTCCAACAATGAAAAGAAATCCATCTTTAGATAGACATCTAGCTAAAGTCAGATAACCGGTAGAAGTCTGGTGTCCGGTAGAAACTTGGCAAATAGTGAAGGTCCAGCGTCAGGTAGAAGTCCGACGTCTGTTGGTGGTCAAGGAGACCTCCGACATCACTTGGACGGAGTTTTCATGTCAGGGGGGAACTCTGTCATTACCTGGACAGAATGTCAGCATCCCGTGGAAGTCAGGAAGAATTCAGACGTCCTGTAAAAGTCAGGCAGAATTCTGGCGTCATTTGGAGTTCGGGCGGAACTCCAGCGGTGGTCGAGGAGGAGTCTCTTCTCTCTTACTCTTATCTTCTCCTCTTCTTGCTTCCCCCCTTTGCTCTTGCTTCTTCTTGCTTGGGTCCCTCTCATGAGAAATGAGGGGTATATTTATAGATTTTCTGGAGTGGCATGACCCGTAAATAGATGAGGGATCAAGTGCAATTATGGAGTGGTTCAAATGGGCGGTCGATATTGAATCCTTTGATCATGGACCGTTTATCAAGCATTTGAAGGTCTTAATGATATCGGAATTCGCCGATCTTGGGCTCGTTGGATTTGTCTCGTCGAGCCGCTCGATATGACTATAAGCTCGTCATGTTTGGAAACCGTTTGGTAACTCAAATTGTGGTTTGAACCTTCCAACAACGCTTTGGGTCCTTGATTTGGACTCATTTGGGCTCGGATTGAGTCAAATTTGGTGTCGTAGGGTTCGTATTTCCGAGATGTTCAGATGCTCCTGGATTTAATTTTTGAAATTTTCGGGTTGATTTTGCCTCGAGATTCGTGCCCGATCAAGATAATTTTTGATGATATATCAAGTTTGATTCATATATGAAATGATGTTGAAATAGTCGAAATAATCTGGATATGTTTGACCCAAATCTTTGTTTGTTAATAAAATTATCACATTTGAACTAAATACTACTACTTATTATAAGTAATATAATCTAAACGTTTATTACATGGATTATATAATTTTTGGATCAACATCATCTAATTAACTTAAATATGACCTGCTTAGCTCAACATCAATTTTGAATTAAAATTTTTTTATTTGAATTAATCAGAGTAATCAAAAATTCAAAATTTGACCGAAATAATAATTTGATCAATCCAAACAATTTTTTTTAAAATTTGACTTCTATTAATTTAGTGGGATAAAAAACTTTTTGTTGTTGTTGTCGCCGCCCTCTCCTCGCCATGCGGACTTCGGTCAAGCTGAAAACTGCCGCATTTTGACCTGTTTACGAGAAAGGAAATTGAAAACAAGAAAGGCGAAGGGAAACAAAGAGAAGCATTCGAGGAAGTCAGACAAGAATAGAGGTTTTTTCGTTTTTGTTTGCATTTCTATTCGGAACCCACTTTTTTTCCTTTCCTCCTTTCTCTCTATCTGCGTTGGGAGGTTGAGAGGAGAAGGGGGAGATTGGTTGTTCTTCTTCAGGATTTGGGAAAGAAACAGAAAGTTAGTTGCTTTGCCTTGGGATTTGGTGGAAAAAGGTCGGAGTTTGGAAAAATAGGAAGATGAATGTGATGCGGAGGCTTAAAAGCTTCACATTCGGTCGCAGCAATACAGTTTGTATCTAATCCCCAGTCCTTTCTTTAACAAATCAAGCTTTTTTTTATTTATGATTTTTGTTTTCTTTCTCGTGTTTGATGGGTGGGAACGTTGATGGAATTGTTTGCCTGAATCATTTATATTTGATGAACTGACATACATTTCATGGATTTCTCATGTGAAGTAGATCAACTTTTCTTTATGAAATACCATGCCTGATGGAAATGGAAATTTTAACAATATTTCTCTCATTTAAAATGTATTTAATTGTTAAAAATGCTAAATTTTCTTTTAAAAATACTTTATCGTTATTGGTTTGAAGAAGCTGACTGATTGGTAAGTTGATACAAACCCGGGAAGATAAATGGTAAGTCAAGGTGCAGGAAACTCCATAACTTGAGAGATTGAGAAGATGGAGAGGAAGTCATAAGAAAAAGGGAACTTATTCATTTTTCCATTGATTGATCCCCTCTTCCTCTTTAATTGGGAGTATTTAAAAACTTATAAGTACGCACTTAGCTGCCTATTTACCAATAATACAACCCAAACTACTTTTAAGTACACCCTATATTTGTAAAGGCCATGGAATATATGTGCTGATCTAATTTTGATGGTTCGTTTTAATTTCTTGTGATTGCAAGAATAGGATATTGAAGGCAACTTTGGCGAGGTGCAATATGAAATGAATGAGCTTTATAGTTGTTCGACTTTTCGCTCTTATTTTAAGTATGTTTCAGTAAATGATATGATTTGATATGGCTTCTAAATGTTTTAAATAAAAATGTGCGACATCGCTGTTTAATTCAAACATGTAATAGGGTGGTGATTCTAGCACCAAGAAAGTGAAGAGCAACAAGAAAGTGACAAATAAGTGTTCTGAAGTTAAAGAGAAAGCAATGGCTATGAATGGAAATGCAAGTTCAAAACATTTGAAGGCTAATACAAGCTCCTCCAATTCTAGTGCCATGAATGGAAATGCAAAGGAGGATGCCAATCTGCTTCCAAAGAAATTGCAGGGCATGAAAATTAGAGATGATGAACTAGGTGATGATAAGGTCAGCTGTCCTTTTCTAAGACTATAAGATTATTTCTTCCTTTTTTGGTATTGAATTGTTATCCTTAGCAGTTACCATCACCATATTTGTCTTGTTAACATTTGCTTACATTATATGTGCATGTAGGAAGTGGAATGTAGAACCTTAAAAGGGAATGGAATTGAGGCTGGTCAGATAATTACAACAACAATTGATGATCAGGATGGTCAGCCAAAACAGGTGATTTTGCACATAGCAATTGGAAATTGATCCTTATTCCAGACTAGTTTTTAAGGACTCAAACTTTAAGTTTATACAGTTTCTGCTGTACTATTGAGAACTACATCTTCGTTGGATTTTATATGTTTCCGGCTTAATTTCACAAACTCATAGGCCTGAACTCTTTTACACATTTTTGCATAATGACGTAAGTAGAATGCTTATGCTTCAATTTTTAAGAACTGGACCTTTTTATCTCGACATGGTAGTTGGTCGTACCTTTAGTTTTGCATTAACCTAAATGCATAACCTTTCTTGCTTTATTTGAAAATAAATAATTGTTGCATGCCTAAACATTCGGGGCAGTAGAAGCTTAATCTTGCACAAAGATTTAGGACGCACATAAATAAGAGAAGAGTACAATAACCATAAGAGAAATCAGAGTTTTTGACCTGAAAAATCCCATAAAGGAAAAAATCATGAGGCCCGACCTCATTAAAATGATTCTATTAATATTTATATTTGATTGTAAGTGAAGCCCTTCCTCTGGGGAAGGCATTGATATACGGTAAAGAATTTTGGTCATTCAATTAATGCCCTGACGGTGGTCAAGGAGTAGTCTTGTGGCAACAGAACTCTAGTATCTATCCCTTCCTTCTCTTCCTTGCTTCCCTTCCCCTTTCATGAGGAATGAGTGGTCTATTTATAGTTTTCTAAGAGTGACGTGATCAGTAAATAAGAGGGAGATAAAAGGTACGTTGGAGTGGTTTGAAACTTTGAATGGACGACTGATATTGATCTCCTTGTTCGTGGACTATTTATTGGACATTTAAATGCCTTAATGATATCAAAATTTGAGTATCTTAGGCTTGTTGGACTTGTCTCGTCGAGCCGCTCAATTCGACTATAAGCATATCACGTTTGGAAGTCGTTTGGTCATCTAATTTATAGTTTGAACCTTCCAAAGGCGCTTCAGGTCTTCGATTTAGACCAATTTGGGTTTGGATTGAGTTGAATTTGGTGTTGTTGAGTTTGTATTTTCGAGACGTTCAATTCGACTATAAGTTTGCTAAAATTGGAGTTTGGATGATCCCAAATTTAATTTTGAAAATTTTCAACTTGATTTTGCTTTGAGATTCGTGCCTGATTAAGATAAATTTTTGAAGATATATAAAAAGTTATATTAAAATTTTTAAAAATTTAATGGAAATGACATATGAGAATATACTATGATTATAATTTTGCCATCAACATTGCCAACAATCCTGTACTATATGATAGAATTACACATTTAGAGGTGAATAAATATTTTAGGAAAGAGAAACTGGGATTTGGATTAATTTGCATTTCATATATTTCAACGAGAAGTCAAGTCATCAACATTCAAAGGACTTTGCAACGCTATATTTAAAAATATTTTAAACAAATTTGGAATAGTAGATCTCTACCATCTAATTTGAGGGGAAATGTTGATGGTGTCTAAGGCCTGACAAATAAGAAATAAAAAAAGCCACGGATTTAAGTGCTGGATAAAAGAAAACAAGTGTCATAGATTTCTGTGCTTAGCACTAAGGTAGGAAGCTTTGGACAGGAATGTTAATTTTTAAGTTCTTTGTAATTATTAGTTTTCAATTATTTTTTTATACAATTTAGTGTATAAACATCCATTGAGGGGATGAACAAAACAAACTTTCTTTTCACTTATTTCCTAAAACAACTTTCTCAGTATTGTTACTTTTTCCTTTTGGTTTTCAGGCTATCTCTTACATGGCTGAACGTGTGGTTGGTACTGGTTCATTTGGTGTTGTGTTTAAAGTATGTTATTGTGGATCATGCCGAGTCATTATTACTAACTTTAATATATTTGGATCAATCCTATATGCTCTTGAGCTTGGATAATCACGTGGTTCTCTCTGTGTAGGCCAAGTGTCTAGAAACGTCCAAAACCGTTGCCATTAAGAAGGTGCTGCAAGATAAGAGATATAGGAATAGGGAGCTACAGATAATGCAGTTGCTTGCCCATCCAAATGTTGTTCAGCTTTATCACCATTTCTTTTCAACAACTGAAAAGGATGAACTATACTTGAATCTTGTTTTAGAATACGTCTCGGAGACTATTTGTCGCTTGTCAAAGCATTATTTTCGGATTAACCAACACATGCCTTTGATCTACATTCGACTTTATTCATACCAGGTATATAATCCGTAACGGTTATTTGTGTATGACATGCCTAAAAAAATAAGCTGTTTATGATTTATTGGCCTTTCTTCTCGTCCGTTCTAATATTATTGATCTTGTTTAAGGATAGATATGTCGTGCTCTTGCTTATGTTCATGATGTGGTTGGAGTATGTCATCGCGACATTAAGCCCCAAAATCTGTTGGTAAGAGATGCTCTTCTTTATTATTTTGTAATTTAGTCGTGATACCATTCACCTTTTATTTGGATTTTTGAATCTACAAGCTCCGGGGAAATATTTGAATATGTTTTCTTTCTTCTTAACTATGACACTTTGCACATATGACCAATTTAATTGTTTTAGGTACGTGATGAACACTTGGGTAGTGCTTAACATACACCACTTAAATTAATTAAATGATTTATCTTTTCTTCATTGTTATGTAACTGTTTTATCCTAAACTTGTTTTGCTTTATTTTATTCCATCAATTCAAAGCTTAAAGCATGATATGTAATTTGAAAGAATTTGAAATTGATAAATATTTTTCAATATTATTGGAAGAATAAGTGATATGTACATCCGGTAGATCTAAGAATTTTCAATTTGTTATGCATAGAAATCATGTTATAGATATGGACATAACTTGTAAAGCTATATTTGGATGGTTAAAATAGAAAAATATCTTGGGAATATTGTGTGATATGAGAATATTAAGTAGCCTTGAAAGTGAACTATAGAAATATGTTGTTGGAACTACAATACTACATGGATCCAATTGTTGAAGAACAAAGAATCTTCTAATATTTAAATTGAGTTTAAAAGAGAGAGAGAGAGAGTGAGAATCTAAGATGGATTCTAGGAATGGAATGAGTAATGGTTATACTAGTACCCATAGAGGATAAAGTAATAGAAAGTAGATTATGTGATGTGATACGTATGCATGGAACAAGAATTGCTTGAGGATTTTAATATAAGATTGTTAAAGCTTTGCTAGTTATAGAATTAATGCTTACCCAAGTTAGGTTTTCAGAATTATCAAGTCGAAATTAAGTAAGGCATGCGGTTACAACTAGATTAACGGGATAATATCAAATTGACAACATATAATTAGAGAGTAATGTTATGGTAAGAAACAATAATCCACAGTTAACAAAGAGAACTCCTCACCTTGGGTCCCTCACTCATGCTCTTGACGGTGAAGATTGAGAGTAAACCGAGCGATGTCACTAGGAGACAAATGACGCCCAAGGTGTAGTCCGTTGGAGAGGTAGCCGGTGGTGGAGGATGAGGAGGTCGTCCCGTGAGTAGCCAATATATATGTCGTAATCGTTCTTCAATGACTGGAAGAATTATGCAGAGATTCTGGTAGTCCTAGTCGTCCACGAAATCTTTGATCTCCGAATTAAGGTCGAGGAAAGAGTACGTCAGTGGAACCTTCTTAATCATGCATAATTACGGAACTTAATTCCGAATCCATCTCCATGAAATCAATGTAGAAAGCGAGGTAGTTGAGGTTGGTTGGAGGAGAGAGGGATGAGGGATGTGGAGCCTCGGGTAGGAAGAGGAGAAGAGAGGTGAGGCAGTTAGGAGAAGAAATAGACTAGAAAATTTGAAAATCTAAAATTGGTTCAGATTTTCGGAATTTATTTGCTTTTAATTGTGGTCTAATCCAACCAAAAATTGAATTTGAAATGAGGGTTTGTGGAGGGAATTTTTTGAGTTAATGAGGGAGTTAATTAGGAGCATTAATTGGCTCTTAATTAGGCAAAGGAAGGAGGAAGAGGGGCCGGCCTAGGAGAGAGGGAGGGAAAGGGGTTTGATTTATAAGTGAGCCCCAATTACTTAAGTGAATTAATCCTTAAATCTGGAATTAAATTTTAGATTTAAAGCTGCGATTAATTCCTTAATTAAAGGGAGTAAATTGAGGGGGCATTTAACTCCTAATGCAAATTTGAATTTTGGATTTGAAATTCTGCCAAGTGACCTCTCCAAATTAGGAAACTAATCAAATGCAATGAGGGAAATATGGAGGGGACGGAGGAGGGGTTATGGCGGGTGGGTGGTGGCAAAGGGGAAGGTCGGCGGCTGGAGGCCGGCGGCTGGAGGTCCGGAAAAACTGAAAAATAAAATAAACAACTACATAAAATGACTTAAAATAAAACTCCTGATTGTGGCCGTCGATCTCCGGCATCTCCGATGGTACACGTGTCAAAATCGCTGACGATGTCCTCATCATTATGTGCCTTGCAAATATACAACAAAGGGTAGAACATGATAAAATATAGAAAATAGATAAAATTGATGTGAAAATATTATGAAGTAGAAGGGGTAGATCGAGTTAACTTGGCTTCATATTACGAAGTAGAAGGGGTAAATCCTTAAATAGATAAAATTGATGTGCCAATGATCACTACAACTTGTAATAGATTTCATCATTCACCATTTTACTTGACTTCATGTTCCTTGTTCTTCTTCACTGTGTTATCTTATTTGTTTATGTTGTTCATTTACTCAGTCTTTTGTTAGATGGAAATATAATTTTTTTACAGAATTCGCAAAAACTACAACTTGCTCGACTTTGCAGGTCAATCCCCACACTCATCAGCTAAAGCTCTGTGATTTTGGTAGTGCCAAAAAATTGGTACGTCATCTGCTCTATAGTTTATGCTGACAATTTGGTGTTCTTTATTTAACAACTTGACTTAACCTCAGGTACAAGGTGAACCTAATATTTCTTATATTTGCTCGCGGTACTATAGGGCTCCTGAACTAATATTTGGAGCAACAGAATACACCACTGCAATTGACCTGTGGTCCGTTGGCTGTGTGTTGGCCGAGCTTCTCTTAGGACAGGTTTGCAATGATGTTGTACTGAAGCTTACGCTTCGTTTGGGACCACTTTCTTTTTGCTTCTTAAAGCAGCTTTCTAGTACAAAAATATTTAGGTTTCGTTTGGGACGGCTTTCTTACGGCTTTGTAAAGCAGCTTTTTAGTATAAAAAATTTATTTTATTTTGCTAGAAAACTACTTTATGAAGCAATAAGAAAGCCATCCCAAGCAAAACCTTAATTTTATACTAAAAAGCTGCTTTAAGAAGCAGAAAGAAAGCCGTCTAACGAAGCCTTAGTCAAGAATTATACAATATTTCTCTTCTTTATCTCAATTATTTGATAAGCATATCTTATGCAGCCTTTGTTTCCCGGGGACAGCGCTGTTGATCAGCTGGTGGAGATTGTTAAGGTCTTTTATCTGCAAATCTGGTTTATGTTTGCCTTCATTTCCTATCCTATTGTTGATCATGCTGAACTGATTTCTATTGCTAACAAAAAGGTTTTAGGAACACCAACAACGGAAGAAATTAAATGCATGAATCCAAACTACACAGAGTTCAGATTTCCTCAAATCAAACGACACTCATGGAGCAAGGTCAGCAAAGGCAATGCACTTGCTATAATAAGTTTGCCTCAGTTGTTTACTAAGCAAACTTCAGCTTGCAGGTTTTCAATAAAAGGATGCCTCCTGATGCGGTAGATTTTATATCAAAGCTGCTTCAATACTCGCCAAAGTTGAGATTAACAGCTGTAAGTGCTATGTCATTCTTTCTAACTTGGTATCTCCAACAAATTTCTATAATGTGTGATATTTTGTAATGTCATAGAGACAAAATGATAACTTTCATAATATAGTCATTGAGGTTTCGTTTGAGACAGCTTTTTTGCTGCTTCTTAAAGCAGCTTTTTAGTACAAAAAAGAAAATTTATGTACTAAAAAGTTACTTTGAGAAGCAATAAGAAAGCTGTCCCAAACGAAGCCTGAATTAGGTTATGCTATATGAATTCGAGCGCCGAGTGATCAAGAAGTCGTTAAATATAGAATGTTGTGATGGATGCGTGGTAAAATTAAAAAGAATGAGCTGATAAATGATTATATTAAAGAGATAGTGAGAGTCTTATTGAAGATAAATTAATGTAGAATAAACTTAGGTGGTCTTAGTATATATAATTGGAGACAGACTAATAAAATGGGTAGAAAACTATGTTGAAATGAATTAGTGGGCAAGGGTAGATCAAAGATAACATAAATAGAAGTGGATCGTTAGTGCATAATAAATTTAACACCTACAACACTCGATATAAGTGAGACTGGGGATTCAATAAGCAGACCATAAATAGTTGGGGTAGGCTATTGAAGATGATAGTGTTGGTTGTAAATATCTTGATATTTCTTAGTATGTCTAGTTTGCATAAATCATATAGATCTCTACCAGAAATTCTGTCGTTGATTATTAAGCTTGCTTTGAGCCATGCAACATGCAATCTAAACCAAATTTTCCCTTAAATATTTATCAACGTGGCAAATAGAAAGTTGCCTTCAAGCTGAAGCCAATTAAGAACAGCTTACAACAACAACAACAAACAACAACATCAAGCCTTTATCCCACTACGTGGGGTTGGCTACATGAATCCTTTTTCTCCATTGTGTCCTATTAAAAGTCAAAATTAAGAACAGCTTATGCCATTAAATTAATTACACCCGTACATGACTTTTAATAGAAAATATGGCATGCCTCTTTTTATCCTAACATTAGCATAATTTGTGTTCTAACATGTTTTCCATAAGAAGAGTTTTTGAATGTCAAGGCACCTGCAGTATTTGTTGCTCTGAAAATTGCTTTTTAGCAAAACGACACAAAGGATTTAGGCTTCGTTTGGATGGCTTTCATATTGCTTATTAAAGCAGTCTTTTAGTACACACATTTAAATTTTTGTACTAAAAAGTAGCTTTCAGAAGCAGTAAGAAAGCTGTCCCAAATGAAGCCTTAATTTTTGCTTGATATTCTTACTTAATATTCTTAAATTTCTAATGAAAATTATTTTCCATAAACTTTGGTTTGTTTATTTTATTATTGGATTCTAATGATTCTCTTCCACAAACTATATAAAACATCATCCAAAGCCTGCTTAAACCAGCCCAAGGAAGGATCAATTGGAATATGCTTCCATGGATTTCAGATGTTTATCCAAATTTTACAACCTATTGATTTCAGGAAAGCAATGGTGTATTCATCAACAAATGGATATACCTTAAAGTTGATGTTCTAAGTTCATAGACTTCTGCTAAAAAGCATTTCTATCATATTACCCAAATGTAATTGTGATCTAAGAGGAAGCATGAAACTTACTGTTTTCGAATGAGAGGAAATCCACCGTGCAGTTTTCAAATGGAATATATGAATGATAAAGATTTTTGTTCCCGAAATAGTAATGATTAGCGCATTATGTTATTAAACTTTTTAATTAAAGTATTAGTGGTGATGGATTGTAGCAAGACTTCTTTTTAACAAAGAAAACAACACACTTAGGCCTCGTTTGTTTGGCCGTAATTTCTTCGTCTCTGGTTTGAATAGGCAAAAAAATTATTATTTTGCTGTTTCTTAAGATGGCTTTTTCAAAATACTTTCTCCCGAACCTCCGTATTTTCGTCGATCTGAGAAGAAAAAAATTTCTCCGTTTTCCATTCCGATACTTATGTTTAAAAACGAAAAAAAAAAGAGCCGAGGAACCAAACGAGGCCTTAAAAAGAAATATAGATGAACAAATATCTAGTTCCACCCATTGAAGTAGTTTTTACCTTTCATAATGCTTGAACTTACATAGAATGGAAGTTGCAATTTATCAATAAGAACATATGAATCATGAAATTTTTCATATTTGAACAGAAATACAGCTTCATAATCCATTTCTAAGTTTCTTTTTTGAAACCTTGCAGTTAGAGGCCTGTGCTCAGCCCTTTTTTGATGAACTGAGAGACCCAAACACTTCTCTACCGGATGGCCGGCCGCTACCGCCTTTGTTCAATTTCACCGACCAAGGTAAATATTTACTAGCCATTTTTCCTGAACTAACACTCTCATTTATTCTTTTATTGATTTAAAATCTTACAAAAGAACTCTAATCTCTTGTAGAGCTTGCTGGTGCTTCTCCAGAACTGGTTCAGCGCTTAATTCCAGCAGATACAAAGAAGTAGAAAATATGAGTAGAATTCATTTGACTTGGCTTCAGCTGCTATTAGCTCTACCTTTTCCTCTTAATCTTACTGCAAATAGATCTACAGATCAATTTAAGAACCAATTCTTTGATATTCATTTGGTATGAATGGTGTGTTTCTCTTGATCATTTTTTCCTTAACAAAGAGTTCAAATCAGCTGTAACGATTACTCCAAACTCTTCCTTAGAAGCTAAGAAATTTGTAGTAGTTTGCTCCCAATTCATTAATGGCCAAGAATGTCTTTTATGTATATTATATAATTGTTGCTCTTCTTGTTGTACTATTACAATAGTGCATCTTCTATTGTTCTTTGTTAAAATTCTCTCTGTTAATTTGGCTAGTTGTTAAATTGTTATAGAGAAAATAATTTAATTATTTTGATTATGAAAAATGATTTTTCATCATAGAAATTTTTAAAAAGTTATGAAAAAGCAACAATAATGTAGCAGCCAAATTAAAATTATAATCGTTGTCTGAAAATTAATGTAACGAAAAAATTATTCCAAACAGACCTCTTAGGCTTCGTTTGGGACGATTTTTTTATGGCTTTTTAAAGTAGCTTTCTAGTAATTTTTTTTAACTAAAAAGTAGCTTTATGAAGTATTAAGAAAGTTGTCGCAAATGAAGCCTTAATGAGTTGAGAATCATAATGGTAAATAAAGGGGTCAGTTTCCAAACAAATTTATGATGCATGACTTCCTCTATATAATGAAATATAATGAGCAAATTGTATTATATAAATTATTGCTGATGTTATAATTGTAATTTCAGTATGTGATTAGTGGTATTGCTGTCATATTTGTATGTTTAGTGCTGTAATTTTAATATCTAGTATTTGAATATTAGTTGTCAAATCAAGGGGTTGGAAATGAAAATTTAATATAATTTTTAGGTTTTTTGAGGGGTTGGAAATAAATTTTAGTATAATTTTTAGGTTTTTTGGGGGTTGGAAATGAAATTTTGGGTGAATAATTAAGAGAGATGTAGTAATAATTAGCTATTACCTGATGGTATTTCTAAGGGATTGTCTCTTGGGTTTGGAATGCTTTTGTTGGCTATCAATAAACAATTATTAAAACATAATTTATATTTTAATCCAAATGAATTAAGGCTTCGTTTAGAATGATTTTTTAAATATTTTCTAAAACAATTTATCAGTACAAAAAATTTTTAAATTAAAAAATTTTATACTAAAAAATTGTTTCAGAAAACAATAAGAAAGTCATCTCAAATAAAGCTTAAATTATAAACATATTGGTTAACATTATGGCTTAGTGTGGGATTATTTTCTTAATGTTTCTCAAAACAATTTTTTAGTATAAAAGTTAAAATTTTTGTACTAAAAAACTCCTTTAAGCAGCAGTAAGAAAGCCGTCCCTAACGAAGCCTATATTGAATGCTCTCAGTTGGAAGTTTTATATTATAACTATGAATTTGAAGACACTAAAACATCTAGTATTTGAGATGAAAATACTTATAAATTGAATGGATCTAAAGTTGAACATGTCATGAAGTTCATGATAGTATAATTTTGATTTTTTATTAGATGAGAATGGACTACTTATGTTCAAGAGTAAATAAAGAATTTAGCAAAACTACATCAAGAACATTATTAGCAGCATATTCACAGGCTCTAATCATCAAACTTATTAATACGTTTTATATGTTTCACATCTAACATATTAATTACGAATGATACAGAATTACAGCAGCCGAGCCAAATTTAACTAATCATATCCACACATTCGAAGCAAGTTAGTGGGACCCATCTCCCCTCCAAAGTTTGAAAAAAAAGCTCTATACTTTAATGTCATTAAAATTTATGAAAACCAACTTATTGCTTATAACATACTCTATAAATTAAATGATGAATTGATGATCAATAGAGTATTTAAAAAGAAAAAAAATGATTAATTTGGAGAATAATATGTATATTTTTAAATTTAGAAGAAAGTTTCATTATATGAGAAGATAAACAATAGAGACAAACTGATCTTTCAAAGTCCTTTGTTTGCTTATGATCAAACTCTTTCTATTCTTAGAAGAGACATTAAATTGGTGTAATGTTCCTCCTCATGAATTGCTTTATCTTATACTAATAAATTAAAATTTAATTGGTCAAAAAAAGTACACAAAAAATAAATTCAACATTAGATTAATGTGTACAAAAATTTAAAAATAATGTATTTTTATATTGTATGTATTCATGTTTTTTCTTACAAAAAAATTTATTGATATGAGGTTAAAAATTTGGAGATTTACAGATATTTGCTCATTTGTATATTTAAAATATAAAATTTACTATTGATCAAATATGATACTTTGTTACAAATCTTTGATGTTGAAGAGGAGGTTGCAATGGATCTCATAGAATAGAATAAAGTCATTGAGAGATATCGAATCCCGATCTTACCCAACCAAGATGGCGCTTTCTACCCTATTTGGACAGAGCTTCCATCGTTGAACACGAGTAGAGAGTTAGGGTTTCATTGGAAAGGGCACTAACAAGAGTGGCAGTGTGTGAATGTGTCAATGGGAATAGCGACGTACAGAACTTCAAAAAGAATATATCATGAGGAGTTCTCAGTGTGCAGGGTTGAACCAGCTTTTGTTTTAATGATGGACAAACACAATCACTATTGCGTGCAGGCAGTAGAGCTAACAATGGTGTCATGTAAACACTAGGCGTACACCATAGTAAATACTAGGCGTACGCCATAGTGGGATTAATTATTTTGTGAGGACGCCAAATGCCCTTCAGAGACCAACCATAATGCGTCACGTCACCCTTTCGCTCAGTACCGTCAAAATGGCGCATTCTGATTGGTCTCTGAACATTGTGAACTTTTGATAGTTGTAATTGATATTTTTTATTTTTATTTTAAATTTAAGTGAATAAATAATGAAATTTTAATATTAAATATATAAATAAGATAAAATTTGTATGATATATAAACAATTTCCAATTTATTTTAATATCACACGTATTTATAGCGGAATTTGACTAATAGATAGAATTTAACGAAGTTGTGTAAATAGAATTTGTCCAATAACGATTTCGCACTCACTGAGAACGTATTTCCCTCTTTTTTTCCGACTATTTTCAGCCGGCGATCACAGCACGAACCTCATTGAGAAATTCTTAAATTTCTAAAAATGGTGAACTGTACGTCGCATCGGAGATTGAAGCCATCGTCGTTTCGATTAGATTAACCTCGAGATTAATTTACCGATCAATCATTGGGGGCGAAATCGAGCAGGTCGGAAGGGGTAGGGTTTCTATATCTCATTCTCGACTGTGGATTCTCCACCAATTGCTATCTGGTTACTTCTGGGTCTGGGCGATGTCAGCTACGAGGGCGATCAATCCGATGGTGGGAGCCGCGATCGATCCGGCACCGCTGATCAGCGCGCGTGGCGGAAACGGAGATGAGCGATTGCGGAGGCCTTCCAGGCGGCCAAGCTTGAGTGGAGCGGCGAGGTTTCTGAGGAGGGCGAGCAGCCGCCGGATGATGAGGGAGCCGTCGATGCTTGTGAGGGAGACAGCGGCGGAGCAGCTTGAGGAGCGGCAGAGCGACTGGGCGTATTCGAGGCCTGTGGTATTTCTGGACATCCTGTGGAATCTAGCGTTCGTTGGGGTGGCGACGGGGGTTCTGATCATGAGCAGGGACGAGAAGCCGAAGATGCCGCTGAGGATATGGATCGTGGGTTATGCGCTACAGTGTGTGGTCCATATGATCTGTGTCTGCGTGGAGTATCGGAGGAGGCATCCACAACTGCAAGCGGCTTTGGTCTTGGAGTATGGGGGAAATGGAAGCCAAGGAGGCAGGAGTCAGGGAAGTTCTGGCCCAAGTTCCCCGAGGGATTTGGAAGAAGGTAGAGCTGGTGCTGCAAATTATGATTCTGAGCAGGGCCTAGACGAGGAAGGGAATAATAGGTAACACATTCATATTCTTGTTACTGCTTATTTGGAAAGAGCAGCTTTTGTATTTTATTATTATTTTTTCATTGAACTGCATAATGAATGGAAAAAAAAAGGGTTGCTTTGGCCTGTGATTCCTTTTTTTTTTTCTGTTGCACTTGTAAGACTATAATTAACTAAGAAAGTAGATCATTTATTTATTGTGTGGATGTACATACTTGTTAAAAGCTGGTAGAAAACACTGTCAAGTTGCACGTTTCGTGCTAAGACTATTAAAATCGTGTTTATCACACACATCTTCCTTAAATAATTAGTAATTGAGGTTTGAAACATAGATGAATATTGTTTGGTGTTCATGTTTGGAATATTGTCCTTAGATGGGCGTATCTGAATGTAAGTTGATGTGGTCAACCTTTGCATAAAGCACCTTTGAACGTGATGTTGCATTAAGGCAGTAGGTATGAGATTAAAATGTCAAACCTGTATCATATGGATGAGCAGGATTAGTTGCAGTGCTGCAGTACATTTTAGAAGCCTCCAGTAGTTCAGTGGAAGATCACCTTGATGGTTTTCGCGCCGGAATAATTTGAAATATGAAATAACGAGACAGTTGAAATCTTTGCTAAACTGTCGTTTATAGCATGTTGTAGTAGTTTGCCAGATATTGGTGTGACTTTTGATCATCAAAGCTATGATTAGAAGGTTGACGTTATAAATTCTTAGATTTTAAGTTGTTCTCAATTTGAATTTAAACTACATCATTTATTGTTTTAATTAGCATTAAAACTATAGCAAAACTTGATTTCAAGAGTTGTGTTTTTCTTGTTATCTAAAATAAAATTTGATCTTAGACTGATGATTTGGAGTATTGTTTTATTGATGCGGTTAGTTATTCAATGCTTTGAAGAATTCATGTTCTTGATGACATTGGAGTTAGATCTTATACCTTATGTGAATTGAATATTAGTAGTGAAGAAGTATATTCTGGTATTAATGAGAAATTGAGAATATTTAGTAAAAAATGCCATAAAACTAGGAGTGATAAAGAGAAATGGTTATATAAGATGGACAGTGGTTAAAAAACCAATTAAAGATGTAGTAGAAAATACACCTAAGTGATTTGAACATTCAAAGAAATTTTAGAAGATGTACCGATTTCACATGTAAATAGAATTAATGTGCTGGGATAAAAAGAAAATGTTAGAACAAAAGTAAAATGGCTAGGTGTTATGCAGCAGTTATGCAGCAGTGTTGCATCATGCATAACAATAAAAAAGAATGAACAAAGAAGGACGATTCATGAAGCTACCTCCAAATAGGAGGGACAAGGTTTATCGTTATGATGACAATTTTGATTTTGTTTTGTATTTCCATTTATTCTTATGAGCCTATCTAGAAATAGTTGATATATTTTCCATTTCATAATCATGCACCCCATGATATTCAATAGGAAATCAAGTGTGGGGAAAATAGGAAACATAATCATTTAATGAGCAAAGAATCACCTCTTTATTTTTTTCTATGGCTCTGTGCTTCTTTTTTTCCTTGCATTAGTCATTAGGTGATGGCATTTTTATACTACTACAACAACAACAACAACAACAACAAGCCTTTATCCCACTATGTGGGGTCGGCTACATGAATCTTTTTTCTCCATTGTGTCCTATTAAGGGTCAAATTCTCATCTAAATCTAATAAACAAAGGTCATTTCTAATATTTTCTAACGAAGTCATTTTAGGTCAACCTCTACCTTTCTTAATATAAGTCAAATCTGATACATCTACTTTCCTAACCGGGTCATCAGAAGACCACCGTTTTATGTGACAAAACCATCTAAGGAGACTTTCTAATCTTATCTTGCACCGGAAACTTTTTCACATATATGCTCATTTTGTATCATGTCTTTAATAGGAAAGCCACTCATCATCACCCTGAGCATCCTCATCTCTGCAACACTTGACTTAATATTATGCTTCTCTTTTAATGGCCAACATTTTGCACCATAAGGCATTGTATGTCTCACTACTATCTTATAGAATTTTCCCTTAAGTTTGAGAGGGAATTTTATATCACATAACAAGTCCAATGTATTCCTCCACTTCAACCATCAAACTTAAATTCTACTAATAATATCCCCATTATCTTACCATCACTCTGAACAATAGACCCAAGATATCTAAAATATGTGCTTTTATTAATGACTTGATCGCCCAAAGTCACAATCCCCCACTAGATCTATTATTACTAAAATTACACTCTATATATTTAGTTTTAGATCTACTCAACCGAAAGCCTTTAGACTCTAAGGTTGACCTCCATAATTCAAGTTTACCTTCAACTCCCTCTCTAGTCTTATCAACAAGAAGAATATCATCAGCAAAAAGCATACACTAGGTTACAATCTCTTGCAAATGTCTAGTGAGAACATCCATGACTAAATCAAAAATATATGGGCTTAAGGCTGGTCCTTGATGTAATCCAACTTAAATAGGAAAATACTTGGTCAAACCGCCTTATATAAGTAACAGCTCTTGCATACATATCCTTAATGACTTGAATATAAGCATTATTAACCCCTTTCTTATGTAGAACTCTTCATAGCACTTCTCTTGAAACTTTATCATATGCTTTCTCTAAATAAATAAAAATCATATGTAGATCCTCCTTGTTCTCTCTATACTTTATATCAAACCTCTCAATAAATATATAGCTTCCATAGTAGACCTACCTGGTATGAATCCAAATTGATTTTGAGAAACATTAGTGTCACGCCGTAACCTATGCTCCATAACTCTCTCCCATAGTTTTAAAGTATGACACATTAACTTAATTCCTCTATAATCTTGTGCAAGGTGATGGTTTTTTTCTAATATTGGTTAATGTACTTCTCATGTTATATTTACTATTTATTATATTTATGCTTATGCCTATGGAAATGAGAATAGGAATGTAATTGAGTCAAGTTTGAGTTACATGTGATTAGAGTTTTTTTTTTATGCCACTGACCCTAGATGAGTGTGAGAGTTTAGCTTGAATTCAATCTGGCATGTCGTCTACATGCAGAACTTGGGTCATTCACATCGAATCTTTCATGTAAATGCGTCAAGGGCATTAACTCCAACTCTTTTAATGGAAGTATATAAAAAAAAGCAAAATTGTATTACACAGGACAGTACCTCCTTTGGTTACTTATTTGAATCGTAGTTTCTTATCTAGTTGTGGAGTTTCAGCCCCTTTAGTTATTCTTATTCTCGTGGCGCATACAGCCTTAAAATGCTCAATAAAAATTGTTATTAACATTGTTTGAAATTTTATTTAGGTAACAGGAATGATGGAAAATATGAATGTTGTTATATTTGTTGGTCATGTGCAAGTGTCTTTCTGAAAATAATCCAATTTTGGTGGTTGTTCTTATTATACGTGAGTTGAACCTTTTGCATCTTTTTAAAATATGACTTACTTTTTATTTTATTTTCTTGACCTCCCTACCTTGCGTGGTTCAGAATCTGAACTTGACTTGTCTGATTCCCGTTCTCTTTACTTTATGCTATCGTGTTTTCTGGTATTATTACTGATTTTATATCATTAACAAACAGTATTGCAAAGCATCTCGAGTCTGCAAACACAATGTTTTCATTCATATGGTGGATAATTGGTTTCTACTGGGTATCTGCCGGAGGTCAAGCCTTAACTAGTGATGCACCTCAACTTTACTGGTATGAGTAATTCTCTGCTTACGTGCTAAATCTATGTAGTTGTATTTTATTTCCTTTTATCCTTTTGCCTGTTAATTTACAGCTAACAATCTTTTCTTGCAGGCTGTGCATTGTGTTTCTGGCATTTGATGTATTCTTTGTTGTTTTCTGTGTTGCTCTTGCATGCATCATTGGCATTGCTGTTTGCTGCTGTCTACCATGTATCATTGCAATCTTATATGCAGTAGCCGACCAGGTAAGTAACCTTGATAAACTGCTTTTAATCTCTTTGAAGTTCCATAATGTTCTGTAAAGATAGCATTTCTATCATGGGAACCTTTTTTTTTTCCCTCTTGTAGCATTTCTTGCATTAATTACCTAACGTGGCTTTCTTCACCTCAATCAGGATAGCCCTTGAGCAATCGAATCTCAACACTAATACTATAAGTTGATGTCTTGATGATGAATCAAATCTGTAGCTGATTATTTTTATTTAGTTCTTCCTTATCCATATTTTGCTCACAAGATAAATTCAGTAGCAGTTTTATTTAATCGCAATGATAGCCATAAGAATCTGAGGCCTCTTAGAAAATAGAGCAAAGCAATGCTGAGTTTCACTTTAAAAAATGGTTCATATGTTCTACGAGATGATGCCTCCTAAAATTTTACAGTGAACTGGTAACCTTATTTCTATAGGTGTTGCAATTGGTTGAGTTTGTTCATAAATAACTTCAATCAAGAGACTAAGCTTTTTTTTTTCCTAGTTGGCCATTATTAGCCTAAGTTGGAAAGCAGTACATTTTGAAGATCAGGTTGGTAAATTTAACCTACTTAAAGTGACACGTTTCTCCGCTTCTCAAGTTTGGCATTACGCTTGAATGCTGCTTATCAAACAAGAAAAAGTAATTACAATTATTTACAATACTTAGGGTGGCGTTGCTTTGTAAATCATGCATGTCAGCATATCATGCTTACAATGCAGGTAAGGGATACCCAACTCATGAGGTTGTAGCAAAAAGAAGATTTTTTGAAGGGGTTGATGCATATAACCTTATCCTACTCTGCAAGTATACTATTTTTTGCTTCGATTCTATGATCACTAAGTCACAATGAAGACGACCTAATTATTGCTTTACGCTCGCTTTCTAATTCGTGTATTTGCAAGATTGATGGGGAATTTTTATATTCTGAATATATTTGAAATAATTTATGATCAAATACGACATTAAAAATAATACATTATCTTAATGAACAAAAATATTATTTTGCTATTGACTCAATAACAAAATTTACATTTTATTTTTTTTATACGTCTAAAGATTTTTTCGCACACAATATATTTAATTGAATAGAGTTTATTCTATTATGGGTACATATTTCCCATAAGAGCAAGCTTCTGTGATTAATTACATTCCAAGGATATTTGACCCTTGAAGATTTTTAATTACAATAGTAGTTTGTATTTGTTTAATAAATATTGCTTAATATTTTATATGATTTTTAATAAATTCATTTCAAAGATTTGATATTTGGAATTTCAAGAATGATTGGATTTACTTAAAATTGATTTTGAATAGTTGTTAAACATGGAAATATTGGATTACTTAATTACAAGAAACTTAAGACTGATGAGGTCATCGACAGACATTTTAGGCAGGTCTATCGACGAAGAAATCGTAGATCGACGGCTACGATTAGGAGCTTATATTTATGATGTTTCCATGTCATTTTCTGAGATTTTCTATGTATCTTTTAATTTCAAGTTTTTAGTTTACTATTTTGCCCTTATGGATGCTTAGTCTTTGTTGTAGCCCTGTGGGCATTTGAGCCATGTTATTTTCTTTTTTTGAGACCTTTATATAGAGGTCTCCTACTATTGTATGAGCTTAGTGTTTGATTAATAAAAAAATTCTGAGATTTCAATCTTCTTCTTGCTTGAGAGCTTGAGAGAAAGTGAGGAGACCTAGGAGAGGCTCCACCCGAGACACCCAACAGCCAAAATGCATGAGATTTATGAACTTAATATCTTATTTGTTCTTAAGTTAGTCCGACCTTTGGTCTTACAGTTTTGCCCAAAAAGGATGACAAGTTAAACCCACCTAAGTGCTTTTAACACCTTATAGTGCTAGTTTCAATGCATATGCAAGATAAGTTAGGCTGTTTTCATTTTAGGAAAGATGACTTTGAACTTAGCCAATTAAGTTAAGATATCTAATCATGAAGGTATGTATATACTGATTAACAATGCATTTGCTTCGTTATCTAGTCCTTATTATGAGGATTTTTATTTCTATATATGCCCCACAAGGTTCTGTATATATGTTCAATTGCTAAATATATGGACTTGATGCTGATTTTGAATTAGCACGCTCTTATGGATAAACGATCACTCAAATACTAAATTTAGTATTGAGATTCGTATGGAGGATATGCATTTCCTTGTAGTTTTGATTAGATTATTTTTTATAAGTTATGTAGGTTTATTTGAAAAATATTATCTTATGATTAATTTTAAGATTGCTTACATTTTTTATAGATAGAAAACTTAACTTTCTAAAAGTTTATTATATTAAATGCCTAGGCCATTCCTAAGCAAAACAATGAAAAAATCTATGAAAAACTAAGTTAATAAATAGGTAAAATTTTAATGATCTATGAAAAACTAAGCAAAACAATGATTTAAAATACACATTAAAAAAAATTAATTTTACCTATAGACCTATGCTCTTCAAGTTTGAGAAAATACCTGCTCGAAATTATTGTTTGATGACTTACAACCGTAAACCCGTAGTGTCTTCATTTGGTAGAAACAAAGACAACTGAAAAGGATAATAGTGCTTATGAGAACTTGGACTATTTCTAAACATCGTATCCACCACCAACTCACTAGAGGTTGATAAATGAGAAAGAGAAAGAGGTCTTAGTGATTAGAACCAACTAGGGTTGACCAAACTTAATTTGACACAAAAGAAAAGCTTCCCTTTGACATTGAAGTTGCTTCTAAAATTACAAGCAGGTTATGCATGGATAGTAGAGAAATTGACAACTCACAGCCACCAAATGCCTTCACTCCTTTATTTATTCCAATCGACTGAAAAGCTCTTATGGTTAGAAAATATTAGAAATGACCTTGCTTTATTAGATTTAAATGAGAATCTGATTCTTAACAGGACACAATGGAGAAAAAGGATTTATGTAGCTGACCCCACACAGTGGGATAATGGCTTGATTTTGTTATTGTTGTTGATTGAAAAGCACTTAATAGGACACAATGGAGAAAAAAAGATTCATGAAGCTGACCACCCGACGCAGTGGGATAAAAGCTTGATGTTGTTGTTGTTGTTTTATATCAAAGAGCTCATCTTCTCTATGATTTTCCTCTAGCTGAATCTTGCTATTTTTTATAGTCATCACACTCGATTGAAGAGCTCACTCTCTACATTTTTTCTCCTAGTCGAAAGATCTGAGAACCAAAAACCTCTCTCCCCCAATTTTTTTTCTCTGGTTTTGTCTTGCCCAAAGATTAAACTTTATGACCATCCTAACCCTAATTCATTATAGTTGGGCAGCTGAGATCACCTGGCCACTTCCCCTAATATGATTCGACTTCACTAGAAAATGCAGGAGAAGGACCAACCCATGCTTGTTTAAGCTCCACTATAATCATTAACTTTTCGATCATGCTTGGATTGATTTAAAAACTTACAAGACGCTAAAGAGGTTAATGCATGACCCAATATGGTAAAGGCTGAAGTGAGTGCATCAACTGAAGTCGATTTGAGTTCGATTAAGTTTTATTTGACTCAATTTAACTTTATTTGACTTGATTGAGCTTAATTTAAGTGCATTCGACTCGATTTAGTTTAATTTGACTTGATTCTAATCGATTGAGTTGATTTTATGTAATTTGACTTGATTAAAGTTGGTGATTGGCTCCACTTCTCAGTGGCAGGATAACTCAAGCAGAAGCTTTGATATTAATTTAATGTACAACAATTAGGATTATAATTCTCTAATGTAACTTGAATGATGTGATGTATACATATTATGTAAGAAAATTTAGGATTTGCGGATTACTAACCCAGTAATAAGCTAACTTACAATGCTAACATTAAATATGAGTATTAGAACCGGAATGATACTGCAATGATTGATTAGATCTGAAAAAATTTAACTATAATTTAAACCATGTAAAGTCATCAATCAATTATAATTTAATAGCTAGATTCTTAGTTTTGTCAAATTGGAACAAAATCAAGAGCCCTAGCTATCTAATAAGAAGTTGCATGTAAGAAATTAGATCAAGAAAATAAAGAAATGACATATCGTTAGAAATAGATTATTTTACCTATAATTAGATAGTCATATTTGAATCACACTTGAGTCATTTAAAAAAAAACATGTTTTTTTGTATTTCTTTTAATTCTAAAATCTTTGTGCACGCTTTCCTAGTTAATTTAATCATGTTTATTTTCTACTGTTTGTGATTTTACGAAAGTAGCGCTGCAGTGATAAATTTGCTGATCTGATAATCAGTTTTTCATGTATATAATATAAAGCAGGAAGGTGCATCAGAAGATGACATCCGCCGTCTTCCGAAGTTCAAATTCAGAAGAGCAGGAGATTCTGAAAAAATTGATGAGATATCAAGATCTTGTGGAGGAATAATGACTGAATGCGGCGATCCTCAAAATGAGGTTCGGCTTTCATCTGATGATGCGGTAAATATCTTGATTTTCTTCTAGATCAAATTAATATCAACATGTTGAATTATTCAATTATTGCCATTTTATTCATCTATGACTGATTATTTTTTATCTGGAATTTTTTGCACTTGGTAATTATTTAAAATCTGAAATGGTCGTTCCTACGATGGTATGACAAGAGTGAGGGTTTTGGTATATTTTAAGTTTTTCTATACCATAAGTATGACAATAAACAAATCCAAAGTTGCAACTTTTGATGTTTTGTAAGTAAGCGTGGTACTTACTGTTAAAAGACGATATATAAATAGCTATGGTAAGAGATAATATATGTAGGGACATTGATAAAGTTAAATATACGTGCCAATATATTGTGCTTTTAAGGGAAACATGAGCAAGAATAAAAGATTAAAACCTACTTAATTTAAAAAATGTTGATAATTTTTAATGAAGAAATTTTTTTAGAGGGGAAAAATGAATAAAATGTGAAGTATATTTAGATTGATTTAAGAAAGTAAAATTAAGTGGGCTTTGAAGCACATAAAGATTAATCTTTAGAATTATATGAGATACCAATTGAGGTTTTAAGAGTGATCGGAAATATTGTTGTGGTATGTCTAGCAAATGTTTTACTAAAATCTTAAAAAGTGAGAGGGCAAATGCTTGATATGAAATGAGATAGATTTTGATATGATTTTCATTGTTTTTAACATAATCAATTTAATTTTAAGCTTGAAAGATCTATCATGTAAGGCAAAGATAGATTTTGATATGATTTTCATTGTTTTTAAAAAAGTTATGTGATCGAGTATCATGAAAATTGCTATAGTGGGTATTAAAGAGTAAATGTATAATTCTCTATATTTATATATGATGAAGTACATGGGGCTTCAGAATTAGCTGTAGGTTCATAAAAGCGTTTCCAAACTCCTTTGGATTCTATCAAGGATTAGCATTTAGTCTTTTTGTTTTAGTAGTAGTTATTAAGATTTTAACAAAAGATATTCATGGGGTGTCTTCGTGTGTGTGGGTGTGTGTGTTCGGAGGGCAGGGGCACATGTGGTAAAGAAATATATTCCTCAGTTGCTATGCCATCAGCTGATGTATTTTAAGCTCACATTTATCTGGTTGGATTGGGAAAATTTCTTATTTCACCCATGCTTGTTATCAATTTATAATGGGAGCATCTTTTTCCATGAAAGGTAGGGCTAATAACCATTAATTGATTGTATCCATTTCATTTGATCTGTTCAAGTGCATCTGAGTAGCACCTACCTTCACACAGTTATTGTAAGCAGGGCTTCATGGAACTGGCAATAAATGTGTTTTTTTTTTCATGGAATGTACGCTTTTCTTTAGTTGCTAATATGAATTCATGTTGATTTGAAGGTGTATTTTTTTTTTTAATTCATGCAGGAGAAATATTTTGTCTTAATTTCTCTCTCTCAACAAATTTAAAAACATTTGTATTATGTAACTACTAATTATATTGTTTCATAGAGTAAGGTGTCACTCCAGGTTGTTAGTTCTTTGAAGTTTGTCCATGACCTAGTGTAGCTGTACAAAGGTCTGCATATCTTGGTGCAGAACTTAATGTTAGAAGAATGGTTTCAACTTTTAGCTAAGATCTGATCCTTTTAGGTCAGCTTTAACCTGCCAGGTCCATAAGGGGGATAAATTTCTAGACTTTGTCGAGTTATTGATTGTTTGAAACAATATATTCTAAATTTAAATTTTGACCGATTTTGATATGATTGGCCTACTTGTTGGTGCACATTGGATGACGTGTCAAATTCCAGAATTTGTGGGCCATTTGTTGTGGTAGGCCTAGTGAAGATTGCATAATTTTTGGATTGAATTATGACTAAAATTTTAATGAGTGTGATAGCTGAACCAATCCAACATCTCATGTTTCAGATACTTAAACTAAGTCAACGAAGATATCTGATAGGGCATGGCTGGACAAGGTAAGAAATGAGGTTAAAGGGGTGGGGCCTAGCAGGGAATTAATACATTATATTAGAAGAAAATCAATTAGGAAAACCTTTCCTAATAAAATCCTTTCCTAATTGAATTATTTTCAAATTAAGGAGGGAGATATATTGGTAAGTGGGCTGAATTAGGAAATCCTTTCCTAATGAGATCTTTTACTAATTGAATTATTTTCAAATTAATGAAGGAGATATATTAGAAAGGGGGCTGATTTAGGAGGGAGGAAGGAAGCCTATTTAAGTCTATAATAGGGTTTATTTTATTCCTGTGCAGAATTTTGTCTTGAGTGCTGTAGTTTTCTTTTCTGAGGATCCTAGTGGCATCTAAGGTTTGGGAGAGAAGATCCTCCTCTCGAAAGAGGATCAATTGTATCTTGCTTCTTGTTATTTGATTTCCTAGCAATAAAATTCTGTTATTTTGATAAAATTTATTGTTGTTTGCTGATTTTTGTGGTTCAAGACGTATCAATATCATAATCATATTCTTACATTTTAGTCGCAATTGATCATTTTGGGTTGTTTCAAATCAATTTCAAGCTTAGTTTGGTAATATGTTGATCAGGAGATGCTTTTTAAAACCTATTAAGCCATAATTATGATTGTTTGACTAAAAAGCTCAGTAGAGACTTAGATGTAGGTTTAGGATTTCTAATGTAGATCTAATATGAGGAGTGTAAAATCATGCAACGACCACACAAAATTTATTAGCCTCCAACCTTTAATCTTTTGACAATTATTCACTAATTTATGTAAGAAGTCAATTCAGTTAAAAACCCAACTGCCTTTTTGTAGAAATGAGATAATGAATAGAACTTCAGAACAACTAAATGCATGCTATGAAAATATGTTGAATTCGACAAAAATCAATCACGCAACAAGTCAAATAATAAAGTTTAGAAAAAAAAAGTAGAAGGAAAAAATTCACAGAAATTAATAAAGAAAGCTTCACATTTATACAAAGAAAAATCCTCTTTAAAAAATTTTCAGTCTCACACTTGGTTAAGAAGTTGACTCCTCAAAATAGATGGAATAACATTTCTAGCTTTAACTTCATTCAAAACAAAATTGATTGTACATGATATATGCATTTATAATTATGAACTCTTCTTGAATTCAACATCCTCTAATAAAAAAAAATTAAAATCATAAAAGAGTTCTATTTCAAATTGTTAAAGACTTCTATAATAACGGCAAAAATTTTGTTGTGAGAACCTCATACGAATAGGAATATTAAAAGGCTCATATTTTGTGCAATAGAACCATAATGATAGGTAGAACCCAACATCCTTTGTATGCAATCGAATCACATAAAGCATTAAGGAGAAGCCTCCAAACAAAGAAACTAGAGTAAGGATCGCAAAATCTGGGAAGTCGTCGCAACAAGAACGAGTTTTGTTGTAGGTTAGCCCTAACTTGAAAAAAAAAATGCTTGCACAAATTGTTCAGTTGATATTCACTAAATAGATTCGGGCATAATTGTTGCACTTCTTGTAAATAAATACTAGAAATCCTCACCTATAGACATGTCTTTCCACTTTATAAGGTATTTTTGGAATCTACCATTAGTAGTGGATAACATTTCATCTCTGATAACTTTACGAACAAGGCTAACATGATTGTTTGGAAATTATTTAGATTATGTTTCAGATTTGAATCACAAGCAAGGATTTGGAAATAAAGAAAAATAGCATATGGTTTTCTGAGGATAATATTTATCAGTAATAGTAGTTATCAATAAATTAAAGAGTTTCCATTTATAATAGAATTATATTAAAAATGAACATTATATCTATCTTCTTATATTGGTTGGAGATGCTAACAAAAGTTGTTATAAGTGAGATCCTTTGGTGTATGCTTTTCTCAAATGACATGGTTCTATTTGATGTGTTATCAGTTGAAAGAAGTTTTTATAAGGCTTGGGCCCAATGGTTGGGCTTGGCCCTCCCCATGATAGTGGTGAGCGTTCAAGCACTCGAGCACCCAAAAAAAAAAAAAAAAAAAAAAAAATTTAAAAAAAAAAAAAAGATTTGGAAAATAATGAAAGGATTTGGTTTTAGTTAAAAAAATATAAATAAGTTGGAACAAGGAAAAAAAAAGTAGGTAAATGATTTAAGATAAATAGAACAAGAATTGAATATATGATATATGATTTTAAATGGTATGATATAAATATTATTGTCAAAATCTCAGTCATCCATTGGCATTTGATCCCACGGTCAAGATGAGAATCCGTGGGAGGCTCACCTGGATCACGCCAATATCCTTCTATATTTGGGTAGCTGAATTAGGAAGGATTAGTCCAGGTTGGACCGGCCTAACACTTTCCTAATAAAATCCTTTCCTAATTGAATTATTTTCAAATTAAGGAGGGAGATATATTAGTTAGAGGGCTGAATTAGGAAATTCTTTCCTAATGAGACCCTTTCCTAATTGAATTGTTTTCAAATTAATGAGAGAGATATATTAGAAAGGAGGCTGATTTAGTAGTGAGGGGAGGAAGCCTATTTAAGTCCATAGTAGGGTTTATTTTATTCTTGTGTAGAATTTTATCTTGAGTGTTGTAGTTTTCTTTTGTGAGAGATCCTAGCGGCTTCTAGGGTTTGGGAGAGAAGATCCTCCTCTTGAAAGAGTATCAATTGTATCTTGCTTCTTGTTATTTGATTTCCTAGCAATAAAATTCTATTATTTTGTTGAAATTTACTGTTGTTCGTTGATTTTTGTGGTTCAAGAGGTATCAATATCATAATCATATTCTTACATATTAGTCACAATTGATCATTTTGGGTTTTTCCAAATCAATTTCAAGCTTAGTTTGGTAATATGTTGATCAGGAGATGCTTTTTTAAAACCTATTAAGCCATAAATATGGTTGTTTGACAAAAAAGCTCAGTAGAGACTTAGATGTTGGTTTAGGATTTCTAATGTAGATCTAATATGAGATGTGTAAAATCATGCAATCAGCACACAAAATTTATTAGCCTCCAACGTTTAATCTTTTGACAATTATTCATTAATTTATGTAAGAAGTCAATTCAGTTAAAAATCCAACTGCCTTTTTGTAGAATAGATATGATGAATAGAATTTCAGAACAACTAAATGCATGCTATAAGATGAACTTCACGTACGTGTTGAAAATTAAATTGTATTGAATTTGAATAAAATCAATCACACAACAAGTCAAATAACAAATTTTGGAACAAAAAAAAGTATAAGGAAAAAAAATCACAGAAATTAATAAAGAAAGCCTCACATTTGTACAAGGAAATCCTCTTTCAAAAATTTTCAGTCTCACACTTGATTAAGGAGTTGAGTCCTCAAAATAGATGGAATAACATATCTAGCTTTAACTTCATTCAAAACAAAATTGATTGTACATGATATATGCATTTATAATCATGAACTCTTCTTGAATTCAACATCCTCTAATAAAAAAATTTAAAATCATAAAATTGCCCTATTTCAAATTGTTAAAGACTTCTATAATTACGGCAAAATTTTTGTTGCGAGAACCTCATACGAATAGGAATATTAAAAGGCTCATATTTTGTGCAATAGAATCATAATGATAAGTAGAAGCCAACATCCTTTGTGTGCAATCGAATCACATAAAGCATTAAGGAGAAGCCACCAAACAGAGAAACTAGAGAAAGGATCGCAAAATCTGGGAAGTCGTCGTAAGAATAACGAGTTTAGTTGTAGGTTAGCCCTACCTTGAAAAAAAAAATACTTGCGCAAATTGTTCAGTTGATATTCACTAAATAGATTTGGGCATAATTGTAGCACTTCTTGTAAATAAATACTAGAAATCCTCACCTATAGACATGTCTTTCCACTTTATAAGGTATTTTTGGAATCTATCATTAGTAGTGGATAACATTTCATCTCTGATAACTTTAGGAACAAGGTTAACATGATTGTTTGGAAATTATTTAGATTATGTTTCAGATTTGAATCAGAAACATGGACTTGGAAATAAAGAAAAATAGCATATGGTTTTCTGAGTATAATAATATTTGTCAGTAATAGTAATCAATAAATTGAAGAGTTTCAATTTTTTAATAGAATTATATTAAAAAGGAACATTATATCTCTCTTCTTATATTTGTTGGAGATGCTAACGAAGTTGTTATAAGTGAGATCCTTTGGTGTATGCTTTTCTTAAATGACATGGTTTCTATTTGATGTGTTATCAGTTGAAAGAAGTAAAAAAATTTGAAGAAAAAATATTATAAGGCTTGGGCCCAATGGTTGGGCTTGGCCTCCCCACGATAGTGGTGAGCGTTCAAGCACTCTGAGCACCCAAAAAAAAAAAAAAAATAATAAAAAGATTTGGAAAATAATGAAAGGATTTGGGTTCAGTTAAAAAAATACAAATAAGTTGGAACAAGGAAAAAAAAAAAAGAAGGTAAATGATTTACGATTAATAGAACAAAAGTTGAATAATATAAATATTATCAATCAATATTACTAGATGATAACGTGATATTTTATGTGATTTATTTAATTATCTTAAATTTATTATACTAAAATTTGGATAAAAACTATGATATAATTTCTGTAGTTTCAATTGAACTATAGGCTGAGTGGTCAAAATGAATAATTGTTTCAGGATAATTATGTTATAAGAGAATTTCTTAAGAGGTTGAAAGATAAATTTTCTAACGTTACAATTAGTTCGACTATATTGCATGGAATTGGGTGTGGGGCAGTAAACAAAATGCTTATAACCATGTTGAATGTGGCAGATCAGAGCTTTACGAGATGTATGACAAAGCCATTATTACATTAGGGGGACAGATAGAGGGTCATTTATTGATAATAAGATGGCGAAACTAAGCCTTGATGGTTTGTTCATGCTGAAGGAAATGTAGAAAATGCACCCATAAGACATGCTGAAATTAGTGTCCAAGAATTTGGAAGGAAATTTATATAGGCCTTTTTCTTGTTCCACGTTAGTCATCCTCTTTCGTACGTAAAAGCAATCTCGTGGGAGCATTTC
This sequence comes from Dendrobium catenatum, assembly GCF_001605985.2. Classification (NCBI taxonomy): domain Eukaryota; kingdom Viridiplantae; phylum Streptophyta; class Magnoliopsida; order Asparagales; family Orchidaceae; genus Dendrobium; species Dendrobium catenatum. The sequence goes on from NW_021319178.1 coordinate 19,553,371, forward strand.
TGTTGCATGAAATCCATAGTCGCTTCCCATATTATCTTCTTTTGTATATGAGAACTAAAATTCATAAAGAAGTGGAAATTGTTTGAGAACACAGAGAGATTAAGCAATTTAAGCTGGAAATCTTGCCGTTGAGAAACTTAGGCTTCGTTTGGGACAATTTTCTCATTTCTTTTTAAAACAGTTTTCTACTAAAAAATTATTTTATAAAGCATAAAAAAAATTATCCCAAATAAAACCTTATAATTGTCCAACTTATGATTGAAAGAACTTGAACTAAAATTCCAGTGGAGGGAAGGAAAAAAAAAAAACTCTCCTCATGCAATGAGATATTAGATCAAGTGACTGAACAGGTTAAGCAATTTACTTTTTGAGAATGACCATATTCAAACTCTAGGGTTGAAAATTTTCATTTATTAAAAGTGAAATGGAGTTATTTATTCGACTTTCTAGCATATTGTTAACTCCTAAAATTTCTCTTAGAACCAGGGAAAAAACTGGAGATGTTCTCCGTATCCCTTGATATTGTGGTGTAAGACAAAAAGGATTTTAATTCATTTTCTTTTCTCTCTTATTCTGAGCAAAATAGGAGTGCTGCATCTGCCTCTCAGCTTATGATGATGGAGTGGAATTGCGTCAACTTCCCTGTGGTCACCATTTCCACTGTGCTTGCATAGACAAATGGCTTCACATCAATGCAACATGCCCTCTCTGCAAGTATAATATTATAAAAAGCTGCAGCAACTCAGAGGTATAGAAAATAAAGAATGCGATTCATTTCCTCTAATTCTGTGTATGTGTGTGTTGTCTCTTCTATTTGTGTCCTTTGCCCCCTCTAATCTCTGATATTTAAGTTTGTTTGCTATTTCTACATCTTTGTGTTCTCTGTAAAGAAGGAAATTTCACTGTTGATAGTGATGAATAACATTTCAAATTTTTAGCAAGGTGTTATATATTTTGTTGGAGAAAGTTGGACTTCGGCTTCGTTTGATATGGCTTTTTTTACTGCTGCTCAAAGCAACTTTTCAGTATAAATTTTTTAATTTTTTAACTAAAAAGCTGCTTTAAAAAGCAGAAAGAAAGCGGTGTTATGATTATTTTTTTGGTAAAATTTACTGTGCACACGTTGAGAGAGAAAAAAACTTATGGAGGAAAAGTTGAGCCGTGTTATGGTTATTTTTTTTTGGAGAAATATATCTGAAAGTTCATTCTGGATGAAATTGCTCGTTATAAGGGATAAACATCTTGTATTTGCGGATTGCTCGTTGAACACTTAAGTTGTTTGAGAATGGTTAGATTTAGTTCAAATTCATAAGTGTTTTGAACCATGTGGTTTGTTCTTGGGAACGCCAAGGTTTTAACTGGTTTATACTTTGTGGTTCATTTTTGTAAATATATGTTCTCCAAATGCCTCTATGAGGAGAACAGAGCTCACCGGGGAAGCCAATGATGAGATTAGTTGCATGTGAGGAAGTGAAGAGTTTGCAAATGGGAAGGCATCGTAGGGTCGATTTTGCGACAAAGCTCGTTGGGGAATGCAAGTACAAACAAGTTGGGCTCGACAAACCTCATTAGCGAAGGCAATGGTGGGATCGGTTGTTTGTGAGAAGTGGAGTTCGTGGATAGATCTTGATATGTCATCAAAAAATTTTCTTGATCGGACACAAATCTCGAGGCAAACATCAAGTTGGAAACTTCAAAAATTAAATATGGGATCATATGAATTCTGATTTCAGCAAACTTATAGTTGAACTGAGCGTCTTGGAAATATGAGCCAAATTACACCAAATTCAACTCAATCCGAGCCCAAATAGATCCAAATCGAAGACCTGAAGCACATTCGGAAGGTTCAATCCATAATTTGAATCACCAAACGGTTTCCAAACATAACATACTTATAGTTGAATCGAGCGGCTTGACAAGATGAATCCAATGAGCCCAAGATCGCCGAATTCCGATATCATCAAGACCTTCAAATGTCTGATGAACAATCTGCAATCAAGAGATTCAATATCGATCGTCCATCCAAATCAATCCCCTTTTGCCCTTGATCCTCCTCCAAATCCTCCAAAAAAATTATAAAAATCTCCTCATTTCTCTTGAGAGGGGACCCAAGCAAAAGAAGAAGAAAAGAAGAAGGAGAAGAGAAGAGAATAAGCGGAGGGAAGAAACTCCTCGACCACCGCTGGAGTTCCGCCCGACTTTCAAGTGACAACGGGGCTCCGTCCGACTTTCAAGTGACGCCGAAGTTTCGCCCGACTTCCAAGTGACGTTGAAACTTTGCCCGATCTCCAAGCGACGCCGAAACTCTGCTCGATCTCCAAGTAACACCAGAATTTTGTCTGATCTCCAAATGACTTTGAAGTTTTGTCGGAATACATCGGAGTTCTCCCCGGCCGTCGACTGACATCGGACTTCTACTCAACCCTGGACCTTCGCTCGTTGTCAGATTTCTACCCGACGTCAGACTTATGCCCGATGTCGGACTTTCGCCAAACATCTATCTGATGCTGGATTTCTGTCTATTACTTAACTTCTACTTGACGTCATTCTTCTGACCTCTATCATCAAACAACGGTCCTTCTGACTTACGTCGCCCACCAACTACAGTCCTTCTGACTTCTATCGCCCGCTGACTACCGGCCTTCCGACTTATGTCGTCCACCGATTACAGTCCTTTCGACCTCCATCATCAGACAATGATCCTTCTAACTTACATTGTCCACCAACTATGGTCCTTCTGACTTACGTCGCCCACCGACTACTGTCCTTCCAATCTCCGTCGCCCGCCGACTAATCGCCCACCGACTACAGTTTTTCCAACCTCCGTCACTTGTCGAGTATGATCCTTCCGACCTTGGTCGTCAGACAAAGGTCCTTCCGACCAAACAAACATGTCAACACAGTAACTCTATGTATTACCACCGTGTAATATATTTCATATAATGTACATCAATCCAAGGCCTTCCCCCTAAAGGAAGGGCCTCATTTATAATCGACTGCGAATAATATTGGATTCATTCAAACTGGGCTAGACCCATGATTTTTCGCTCTTTTAAGGGGGTTTTCTTGTAAAAATCCTGATGTCTCATAAATGTTAGACCCTCTTTCTTATCTAATTTCGTGTCGGATTTTCGTACAACGCTAAGACGCTAAATTTATATTTCTCTACCGCTACAAATATTCCAGGATGCAACAGATCTCATGGGAGAGATTATTCGTTGCGAACACCAGACAGTCCAGACATCAAATAGAATGTGCCACGTCACCCGGCATATAGCTGGACTGAGTAAAAAAATGATGTGGCACGTTCTGATTGGTCTCCAGACGTCGTCCGGTGGCCGCACCGAATAATTTTTCGGCCTCATGGAGGACGACATGGCAAGACCATCATCATGTGAGAGAGTTTGTTGGGGAAGGCAACGATAGGACTCGTTGTGTGCAAGAAGTGGAGTTAGTAGATACTAAATTGGAGAAATCATCATTGGGCTGACTACTTTGGAAGGCAACATGCAAAGAAAATATTTATTCATGGGGCCAACAATATTCAAGAACGATAATAATTATAAATGTTCAAATTACATTCAAAACCATTTTATTTATATTAAGCAATTTTTGGGTACAAAATTGGATAATTTATCCAAAATTAATTTTTTACTATATTTCTTCAAGAAAATAAATTCATAATTATTTTATTTTTTAAAACAAAAATAGATTTTTTTTTTTTCAAAATGTGCTTTTCAATGTAGTCCTCGCGACTTTATTGCTGGCAATCATACACAATCCCCTAATGTGGATTATTACCTCTTTTAAGTTTTTCAAGGAAAATTGAAAAATTATCAATCTCCTAAAATTTAAATATTGGTATGTAAATTATTATTCATTAGAAATATTTTCAACTCTTTTATTATTTTATGTTAAAAAGGAAAAAAAATTAAGCCCAGATTATTTTTTAATATCCCTACGTTAATTATTATTTGATTATAATTAACATTCCCTGTGCTGCTATCAAGATATTAGTTTAGTTTTAGAATTTTGAACAAAGTGCATGCAATAATTTAAATAGGAGATTTGCATAAATACCGTTGAGCTTTTATGTAATTTTTATATTTATTTATATAACATTGTAGGTTTTAAATGATAATCAAATATATGGTTGAAAAAATGTATTTTATTTTAGATCATTTAATATTTGCAGTATTTTTAATGTAAACACCGTAGTTGTCAGGTCTTAAATCCTGGATGAGAAAAATAAAAGATTGGGTAAGATAGTCGATAGGCAGCGTAAAATTTATCAAATAATTATGACATAAGTATTTTTAATGTTAAAGTAAAGATATTATATAAATAAATATAATATTTTTTTTTTCAAGTTGAAGTATCTCAATCTTTGGAGGCTTTCTAAGGGAGGATTAAAGGGTTAGAGGTGGCAAGTGCATGTAAGAAAGATTGAGTCAAAATATGACTAAGATGAATATTAAGATCATTAAATTTACTTTAATAGAAATGTAATACATAGTAAATAATTAATTTTTATAATATATTGATTTTCAAATAAATATAAGAGTTTTAACATTCATCATTGCTAAATTTTGGACATTATTTTCTCACTCAAAAAGTTTCCTCATTCAAGTAGAGTCAACTCGTGTTTATGAGTCAAGTTTAGTTCTAATCTAAGTAGTTCGGCATAAGAATAATTGATTTATTTGTTAAATAAGTAAAAAATTTATCTTTGCATAACCTAAAAATAGCTTTAGTTGATAGGATAGTCTCCATATGGTAAAATACTGTGCGGACACCGGACTATCCGAAGGCGAATCAGAACGTGCCTCATCACTTTTTTGTTATGTACTGGGTGATATGACGCATTCTGATTCGACTCCGGACGGTCCGATGTAAAATAAATTTAAAATGAGGAGACTTACATTCATATTAATGAATTATATTTATTTACATGTCAAATACTTTAATTTTCATATTTGCTTATATATTATTATTAATTTATAAAAAATATTAAATTTATCTAAAATAAAATATAATTTTTATGCAAGTACTTTAATATAATTTAGACACTAAATAGTAAATACTATTATAAGTAAATAAATAATTTTAGATATTATATTTGTAAATATGTAAAAATCTTATGGCATGTACGTAAATTAATTATATATAATATCGTGCCTTCGCACGTGCGCATAACTGCCAACAGTTACTTTGCTTGCGCGTGCCGGCAAGTTACGGTAACCGTCGGTCGTCGCACAATCACGAAAATGGCAATCGCCGCCCTTAACGGCGTCAATTCTTTTTAAATAACCTAATAAACCGTCATCATTCCTGCAATTAATTACACTCGATGCCACCAAACTCCCTCCGCGTCAAAGCCAAGCAAGATCCGCACTCTCCCCCTAACTTATAAGTCTCTAAAAACCTAAGAAGAGCTGAGGAGGAGGAGATGGCCGGAGAGGATCCGGAGAGCGGTGGCGCCGGCGAGAGAGCGGGAGGGAAGAGAGGGGAAGAGATGGTGTTGCCGCAGTACTTCTACGATGTGCCGGACGTGGAGGAGAGGGAACGCACGGCTTGGATTGTGCCTTTGATTGTGATAGCGAATGTGGTGGTATTGATGGTTGTAATGTTCGTTAACAATTGTCCTGTTCATGGTGGTGGCGATGGAGGAAGCAGAAGCTGTTTTGCTGGATTTCTAAGGCGGTTTTCTTTCCAGCCGATTAGGGAGAACCCTCTTCTTGGACCTTCATCGTTCACGTATGTATTTTGATTTAGTTTATATTTTGTTTTGGTTTGATCTTTATTTCTGTAAGAAATGAAGATTTGTATAAGAATGAGTCATGTGATTGGAGATGAAGGGAAGACAGGGTAGAGGAGATTGCTCTCTCTGATCTCGCTCGCTCGCTCTTTCTATCTCTGCAATTAATTTCTGGATTAATGTTACATATCTATAATCTTTACCGAAGAAATGTGGAGTTGAAATGGAGTATATTAAACAATATTTTTGTTATCTGTTTTCAGGCTGGAGAAACTTGGAGCTCTTCAATGGGAAAAAACAGTGCATCAGCATCAATGGTGGAGGCTGCTTGCTTCCATTTGGTTGCATGCCGGCGTTATTCATTTACTTCTAGACATCTTAAGCCTGATATTTATCGGCATCCGCCTCGAGCAACAGTTTGGATTTGGTAAGCTCTCCTCTTCTTCCTCCTCCATGGATACCAAAAACTCAGTTTTTTTCAGTATCAAGCTTCATTTGGGATAATTTTTTACTATTTCTATGGTAGAGAAAACAGCCAAAAAAATAAAGCTCGTGTATTTGAATGACAGCTTGTTCACAGTTTTTTTTCTTCAAATTTTGTGTGTTATAAAAATCTATCATACTTGTCTAAGGCTCTGTGTTTTCTTATTGTTTCTTAAATTACTTAAAATTTATTTTAAAAAGCAGTAAGAAAACCATCAAAAACGAAGAAAATAAGGTTTTTGGCTTTCGACATTAGATATTGGACCTTCGAGCTTCAAACCGCGCAACGACAGAGAGCAATGGAGTGAATCAGCGAACAAACGAAACGTCGCTCGCGATTTACTGAAAATGATTGGCTAGGGAAAAGAAATAAAATGAGGGAGGGGTAAATTACCTAATAATCCTTCTTTTAAAGATTTTTTAATTTTTTTAGGCTAATAATCTCTCTTTTGAAGGTTTTTTTAATTTTTTTTAAGGGGGACAATTGACCCCTCTAGGCATTCCATAGTTCCGACCCTGCATTTATTTTTTTCTATCACATCAGTAGTTTGTCTCCCTTGTCTATTTAACCAAATAGCTTTAGCTCTAGAAATAATGTAAGTATTGATATCCTCATATCTTAAAACTACATTCAATGTACTTCAAATCTATAATACCTCAACATTAATTGATCTTCCAAATAAATCTTACTACCCTAACTATATTTTCTTCCTGTTATTTTGCAGTGAGGATTGGCACAATCTATCTCATCTCAGGAATTGGTGGCAATGTGCTTTCATCTCTTTTTATAACAAAAGGCATCTCAGTTGGATCCTCTGGTGCTCTCTTTGGACTTTTTGGAGCAATGCTTTCAGAACTAATCACAAACTGGTCCATCTATTCTAATAGAGTAAATACATTAAGGCTTCGTTTGTGACGGTTTTTTTACTGCTTCTTAAAACAACTTTCTAGTATAAAAATTTTAATTTTTTAACTAAAAAACTGCTTTAAAAAGCAATAAAAAAGTCGTCCCAAACAAAGTCTAACTAACTAAACCTTCAATTAATATATTGTACAAAAGTAAAACATTTCATCTGATTTTCTCATGATTTCTTTTGCATCACAGGCTGCAGCTATCTCAACTCTACTATTAATTGTAGCAGTAAATCTGGTGATTGGAATATTACCACTTGTCAACAATTTTGCACACATTGGAGGATTTATAGCAGGTTTTCTTCTGGGGTTTGTTCTTCTGATTAAGCCACAGTTTGGCTGGACTGAGAGACAGAGTCTTCCTCATTGCCAACCCACATCAAAATATAAGCTTTATCAGCTTGTGCTTTGGGTTATAGGAATCACTTTTCTTATTGTTGGGTGAGAATAATCAGCTTATAACAACTATATAAATTATTTTAGAATGAGGCTGAAATTCATTTAATTTACTTTAAGATTAGTGCAATATAAATTCGATATAATTTGTATTAGGATATTCTTCATTATTTTTTAGAGCTTATAAATTGATGATTAAAACAAATTATTAAAATAAATTTATTTATTTGAATATTTTTTGCAGGTTTGTAGTTAGCTTGGTGATGCTATTTAAAGGAGTGAATGGAAGTGAGGGGTGTCGCTGGTGTAGATATATGAACTGTGTTCCTACATCAAAATGGTCCTGTGGGAATTGAAGCTCTGCTTATGGTTTCTATTGTTTATGGATTGTTATTTTTTGTTCATCATTTGATCTGATTAATATATCCTTTTTGGGGTTGTTAATTCAATTTGATTGTTAAACTGATGTGGAAAAAAAATTGCTTCTAAGATAATTATTTTTCTTGTTGTTATTATGTATTTCATGCTGGAATATATATTTTATGGCATAATTAATTATCTTCAGTATTTTTTATTTGATCATTGAAAATGAGTGAATTTTTTAATTGATGTTATGATTATATGTGAAGATAATATTGTAATTTTTTTATAATGCCATATACATATTAGCCTATTTTGATTAGTCACATCAATGGGTAAAATCAATCTTTTATGAGAACTTCTATAATATTATAATTTTTTTTGAATTTCTTATAATTTTAAAATATTATTTGCTATTTTAATGGAAATTTAAATTATATATCAATAATTTCTTTCTTTCGTATTAGAGATAGAATGTGAAATGAATATATAGGTCAAAAGGTTGGAGTAACTCCCATAAGTAGAGAGAGCGGACTTAGAAGGTTTGGACACATAAAAAGTCAACCTTTCAATAATTCATATAGAGGATTAGATGTATTGAATTTGACTTATGTTAAGAAAGGTAGATGTAGACAAAAAAAAAAAATTTGGCTAAAAAATATTAGAAATGATATTTTTTAATTAAATTTAAATGATAATTTGCTCTTAATATGACACGATTTAATTTTTTTTTTGGATTTTTTTTAGAAATTTTTTTTCCATATTGTAGCTATTTGTGTAGCAATAGAGCTGTGATGGAACTTAGCTCCAATTATAGGAGCAAACATGATGAGAACTTTTAGTTGATCAATGAGTATTCTAGATGAGTTAATGAGTTCTTTAGGGGAATAGTCTTGATTAGGAGTCCCTCAAGCAAAATATAGAAAGGTGGGTGAACTAAGATTTTATTTGGAAGAGCTTTCGCATTGCTTTATAAAGTAATTTTTTAATACAAAAAATTTTTTGAGAAAAAAAAATTTGTGCTATAAAACTGCTTTAGATAGCAATAAGAAAACTATCACAAACAAAACATAAAATTCCAAGTTGAGCAAGGTGGCTTCAAATGTAAATAGATGGTTTAGCAAAGGTTCCAGAAGGCTCTACAGTGACCGAAAGCAAAGCTTCTACAGTTCTACTCCAGTAAAAGATGAAGGCAGAACCATCTCCCACAGACTCAAATAAACAAAAATGCTTTGATAATATAGGCATATAGCCCAGCCTGCTATAGGCAAAGACAAATATCCACGAAAAGGAGCTACAAATAAATTGTCAGAGCACAAATCACTATCAATGTAATATTAGAACATTTTTGTCAGTTTAAACGGTTCTGATAACCAATCTGCAAATCTCCAATTCTGACAATACCACATTTTATTTTTCCAAATTCTCACTATTAATTCCATGCCCATTAAAAGGTAAAATCACAAGCAAAACCAACAATGAAGCGAACTAGACTTCGTTTGGGACTATTTTTTTTTTCTGCTTCTTAAATCAAGCTTTTTAGTACAAAATTAAAAAAAAAAATTGTACTAGAAAGCTGATGATGGGACATCAGTTGGAAAGTCTACCGTTGACATGGTCGTAGATCAACGACCATGATTTATCTGATGTATTTTTGATTTTATTATTGTCTACTTATTGATGTTTTTTTTTTTATTTTAGAATTTTTCCTTTTTACCCTTGCTTGAGGGATTGAGTCATGCAGCCCCTTGAGGGTATTTGAGTCCTTTTGTTTTAAGTCATTGTAGAGGCTATTTAAAGCCTTCATCTTGTTCTTTTGGGGGTTAATGAATGATTATGAAGAATTTTTCATGCACTTGTGTTCTTGAAGCTTATGTGAGAGCTTGAGACAGAGTTTGAGAGCTTGGTGGAGCCTAGGAGAGCTTGGTGAATTTTACCTTTTAATGGGCATGATGAAGGCTTTAAATAGCTTGGTGAATTTTACCTTTGCCCAACAGTCACCACCGGTGGCTCTTGGTTCTCCTCTCTTTCCCCTCCCTTCTCCTTACTTCCACCACCGGCCATCTCCACCTCCGATCTCACCCCATAACCCCATCTCCTCAAGCCCACCGTCAACCTAACCACCAACTCGACCCCTTTTCTTCCTTAGCTCCACCACCCGCCCTGCCCAAGCCAAACCCACCGCCGGCCACCCTTGTTTGCCTTCATGAATGAGGAGTTAATGCCTCCTTAATGCTTACCTAAATAGTTTAAATAATTTGGGAAATTATTTTAATCATTTGATATTCAAATTTTGAATTTCAAATAGTTTCCTAAATTAGAGAGCTATTTTAGAAAGGTATTGAATCTCATTCATGATTAATTTCAAATTTAAATTGGATGGAATTTTTCTTCTCCTAAATGAAAGAGGTCTAAGTGGATTTAAATTCCACCACAAAACCCTCTCCCCCTCTCTCTCCATGCCGCCGACCCCCCCCTTGCTTGGGTCCCTCTCCATTAATGCTCAATCAAGGCCATTAAGTGTAATTAATTTGAAATCCAAATTCAAATTAATTCCCTCCACTTTTACTCAAAATCTGAAATTATTTTCAGACTTTATAATTAGAACTCTTACACCTCCATTTAACCCAAGCTCTTTCAAACCCTAGCCCCTCCCCACCATCTTAAGCTGCCGGCCTCCCTCCTCACCGCCATCTCCCTCCTCTCTCGTGTTCTCTCCTTAACATGCTTATGATGTATGACTGATCCGGAGTTTGACCAAGGTTATGTTGGATCAAGGTTATGTTGGAAACTACTTCGCATGCATCACTTTGATTTTCCTAAATGCTTTGATTTCACTTAGTCTCTTGCGTGACTTAGCCTAAACGGAAGTGACGATTATTAATTTTATTTTGTTGTTTTAGTTGCTAATAACGAAAATCCAAAATTGTTGTTTAACTATTTTGTGCAAATTTCTTGTTTCGCATACAGTCCTGCATCAGCTGCTTTATGAAGCGGAAAGAAAACCGTCGCAAACGAAGCAAAAAATAAGGCAGAGAGCAGAAAAGAAGCTTGTGATCAACTGAAGTTTCTATTCTCACATTCTAAGAGAACAAGAATGCAAAAAATTTTAGATACAATGGTATGGAGAATTTAGTAATCTATCAGCTTATGAATCGTAGTCAACTTACAAAATTTTTTGTTATTACAAGAATCCTTTCATCACCTGGCGATTCTGGCTCGACTTGGTGCAAATCAGTAGTCCATTTTATTGCCCGGGCAATTTGAGCTACCTTGTCAATGACTTCCATGGAGTCCCGAATCACAGCCGTTCCTTTTGGTCGTAAGATTCGATCCATCTCCACCATCAAATCAACAAGATGACACCTTAATCCAAAATGGAAAAAAAAAGTCATAAAAGCTTTGGATAAAAATAAGTGACTGAGGGTCTGCAGTCATCAGTAACAATAGTTACATAGAAGGTTATGAAAAACGCAATTTTTTTAATAGCTATTGCGTGAAAAGGTTGGAGTAGCTCAAGTAGAAGATAAATTAGAGAGAGTCGCCATAGATGGTTTGGTCATATAAAACAACGGCCTTCCGACGTCCCGGTTAGGATAGTAGAGACATTAGATTTGACTTATATTAAGAAAGGTAGATGTAGGCCTAAAAAAACTTGGTTAGAAAATATTTGAAAAGATCTTTCTTTATTAGATTTAAATGAAAATTTGACTTTTAACAGAACACAATGGAGAAAAAAGATTCATATAACCGACCCACACAGTGGGACAAAGGTTTGATGTTGTTGTCGTTCTAATACATATATAACTTTCTTATAATTATACTAGTAAATAGATACCTCTCGCAACAAAAAATTATGAAAAATAACAATAAAATTATAGTAAAATAAAAATACAGCAAAAGCCTGAAAATTTAAAGCAGCAAAGAAGCAGCCCGGAATGGACCCAAAATTGATTGAAATAAAGACAACATACGTAAATGGTACCTGTTCAAGTTTGATGATGAATCAGCAACTAAAGAGCTGATTCCAGAAACATGCAACAAGTCATATGTCCGGGGATATGTTGAGAATGCCTCACACCTATGATAAAAAATTTATTTTAGTTTCATTTTCATTACATCAATGCGAAAGTTTTAACATGTCATAATAAGAATAACGCAATTATTGAGACAAGAATGTAACTAAAAACTCTACTGAAACATTTCTGGTACTGGAACAAAAGGGAAAAGAAGAGAATAAAAGCAAAAATCACAAAATGAATAAAATAAAGAGAGTTAGAACCAATACCCACCCATCATTTACTTCAGTGAAATACAAAAGGATTTCAATAAAATATGTTTTTTTAGCTTCTTCGGCAAACATCCTTATAGTAAAGATAATAAAACATTTGTAGTATTTAGTGCATAAGCAAGAAACGGGAAAGAAATATATAACAAAACAAAAAGAGATCATAGAAAGATAATTAAAGTTCATAAAACCAACCAGATGACTCAGACTAAAAGAAAAAAAGCCACTGGACGCTCATACGCGCTAAGCACCAAATGATGGTCACGCGTCTATGGCACCCTAGCGATCAGATGCTACTGTAATGGGAACCATTGGTGTGGCATATAGGAGAGGTCACTTAATGAGGGTTAAATTGGGTTGTAATACTTCAAAATAGTTCGTTCATAATCATTATAGCTTGGCTCAATTACAGCTTGATCGTGATTGTTTGAGTAAGTAATCAAACAAGCTTGAATGTTTTTTTTTTTAAATACTCGATTATTAAATAAATAATCTTGAACAATTATGTGTTTGACTTATTTATGTTCATGAATAACAACATTTGAAGCTCATAAACATGCTTGATACACAGCTTGATAGGAAGCTCGTTAAGAAGCTTATTTTTTATTCGATATCAAGCTCGTGAGAAAATTCGCTTAATGATCTATATAAATATTTATTAATTCTCATTATAAAAATGATGAATAATCTAATCTAAATATTTTATATTTATTACAATTTTAAAATATAATAATTATTGATTAATAAATTATAAATTAATTAAATACTATAATATATATTATTTAAATTAAATTATAAATATATATTAATTGATATTAAGCTATTGTGTACTTTAATTATTATTTTTTATTTTATAACATTATATAATTATAAATTTATACCTGATTAAATATTTATCAATTTCCAAACTTTAAAATTTTAATGAAATTTGAGATATGATGGTTGGGGATTAAGATTAATCATTATTTTTAAAATTTCATATGATTAGCTAGCTCTTTAAGTATATACATTGAGTTCTAGATCACTAGAAAATATCATATGATTTAAGATATTCTTTCATTGATCATTAGATTGAGTTTGTTCATGATCAAGATATAATTGTTCATGTTTGATTTCAGTGTTAATTAATAAAATCATTAAAAGTATAATTTATGAGCTTGACAAGCTACTCATTTATGAGTTGGAGAATGCTCGATTGCTCGATAAGCTTGCTCATTTATGGGTTCGATAAAGCTTGATAGATATGTTCGTTTACGGGTTCAATATAAGTATTTATTAGTAGTCTTGAGAAGGCTCATTTGTTAAGCTAATGAACATCTCGATAAGATTCGTTTGTTAATAATTTGGTAAGACATGTTAGTTAATTGCTCTATAAGGCTCGTTCGTTAATTTAAATGAGTATCTCGGTTAAAGCTCGATAAACACAAAACAAAGCAAATATGAATTGAGCATGAACCAAACTTGAACATATAACATTTTAAACGAACATAGCTTGAACACAAATGAAAAAGCTCGAATCGAACTCAAACCAAGCTTGAGCAAGCTATTAATAAACGAGCATAAATATGAACAATCTTATGCTTGACTTGGCTTGGTTCGTTTGCAGTCCTAGACTCTTATGTAGGTGAGAAATATTTTGGTGGAATAAATTTGGTGGTGGATTATAATTTGGGAGTATAATAAGAGTCAACCTAGGATTTGAGCAAGAAATTTCAAATAGCCCTAGGCTATTGTTCAATTATCTAGAAATCCCTTAATACTAATCCAAAACCCTCAAATCACTTGCAAAAATTAGAGGGAAGGGTCTAGTTGTGATATGGAACTTTTATAATTTTCAGAGACATAATTTTTTTTGGGGGGATTTTATAAATGATTGGGTCCAAAAAAATCATAGATTAGTTGATTCGACTAGTTGGCAAGGGTGTCAATAAATGACCCGACCCACCAACCCCACCTAGACCCAACCCAAAAATTCAGCTACGAGATGAAATGTTTAATAAATGAGACGAGTTTAGGTTGACCCGCTAACCCGATTTTGACCAAAAAAAAAAAACTGTTTATTATTTTTTTCTCAAATTCTTTTATTTGTTGATATAATCTTCTTATTTTTTCAATTAACCTAAAATTTATAGTTAATAAGATAATCAAAATATTTTTTAAATAAAACGAGTTGCGGGTTGGGTTTGGGTCCTCCTTTTTGACCCATTTATTAAATGAGTTGAATTTGGATTGATTGGATTCATGTCAGGTCATTTCGAATCGAATCCGACCCGCCAACCCAATCTGACACCTCTTCTAGTTAGGGTTTAGGCTTTTATGGGCAAAATTTAAGGCAATAAAAATGAGGGAAACGACTATGGAATAGTAATGGGATGTTTTAAGATGTGTTCTGGAGTTTTCCATAATTTTTAAAAGGGTTTATAGTTACCAAATCACAACTGGAATAACACAATGATAGAATTCAACCAAGAGTTGGTCGACCACTTTGGTGGGTTTGAGTAGGAATTTTTATGGGATTTTTTTGGGGAAATATTTTTAAAACATGGTAGAGATAAGACTAAACAAGAACACCATAAAAAATTTCGGCAAAATACAATGATACAAAATCAATCAACTAACCCAAAAGGATTGGGTGAGAGAAGCCGCCAAATCCCTCTCCTATAGTTAACCACCAAGCCAAGACACCACTAAGAATTCACCCCAATTCAGTCACTAAATGTTCTGATCACTTCATTCCACTGAACAAAATGTTTAAATACAACTTAAAACAAAGGTAATTGAAATTTGAAAAGAAGAGGGAAAAGGGGAGGGGACCATGCCATGTAACCATCCATAACTACTCCATCCTCCTTGCTTGGTCGTCCATTTCACTCAAGACTAGTTATTTGCTCGACCAGGCACTTCACTCAATGACTTAGCCAGTTAATAAAATTAATTAAGTGCCTTCATCTAATCCTTTAACACATAAAATCCACAACACAAACACCCAAGCCTCACACAATTACAATCATAACACTAAATAAAGTTTTCACACACACAATATCTTCATAATAATTAAGTAGAATAATAAAGGAAATCCCTTAGTTTAGGGTCTTCAACTTGCTCTTGGTGATGAGTCCACTCTCTTCAGTTGCAACTTTCCTGCATAGAGCCATGATGGTTGAACCATTTCTATCATTTTTGTGCTTTTGATGCTCCTGGTGCTACAACACTACCACTATAGCCTCCTCCGACCATATGGGGCCTCCAAAGTGGCACAACAATCCCCTCTCAATCTTAAGGTTGTCTAACAATCAAGTGCCAACTCTCGCACTACTTTCAATTACTCTAGAGATGAGCTGGAGGATTTAATATTCTTTCCCCGTAGCTGGTGAATTCTGGGGATTGGCACCACTAACTTATCCACATTATCGGTTTCAAGGGAGCGGCGAACAATCAGTGGCACAGATCTCCCTCTCCTCTCCTCTCTGCTCATCCTCTCCGAAAAAATTAAAGCCAAAAGCTCTCAAAATCAACACAACAAAAAGAATCCAAATAAAGCCCCACTTAAGATCATATATATAAAAGTTACATTATTATTTATTTATTATTACTTGCACAAAATAAGGAACCCTCACCCTTCATAGAACAAAACTCAAAGCATGACCTTCTAAGAGCTAGACATTGATTGTCAATACCTCATTGTCGACCACCATCGTACTATTAATGCAATTAACCGGATTGGTGGTGAATAAGATCATGAGTATGATAGCCACCAATATTAAAAAATTAAAATAAAATATAATCCAAGATTTTTATATCAATGCAATTAACAGAAATCATGCTCCACACCTAATAATCTCCAAGCTTAGAGACTAAATTTATGATGTATTATCTTAAGAGAGTCATCTCAATGCAGCACTCCCTCTCATTTAGTCATGGAGATTGATTGAAGCTTTCCAGTACCAATCCTATTAGTGGTAAACTTGTCAGGTCTTTTTAACAAACCCTTGTTTTGCTACTATGCTCACTGATCCTGAAATGCTATTTATCCTTCAATGTGCTCGTCTTTTGCTAACTCCCACTTGATTCAGTATTCATCCTGCATTGCACCTTTAGGTTCACCAACATCTATTCGCAATAAGTAATACAAGGTAAAAGAGTATTTGTATATAGCTCTAAGCAACCGTTGAGATCTTCAAAGCTCAACCACAAGCATGTTCCGGTTTTCAAATAATTTATAACTCAAGAGAATTTGAGAGAATTCATTCATCATACACATAGCTTTAACTTAGAAAGCCTAAGCCAATATAGTATGCAATCTCATGCTCCTAATTTTTTCATTCAAATTTATTGTTCATGCACTCAACAATTCCATCCAGTTAGGATGATCTTATACTAGTCCTCTCCATATGTATATTGAAAACTATGCAAAATTCATTGAACTACCCTTTATCATAGAATTTCCCTTCTTATCTGTTCTTTGGCACTTGAATTTCACATCAAACTCAATCTTTACCTTACATTTCCATCCTTTTAAAAAAGCAAACACATCAAATTTTGTTGGGGTAGGCAGGGAAGATGGTTATCGGATTTCATCAGGTAGAATTAGAAAAAACAATTTAACCAAATGTTGGTCAAGAGTTACGGTAGCTCAAGGGGCTTCTAAAAGCATCTTCACGAGCATCAAAGCTATATCAAAGTTTACTACTGCAGTTGGGCTAGTTACATTTAGTCAACAACATAAACATGATAAACTAGATCACCATAAGTCATCCACATAAGCATCAATAAGACAGATAGCCATAAGTTAGCTACACCATGTAAGTAAAAATAAAATAAAAAAAATTAAACATTAATGTGCCTTTTCATATAATTGTTGGAATTTCATTAAGAAACTTTGCAGTTAATCGTGCTCATCCTAGAGATATCCTGAGATGGCTGACCTCTGGAAAGTAACACCAACAGGACAAAACTGTGAGGTTCATAGGACAAAACAGAAAATGTCTTGATAGTTAAGAGTTTGGATTGTTAAAAATTGTATCAGAGCAATACATCAGCAAATAGATGGGAACCAAGTGTCACACAAGACAAAGCGTTAACGTCATAGGAGCCACCTTTTGAACCCTATATGGGACAAATTGCTATATGGCAGGAGTCACCACTTGAACTTGTAGGGGCCACCTCTAGATTATTATATACCTGATGGATGATTCTTGGATAAAAATACTGACGAGTACGTCATTCCTTAAGTGGGAGAGATTGTGATATCCCTTAAGTAAAAAGAAATTAAACTCTTAAACATCGAGGTGCCATTTGGTGTAATGGTGGAATTTTATTGAGAAACTCCATAGTTAAGCATGCTCATCCTAGAGAAATCCTAAGATAGATGACCCCCTAGGAAGTTATACCAACATGACCAAACCGTGAGGCTCTTAGACCAAAGCAAACAATATCTCGATAGTTAAGAGTTTGGGCTATTACACACCATATAGGTCAATTTTACTACACATGGTTCGCTTACATTAGGGCTGCACATCATCAACTAAACTAACTAGGCTCAACTTTATGTCATGACTAGTTACACCAAATAAAGAGAGATTAAAGGGATTTTCATTCCTTGATTCAAGCAACTAGACAGTTCAAGGTGAAATCCATTGGAAAGGCAAATAAAAAAGGAATGCTTTCATTGAGAATACAACATGTTACAGGTGATATGTATCATCCATCCTCTTTAAAGCTGGTCAATCTTAATAGATAATACTCTACTTCCAACTACGATTAATAGGCTAATACTAACTAGTTAAATGAGCACTTTTTCCCTACCTTTCTAGATACTTAAAAGGTTAGATTTATCTCAAAATACTTTCCCAAATTAAGAAATAAAAAAGGCAGCATGAGTTTAAGAAACAAGAGTAGCAGTCATACAATGAAACATACCAATCATGATAAACTCCAATAAGACCTCTGTCATAAATCACATCGAGTGTTAATTGAAAGAAGACAGGAACAACATTCATAACCCAGACATCGTTATGAGACAATGCAGCAGAAAACCCTCCCAGATTTGCATTCATGTCCATAACATTGCGTACTGATGGACTTTCCAGCTTGATGCCAAGAGATTTCTTGTAGTATTCAACTCGTCTAGCCCAAAGCTCTGTGTCAGCTTCAAAAGAATCACCCCGTTCAGTAAGCGAGAGCCTTGGAGAGGGTTTTAGTAGTCTATCTGGCCACTTTGGTATTGCTCCAACAGCAAATTCTCCCTTAGCCAGGTTCTTATTCACACAGGCATTTAATTTGAAATACCTGCAAAAAAAAAAGGACAGTAGGAGTGCATTTAAACTGGATATATACATATATATAAATGGATTTATCTACTGATCTAGAATATTGAAAAGTCAGAAGTCAGAACTCAACCGTACTATTTTGTAAACATGAATATCAATGAGTAGCATGGGAAAGAAAAGCACAAAGATATTACCATGCCTCACTTGGATCATTAGAGTCCCTGCAGTATCCAATTCCAAGTTTGTTCTCCTGAAGACAAGAAGGTATGGAGGGCTTCTTCCAGATGGCAGTGTTGCCATCCACCACAAGAAGTTTATAACACAAGGCAAGTGCTGCTGCCTGTAGATGATCCCATTCAGATTCTTGTTTGGCCCATTTTACTGGTGGGCCGGATATAACTAGATATCCCCCAGGTCGAAGTAATCTATCCACTTCAACTATGTAAGATCCATCTGCAAGAATAGAAACAATTGAAATAAAAATTTGATGAAACGGGTATCTGACAATGGAGGATGAGGCAAGTTAAAAAATATGGCGGAAAAAAAAAAAAAAAAAAACGTACTGTAGGCAGTGAAAGGAATTAAGCACCGTGAACAGTGAATCAGATCAAAAGCATAAGCCGGGAATGGAAGCCGCCGTGTACCCAGCATAGCAACGAAGGCAGGTATTCCTCTTTCAAGAGCAAACTGTATCTGAGATTTGTGAGAATCCCTTGGAGCAAATGATAATGTCAAGAGGTTTTCTTTTAGCAAAAAGCCTCCAAAACTGGCTACCTGCATTGGAATACAGAGTAAGCACCAAGAATGCAGATGCCGGAAACAAGATCTAAATAAAGAAACCGGTGAAGTGGGGCCTGAAGTAAAGAGTGATACACTTTACCCCACATCCCATATCCAATGCTGTCCTCAAAATACCCTTCTTAATTGGAATATATTGTCCTAGCTTCTCAATGTACTGCTCAGCTCCATCAGGAAACATTGTGCCTCCACCTGGGAAAATGAAGTACGGGCCTTCTTCTGTCATCCAACCCTGATGACCCTTTCGCTCGGAAATTTTATTGTATGGCATGTTGTTGTGCCATATCTGCAAAGAGTAGGAAAACGTTCAAGTAAATAAATGAAGACAGCGTGAATCAAATATATAAAAGCAATATAATAATCTTTGATGGTTTGTTGCAGCTTATTCCGTTCAATCCGATAGTGGTTCCTTCATTTAATGTTTTTTTTTTTATATTCCATTAAGACTATAAATAGAAATAGGATGGATGTGAACAGGACAATATTAGGTGAATTCATGCATGTTGGATTATCAATGTCTTAAAAGATCAAAAAATTTGATTTAAATTGAACTATTTTTTTTGCTCGAATCAAAATTGATGTGTCATACCAGTCTCTACTAGGCCACCCTAAAACAAAACAAATCTATTTGAGCCTATGTTGATTATCTCAATATCAGATCATCCATAAACCAAACAAAGAGTAGAACTTGATATGAAAACAAATTTGCTACAAGAAATTTAAAATACTTCCATGAAGCACAGCCCCATCATACTGGACGGAATTCATTCAATTTTCTTTCTCCAGTTGAATAGCATGAATGATAATAGACTTCTTAAAGGTCAAATGTCGAACTGTTCTTAGCTTTTGAAGTTCTAGAAAAATAATTCTCAATCATCGAAGAGGCCAAAAGAAGTTGGAATTTGGATTGACCAACCTAAGACTAAGGTCATGTCAATCCTTTTTTTTACATTATATTGCAAATTTTATTTTGCACTCAAGTCAACTAAAAATGACTTGACCAATATTTGTTATTAGATAGAATATAATCCAACAAAAATTCTGATAGATATAATATATTTTTAAAGTTTACTTGTTTTTAGTTGAACAATAATTGCAGAATCTTCTCAAGCTGTTTTTCATCTTATAGGTTTAATCCCAAACCCAATCCATTATTAGGACACCAAACTCTTCTACCTCAACACCATTTCTTCCCCCAAGCTTCACATCACTTATTCACCCCCTTTGTCCTCTCCCTATCTCTTCACAATCATAACACCCCGTCCATTGTTTCTCCTTACAATAAGAAAATACCTCTCCCTTCCTTACTATTCCTCCATTTTTCACTCTTTATTACTTGCACTGAGATCAGATATTAGGATTGTATGTGGAGATCCTCATATGGAGTCTATAAGTCAATTAAGGACTCAAAGAGATTTTGTTTTTCCTTATGTCAAAGACAAGCCATTGATCTTCCCTTGGGCATTTTGTTTACTTTTGTTTCACCACTTGAAGCTCTCAACCAGCTCCCAACCTCAATTGATAGGATTCAATTTAAATCTAGCCAAGCCAACCCCTTTAACCTTTTTCTACTTGTTGGTTTATCTTGTTCTTTTCTTCTTCCAAGATAATTTCTACATGGAATGAGAAGATGCTAACAAAGGATTCATGTCAGAAAAGGGTTGAAGAGTAAACAAAAGATTGTAACAACATTGACAAACATGTTGACATACAATAAAGGAAGCTTGATGTTTTTGATCAACAGAGAAAAAAGAAAACATGAAGGATCAATTGGCAGAAGAGAATTCATAATAACCACACTTAACAAAAGAGAAGATATTTGTGTCTCAAGACAACTTTCTTTTTCATTTGAAAGAAGATTATAAGCTATAACCATGCCTAAGGCCTCTATTAAGGTTTTCCTTAAATAAGAATGGAGAGACCATCAATTACAAGTAGAGGGGGATGGTTACAAGTAGATGATGTGTAGCCTTCATGGAAGATGTTTGAATACATTAATGAGAAGTGAAAGAGAGTGCATCTCCTCTGAAAAAACATGCATGAATATAACTCTTAATGAAGGAGAGAGTGTGAAATGCCGAAGTCAATGCTTGCTTACATATGACAAAATACAAATCAAAACTATCTTATTGTAGATCCAAGGATCGCATAACCTCTTGTAAGAAGCATACTCATTCCTACAAATCTAATAGATGAAGAGATAAGTAGAAATTACAATCCTACCATCTTGGTTGTACCATTTGGAGGTAGAAGCATATTTGCCCTTCAAACTATTACGATATAATGTCGTGATGCCTTCACAAGTAGTCGTAATCTTCTTTTCTCTGAAGCCATATCTTCCTCCAATGGTTTCTTGTCTAAACTCTCAGGTCATGAGGTTGTGGCAAGACTTATTTTGATTCATCACCAAACAAAGAGGGCTTAAATGGTTTGAGATTCTGCACAATCACCATGAAGTAGAACGCCCTATAAGATGAAAGGTACAATTGATATGAATGAATCTTTTTCATAATGTCGAATGGATCATAATGTATTGGTTTAAGTTTGCGCCCCTAGAACTTAAGATGTTTTTTGCTTACATGGAGCTGAACAAGATTCCTTCTTCATACAATCTGCCAACCAAATGATAATCATGCCATCTTTTGTAGTTTTGTTGTGATGTATGAAGTTGATGCTCTGCTTCCTCATGTGCCATTCAGATTCTCTCAAGGAAACATTGGACTTTTGTTAGACCAGTGAAACATTAAATCAATAACAAGCTCCATGTCAAAACAAGATTTGAGGAAAGTATCCAAAGCTTATTTCAAATGGAGCCTGAATGGTGAAGTCAGTTATGTGCAATAGAATGCAAATTGGATAATGAGAGATCAGTCTAGCCAATCCAGCATGAGGGACCAACCCTTGTTTACTCCAGTCGAAAGCCTGATCCGCCCTAGCTACAATCAACCCCGTTGGGGTGAGGCCCATGGAATTAATGCAAGGGGGAGGGGGTGACTAGGAGGGGATTAATTAGGAAATAACTCCAAATTGAATTCAAATGGAAGGAAATAAGCAAGGAAATAGATCATATTTGAGGCTGATTTGGGAGGAAATTAAGAGAAATTTGGGGCTTATTTGGGAGGAAATTAGGGGATGTATGTTTTGGTATTTTCTTATTATTGTATGCTTTAAATAGTTGATTTGCCCTAGGGTTAGGGTTATGCATATTTTGAGACTTTTTTTTTCTGTTGAAGTTCTTTTCTTAGAGGCTTCCTAGTACGTTTAAGTTGTTTGAGAGAGCCGATCTACCTCTTAGATCATCTATATCTTATTTTTATGATTGAAGTATTAATAAAAAATCAACCATCGTGTTGGTATTCCTGAAGCTTTCTGTTTGTTTGGTTGCTGGTTTTACTTCTGAGGCACATCATAAACCTACAAGAAAATTTGTTGAGGTGCTATCCCAAGATCAAGTTAGAATTGATATAAGGATGGAGAGTCCCTAATTCCAATTGGAGAGTTTAAAATTGCAGAAAAAAACACATCCACTAATGAATCTAACCACTTCATTGTCCGTATGTAATACACTTAGCGCTGCCAGTTAGAAGACTTTTTGAAATGCCAAAGTGTATGTGCACGTAATTTATATGTGTCTCTCTTATCCGCTTCAAGAAATCAACGTCTTCTTGAGCATAAAGTCCACTCTATGCTTCTTCAGAGACATTTTTAAGAGTCTCGTCATTCTTGTATAATCCAACATATTCCTCACGCAAGGCCAATTGTATCATCATGGTGGATGAAAGCAGGTCAAATAACCGGGAAAGCATTTTCGCTATTTTGTTTTGGACAATTTTCTTGTATTTGATAAAGAGATTGAATTGTTGCAGATAAATCATCCACTCCATGTGCCGGGCTTGTCGAAGCTTTGATTGTTTTTGGAGTATTGAAGAGGCATGTGGACCACTATTTGGTTGTTTATGTGACCTTAATTTGATATGAAATCCAATGAAACACGAATAAGGTACCATGGAGGACTTCTAAATAAATCAAACATAGGGCGGGCAAGGCGAAAAAGATGGTCGCGGCGAAAGTGAAAGAAACTGACCACACCTTGTGTAGGCTCTCAGGCCATGGAATCCGAACACGATAACCTTTCGGTGGAGGAACAAGGCAGAGCAACGCCTCCCCCGGCGCAGGACAGTGGCGCTCACGGTAGAAATTCATGTAACGATCAAACAGACTATTTCTCCTCGGATCCTCGCACGGCATCTTGTCCACTTCCTCCGCCGGACACGACTCGATCACCACCTCCTCACCAAGTTCAATGGCCGCGATCACTTTCTCCCTCTGACGAGCAAAGGATGCGGATTGGCGCCCAAGGTATCGTCGGCCGGAAGCCGCGAGCGGGTCGCCGAGCGGAGTAAATGTGAGAAGTAAGAATAGGAGTAAGGCAGAGAAGAAGGAGGCGGCGACAAGGTCGATAAGAGCACAGCGGCGGATGAACGAAGCGCCGCCAGTTGTTCCATTGCCGCCCCTCCTAGGTGGCGAATGGTTCGCGTGACGCATAACGCCGGCGGAATCAGATCCGGTGCATTTGAGGTAGAAATATTCCCGCTTCTTATGTTTCTTCTAGGGTTACAGGGAGAACATTCGAATCGGGAGATGCTGTGACCGATCTTGGCGCCAGGAAGTGGCTGATTTCTCCTGATTTACATAGGAAGCTATTAGTACACCTGTAGTTATTTCATCAGCAATATTTTCAAAGGTCATCATAGAAATATTACAATAATATCCTATTTATATATCTAACATTTAAAATTTTAATATTACAATTCTACTACTCATATAAAACTTTAATATCAAATATATCATTCTTCTAATTCATTTCTACCATTCATATTATCCTATAAACTTTAATATTTCATTCAATGCACCCAAATTTATTATATGGGTAGTAGTCATGTAATATTAATATTTTCGAGGTTAGATATGTAAATAACATAAAATAAAGTGAAATGTATGTAAATCACCCTAAATTTTAAAATAAATAATCGTCATGAGGAATATCACTTAGTGTGATTTATAGAAGAGTTGTGTTCTATGTATAAGAACCATGAAAAATGTATTTTAAAAGATCCATTATGTGGATCTTATATTAAAGTTTCGTAAGAGACGGTTTTCTTTCTACTTCTTAAAGTAATTTTCTAATACAAAATTTTAATTTTTATATTAGGAAACTGTTTTAAAAACCAATAAGAAAGCCGTCATAAACGAAACGACTGAAGTTGACTTTAACTAATGAGCTTAGTTTTTTCTTCATTGAAAATTCATATAACTTGTTGACCATTGATATTTTAAAATGCTTAAATGATATTAATAAGATTTCGTTTGAGACGATTTTTTTATTGCTTATTAAAATAACTTTTTAGTAAAAAAATTAAATTTTGTATTAAAAAATTGCTTTAAAAAATGGTAAAAAAATAGTCCCAAATTAAGCCTTAATAATGCATACTTTTATACAATGGGCCATATTATTTGAATAGTTAATGCACACTCTATAGAAAATACTGATTGATAAAGTTTATATAAGTTGTGATTACACTATGTTAGATTAAGCAAAGGCCCAGCCCATGAAGAATTGGGCTGGGCCAGTATTTTCTGGCTAAGGGGGAAGGCATCATCTTTCGTCCATTCGGCATGCATCAATGGGTCAGAATTGCTGTATCCTGTTTGCAACGGCGCACCATTTCTATCCGCCTTCTAACACGTTACAATCCACGCCCCATGTTAAGCTTTATAGTTTATTCTACCTAACAGAATTACAACCGTCCAATTCGCTCACCTAATCCATTGGCCGTTGGATTAAAACTCTCATATTTCCTAACAGCTTGGCAAGTTCCTAATGCCTTATTGCCTCGATCGAGGGCCCCACATCTGTTCCAACTATGGGCCCACTTAGCGGTGCCGTCGGCCGCAAGTTAGGAAGCTTGTAGAAACCTGAAAGCCACTATTCTCCTTCCCATCAGATGTTCCCATCCCACCTCCTATAAACTCTCCTCCAGTTTCAGTCATTCATTCTTTATATGTTTCAGATGTGTTCGAGACTGCTTCAGTTTGTTTCTAGTTGATTATGATATTATTATTAAAAAAATAATTTCACTATTATGATTTTAAAAAATAAATTTTCATTATAAAAATTTTTAAAAATATAATAATCAAATAAAATTATTGTTGTTGTTTAAAAAATAAAATAGTAAAAAAATTTGTCACATAGATGAGAAATTATTATGTGGGGAGACTGAATATTCAGTTCTAATTGTATGTTGGTAAATTTTCTAATATAAATTTAATAATATGTAATTGATGTAAAGCTATAATATTAATATAGAATTATAAACAAATATAAAAAAATATTTATGTTACTTTCATGCATTCTAATAATTTTCAATTTTGTGTGCAGATTCTAATAATTCAATTGCAATTATGAGAAATAACAAATGAGACATCAGAATAGAAATGAAAAGGGCAAGATCGTCATGATAAATTTTTGTAAGTGTTTTATATAATACAATTATTTATTTTTAATATATAGACTTTATAAAGTAATTATATGCAAGTATTTAGATGTTATTTAACCATAAATATATTATATAAATAATTATAAAATTTAGATAGATATGTAATTATATAGAAGTTATCTGTGTAAATCGAAAAGCATTTAGGAAATCAGAAATTTCACTTTTCTAGCTTTTCGCTTCTCCTTGGAGCCGAGACTCTCTTTGTCTCTCTCCTCCACCACCCCGTTCTCTCTCTCATCTCGAGAAGAGAATCAAGGCAAAACCCTAGCACGGTTACGAGCACGGAAAATGGACAGACCGGCGCAGGATGCAATCGATATGTTTATGAGCATCACCGGCACATCGAAGGCCGTGGCTGTGCAGAAGCTTGAGGTAAGTCCTTGAGTTCTGGACCTCTGGTCACCCTTTTGCTTTTTTTTGTTGTTGTTATCGCTTCCATGTGATTTTCGTTTTTTTCCCTTCAGATTGTTTTAGGGCCCGGCCTTTCTTTTTCTTTTGATTAGGATGTCTTGCGAGTTTTTGTGCGGGCAAATTATGAAATGCTTTGATAAAACTTATGTTAGCTACTGGTTTGCGTTGGATGGATAATGAGACCGGGACTTGACGATCAGCTAGTTGTTAGCAATAGAGATTTTAGGACTTACTTTGGGAATGCTTTTCATCTGCTCTGATTTATGAGGTATTGAAATATTGATTTGTGCGGCGATATATGATGGAAATTGTTATACTGCATGGAAACCTCTTCTATTGCCTTACAATAATCGGTAGTATACTTGTGGAGTAGCTTGTCCACAGCCTTGGCTGATTCTTTGTTTTGTGTTGTCTTTTGGGGCTTGCAATTATTGTTTAGGGTGGATTTTGGTCTTCTCAAGAGGTCAATATGGCATGTATAGGTTTTAAGTCTGATGCATCTGCTGATATTGGCAGTTTACATATACTTTTTGGGCAAATCATCACTCTAATGTCAAATTGTTTTTAACCATATTTTGATTTGGAACATATTGATCTAAATCTATAGGAATTGTTTGTGAAAATTGCATCACTAAAGAAAGCCACTTTTCTAGGGTTGAGATTGACAAGGCAGAGTTTTTTCTTTCTTTATAAGCCGAGAAGTAGCGACTGTTTGAAGTTCAAGTCAAGATTAATTGGTTAAGTAACCTTGTCGAGTTACCAGATGTATTTGTTCAGGAGATTTATCGGGATTCAGGAGACTATTGAATTAAAAACTAAAGTTGTTTTGCTGAGGAAGTTCTTTGAGGCTTCTCAGTTGAAATAGTTCTTGGTGGGCGCTGAATTCATGCTTCATGTCTTGATTCAGTGGGTCATTGTTCAGAAATAGGTCACATTTGTTCCCAAGCTTTACCATTTGTTGGGTGTTGCTGGAATGTTATTGTAAGACGAGTTCAACACATGCGAATTTCTTTAAGTTGTCCTCCAAAATGCTAGATTTGTTGCACCTCACATAGAGTTTTTATTATTTTGTACTTTTCAACTTTTTTTTTTCTTTTTTTATATTTTCTTTTATCTTGATGCTGTAAGAACTTATTATGAATGAAATGAATCTTTTTTTCCTTTTCAATCAATTTGTTCACGTTAAGATAATTTATAATTTTTATCTTATTTTTGGTGATACCTTTTATTGACCTTGTTTTTGTAAAGTTGGTCTTTTTCTTTTGTTGAGAAGTATGCCTTTAGAGTGAGAGTTAGACTTCATTAATTTATCGAAGATAATGCACATTTCTTTGTGAAGTCATCATTCAGTTTCCATAGGTGAAGTTGATACTCACCTTTGTTGATCAAGTCAAAGGTGGTGGATCATCTTAGTTTTTGTGTGTATTTCATATGACTAAGAAAATATTTTGATTTGTCAGAGATTTTGATAAATTTTTAATTATACAAGGACTGTTGTGATTTGAGGAAAAACTCACCACTGAGTTTAGTGAGACCTCTGCTACATATAGGTGCAAATGCTCCTCCTCCTCAACCTCCTCCTCCTCAAGAGTCTCCTCCACATCACAGATTGTAAGTACATGCAGCGAACTATCCTTGTAGCGGTGGCCCGACACAAATTTCCCATCACAACATAACACAATCTCCTAGCCTGCATCTCCTGAACTTCTGCCTCAGTCAACCACTTGAAATTTTCCCCTAGCTGTGCTCCCAATCCCCTATCCTTGGGTACTTATCTCTGAATGGGCACATGTTGTACATTTGGTGCCAAAAAAGTAGTCGTCATCCGGTATGAAGCTCCAAAATTGTTGTCATTGCTGCTTCTTTCAAGTGAGTTTTTGTTCTCCACCAATTGGGCTAGCTCCATAGCCTCCCCCAGTCCTCGTGGCCTTAATAATCAGACAATAGCACTGATCTCTGGCTTGAGTCCCTTCAGGAAATTCCCCTCCAACACTGTCTTTGAAAGACTCCCAAGTCGGCTAGAAAGGTACTCAAACCTCAACCTCTCCCGATAATCCATCATTGTCCATTCCTGAACAAGAGCAAAAGAGTTGCTCGTAGAAGTCTCATTCGTGATTGGTTCGAAAACATTTTAATAAACTATCTTTGAACTCTCTCCACGATCGAATTGGTTCTCTTGTGTCTCTCCATTGATACCAAAACAAAGCTTTCCCCTTCAAGCATAAAGTTGCTGCTGAGAGTCTCTTTTCCTCCGTTAGCCCATTCACTGCAAAGTATCTCTCCATCCTATAGATCCACCCATGAGCCTATCCCCCCTAAAAAACGGACATCTTCAGTTTTTTCACTCTCGGATCTCCTTCGCTCCAACTTTCTCTTCCACCTCAGGCTCCTCCCATACAACGATTGTTGTGATATGTCCATTGTTCTCTCCCACCCCTCCTTTCATAGGTATCCTCTACCTCAAAATCAACCCTCGTTTCTTTATCCCAATTTTACCTCATGCTATATCCTTCACCCATTTTCCTCCTGGTTATCGGTTCAACAGGTGGCATATATTCCCTATCGTCCAAGATTTCTACCTCTAGATCATCCCTCATTGTGCCGATATTGGGGTTTACCCCACTTCCTTGGCCACTCGTTGGTACCCTCGCCTTTGATGTTGTCGGTTGGGTGTGAAGCTCCAATATTTTTTTCATCATGTCCTCTATGTTAGAAAACCTTCCTTCCATGGATGAAATCATTTTCTCAACTTCAAATTTGAATTGACCAACTTCTCCATCTAGTTTCTCTTTCAAAGCATCCACTTTCTTCAGCACCATAGGTCCCGAATCTTGCTATGATACCAATTTGATAAGTCTTAATGATCAAAATATCACACAACAATATAAAAAAACTACAACTTACTCAAAATAGATTCAGAGATATTAAAAAGAGAGCTACAAGTTCATTCACTGTTTGAGAGGTAAATCGTCTCTCACAGAATTCCTAGCAGCTACTAAGAACCCAAACACCTCACAAAAACTGCTGCAGCAATTCAAAAAGATAACATAAAAACCCTAACCCTCCATAATCGCCTTCCTTAAACAGCTCAAATCTCCTAATAAATGCCCCTTACATCTTTCCAAAATAGTTCCCCCCTTTCCCAAAGAGTTTCCTCCTAAAGCCTCTTCTATAGGTGATAAAGGAGGTCCTGGGCCTCACCTGGGCATCTGAATTGCTGCTACCCGCTGCATCGCAAAGCTCCAGCTTTTAGGTTGATATATGGACTGATTATAAGATATTATTTATAGATTTTTGTTATGTTTAATTTTATGCAGATTTCTTCTTAATCTGATGCTTGCAGTTATTAATTGCTAGATTTTCTGTTTTTTTGGGTACAAATATGCTTATTGAAGCTCGGGAAACCCAATAATTTACTACACCTGTTAAGTTTCTTTTTGCTCTGTCAAAGGGAAAAAAAAAACGACGTCCCATCCACAGCCGTTCTTCTGATAGCTGTGTTGATAAGATATCAGAGCTGTAGCCTTGTAGTTCCTATTATTGTTTTTTATTTTTGTTGTTTCACATCATAGTTTTTTGGTTTGGATAAATGTTATGATTGAATTAAAACTAATTATCCTTGAACAGCAGTTCGGACGTAAATTTTAGCCATTTATTGATTTGCTGTTTGAGTAATCTCTTTTTGACATCAGGAATTTGGTGGCGATCTAAATGCAGCTGTAAATTCACACTTCAATCAAGGCGATAATATGAAGTATGCAATTAGTTCGCTAGTTTGGTTTTCATTTAAAGGTTTTATTCATGTATATTGGTAGCAGCTACATTGATGTTTTCCTTAAACTCAATTTGAATCTCCAGTTCTAGCACGGTGGCTATTCCTGCACCTCGTAGTGATTTAATGGATATAGATGATCCTTTTAGTATTGCGACTGCTGCCCCTGCACTTCCACCATTTCCTGCTATTCGAAGGCTGAACCCATTTTCAATTCTTGAATCACATTTTGGACGGAGTCTTTTTGATGGTGGTACTCCAGATTTTGCTAATGAAGCTCCACGGGTTTCGCACCCTAGGGATGTGAGGGAGATTCCAATTGAGTTCAAGGATGAGATTTCTCACTCAGGTTCTTCTGGCAGTGGACCAAAAATTGAGGATGTTACTGGAAATGTTTCTGCAAATGAAACTGTGGTTCATGGAACTGTAATTATTGATGATGAGGATGAGGATCTTTCAATTCTTCCAGCTGATCTTGGTGCTAACCACTCTGTTGGTGTTTCTGCTAGAAGACAGCCTACAACAAATGCCACCCCTTTGGCTGATGTGACTGACTATACCGATGATATAGAAGAAGAAATGATACAAGCTGCAATTGAAGCTTCAAAGAGGGAGGCTGAGGAATATGGAAAACAGCAGTATGATGTTTCAGATGTAGGCCACTATTATTTTTTATAATTTATCATATATGTATATAGTTTTTATCTTAGATCAATTATGACAGGATTTTTCATCATGTAGAGCGTACCTAATCCAAAACTGAACCAGGATTCATTTGTTTTGGATGATTCCGACCTTGCTCATGCGGTCTCTTTGTCCCTGAAGGTTTTTTATTTAAAAAATTATTATTTTTTTACATTTGTTTCATTTTTTTCTTTGTAAAGTTGATGATATTTCTACATGCTTCCACATCAGACCGCAGAAAGAGAGAGTGTACTACGTGCTCATGGTTTGGCTATTGGTGAGCAGTCTTCCAATGCATCCGACAGCAGGCCAGAAAATTTTAGAAGACTGCGCGTAGCAAATGGGAGGTAGATATGTGCATTCATGCCTTAAGCAGCAAAAACTGCTTGTGATTATTTACTTTTTTATGAATATAGATTTTATATATTCTAATTAAACCATGAAGCAATGGCATATAATTGATGGTTTCCTTCTATGACATTTGGTATTATGCCACCATCAACTTTGCAGTAGCAAATATCATTTTCAAAATTTGGCGAATGTGTGGATTCAGTTATCTTAATGATTTGAGCAAATATTTTATTATAAGATAGCCTTCCATGCATTTGGGAAGTTACTTGAGATTCCAATGAACTTCCTATTATTTCTTCACGTGTGATGGACATTAGAGTGCCCTGGGTTGTATATTTGGACTATTTTATTTGTTAAACTCTATTAAAATGTCTAATTTTGTATTCTACTTGTTGTGATTATTGTGTCACTATTAGTTATTTTCTTCGTGTTATGACTTTAGGATATGGACTTGTGTTTTGTTCTTATTTGGGATATGGACTTATGTTTTGTCTGGTTGTAGTGCTTAGGATCGCTTTTAATCACGTTTTTCTTAGCTTGAGAATAGTTATATTTAATATGTTGCTGTTTTTGAGGAAAATTGAATTGTTTCTGATTTATTAGAGATACCCTTTATTTAAAATAGATGTACAAGTATAATGTTCTAGAAACATCCAAATAAACATTTCTCTCTAAATATTGATCACTATCATATTTTACTGTTCCCTTACATTAACAATCCCAATATGAAGCATATATAGCTCTGTTACGCCGGCCCAGGAGGGGCCGGCTGGACCGGTCCAGGAGGGACCAGTCCGGGTCTATTCTAGGCGACGAAATAGACCCAACGGATGGCCTGGGTTGGGCGGAAGCCTTGTGGAGACCATTATGGGCTTAATGCAAGATTAGGAGGGAAATAATTTGAACTAAGGGCTGTTTAGGTATTTTGTAATATTCCTTTGTCTTTAATTAGGAGTTTTGGACGGATCTTGAATTTGAATGTATTTTGGAGATCTTGGTTTTCTTGTTCTTGGGCTCTAGAACTACGGCTAGAGAATTTGGAGAGTTTTTCCTTCCTCTCCGAATCGAAGGAAATTGTATCTTGCTTGTCTTTGCATCTACTAGTGGAATACAATCGTTTGCAATTGTTTTTCCTATGCTTTCTCTCAGTTTTTTCTCAGATTTTCCGCTGTTTTTTCACTGTTTTTCCTGTGCAGGGACAGCATCTGGCTTGGAGAGTTGTTTCAAGAAGTGCAAAGGGAAATCTGATCTCAAGTATTTCCTATCAAATTGGTATCAGAGCGAGATCCGGGCGGTGGAGGGCTGTTTTTTTTCCACTGTTTCGCTGCAGTTTTTCGCGGATTGGAAGGGAAAACTTGGTGAAAAACTGCCATTTCCAGTGGATTGGAGGGTGTTTTTCACTGCGGAAGGAAGGATATTGCTGGAGATCGCAGAATTTGGGTTGTCGGAGGCTGTTTTCCCAGTTTTTTTGGGGGTTTTTGAGAGCAGCAGTTGGGTAAAACAGCAGTTTTTTTTTTTACTGTTGGAGACTGAATTCTACCGAAAACTCCATTTTTTGGGTGGATCCGGAGGCATCTCTTTGGTTCCCATGGCATCTAAGCGGGTAGAAGTCTTGGAGACCGAGATGGGTCAATATAAAGCGGATCTGGAGGAAAAAATGGCGACATTGAGCGAGAATGTGGAAGGGAAATTCAGGGTATTGGAAGAAATGATGAAAAAGTGTTGGAAAGGCAGCAGGAGCTGTGGCAGCGGAGGAAAAGAGGAGAAGGTAGTGGGAGGCAAGGGTAAGAGAAAGGTGAATCCAGAAGAGGAAGAGGAGGTGGAACTGCTTGACAGCAACGGAAGGATGCCACTCGGGAGTCCATCAGGCGGGAAAGAAATGATTACAAGAAGGAGAGACTTAGTGGAAGGGAAGAGAAGATGATGGCGACGGTCGGAGCCCGACCCATTGGACCGCGCCATGGGGGATCTATAACCACCATGGCGGGCACGAGGGGAAGATGACTACCGGCGGCAAGGAAGGGAGGATGAGCCCCGATATGGAGAGAGAGAACTGGGAAGACCCCATAGCTTGGACAGAGGAGGCCATGGGGGAATAGGGGCATACGGGTGGACACGGGCCAGGAGGGCCAGGAAGCTGAAAATGCCAGTATTTTGAGGAGGGAAATGTGGATGAGTGGATCCACAAGGTGGAGAGATATTTTGCAGTGAATGGCCTGATGGAGGAGGAGAGATTTTTGATCGGCTTCTAGTATGTGTTGGAGAGGGCGCATTTGCCTGTTCAAGTAATGGATAAGTGAGAACCGGTGGAGGACTGGAGGGAATTCAAGGAGGCTATCAGGGAGAGATTCAGGGGGGGAGCCCATGGGAGATATCAGAACAGTTCTAATGCCCTCACTCAAGGAGAGAACAGTGAGAGAATACATGAAGAAATTTGAGGAGTTTGGTGGGATGGACATGGAGGGCTTATTCAAACAGTAACTGTTGGGGGGAAACTTTATGAAAGGGCCCTCAGCCGAAAATTAGAGATGTTGTGAAAAGGTCATGAGACCGAAGAGACCTGAGGGAGGGCGATGGAGGTTGGCTCAGTTGGTGGAGAACCAGAGAGACAACCGCCCGAAATTGGCGGAAACAACCACTCAGGAGGTCGCACCAGGACAACTACCACTTACTTGGCTCCAAAAAGGGCCAAGCCCTAGCTTCCCTAGAGAGAGTGGGAAAAAGGAGAAGAGCGGGTGACCAGATCTTGGCTAGAAGCTTCAAGAAATTGACTAGGAGAGATGCAGGAGAAGAGGGCCAGGCCTTTGTTTCAGATTGTGAGGAGAAGTTGGTTCCAGGGCACAGGTGCAAGGATCGCGCCCTTGGCTCTCAGACCGTCTATAATAGACGAGGCGCCTGAAGAGGGGTGACTGATTCTGATGAGGAGACAGTTGATCCCCAGTTGGAAGGTAGCCGAGGTCTTCCCTCAATTCTGTGATGAGGATTACTCCTCGCCATACGATAAGGTGAAGGGGAAGATCCTTGGATGGGAGGTATGTTCCTGATTGATAGTGGGGCTAACCACAATTGTCATTCCACCAAGTGGCGAAGGGCTTGGGATGGAGCCTACTGAGACAGGCATATGGGGTCGATGATGGAACATTGGGAAGATTGAGTCCAAGCCCCGGAATTGCCAAAGGGGTGGAGATGAGGCTACAGGAGATCAGGGTTGGTAAGATGGACTTCCTACCCCTAGTGTAGACATACATTTTGGGATGAAGTGCGCTACAGACTTGGGTGAAACCAAGGTGAACTGGGGGACCATGTGATGGAGCTGATTGTAGAGGGGAAGCGGGTGAAGCTGAAAGAGGGGAACCAGGATTGTCCAGAGCTGGAGTGTCACTCCGATCAATGTTGAAATCATCCATGAGGAAGGAGGAGGATTCCTTGTGGAGTTGCAAGAGCCTGGAGGAACAGGAGGAGGGAGGAAAGCCCATTCCCACGTTGGTTCAGCCTCTTCTGCATGAATTTGAGGATGTGTCCAACCTCCGGGGAACTACCACCTGACAGAGAGCAGGAGCACCAGATTATCCTGAAAGAGGGAGTATCCCCTATCAGTGTGAGGCCTTACAGATACTACCAGTTGCAGAAAAGATGAGATTGAAAAGTTGGTGGGAGAAATGCTAGAGGGGATCATTCAGCCCAGTGATGAGTCCCTTCTCTAGTCCAGTCTGCTTGTGAAGAAAGAAGATGGAAGTTGGAGGTCTTGTTGATTATAAGACTCTCAACAAGGAAGACTGTGCCTGATAAGTTTCCATATCCCTGTGATTGACGAGTTGATGGATGAGCTACAGGAGCAGCCTTGTTCACCAAGATCGATTGAAGTCAGGCTACCACAGATCAGGATGAGGAAGGAAGATGGTGCAGAAGAGGCCTTCAAGGACCATGAGGGCCACTACGAGTTTCTGATGATGCTTTTCCTCACCAACGCACTGCCACATTCCAGGCCCTTGATGAACCGGATCTTCAAGCCACACCTCCCAGGTTTGTGTTGGTATTTCTTTGATGAATTTCTAATCTATAGCAGGACTGAGGAGAACACCTAGAGCACCTGAGAGTGAGTGTTGGGTTGTGCTGAGGAGCATCAGCTAAAGGCCAAAACAAGAGTGTGACTTTCGCTCAGGCACGGGGTGGAGTACGCTGGCACGTGATATCCCAGGAGGGAGTTGCTGAGTATAGTCCAAGATAGAGGCAATGCTGGCATGGCTCAACCCAAGACCTTGAAGGGGCTCAGAGGATTCTTGGGACTGACAGGCTACTACAGGAGGTTCGTGAGGGGATAAGCACCATAACGTGGCCCTGACAGAGCAGTTGAAAGAAGGACAACTTCTTATGGGGGGAAGCAGCTTCAGAGCTTTTTGAGAAGCTGAAGAAGGCCATGAGACGGTGCCAGTGCTTGCTCTGCCAGACTTCAATCAGGTGTTTGTGGTGGAGACAGATGCTTCAGGCTATGGATTGGGAGCAGTGTTGATGCAGAACCACAGGCCATACTTACTTCAGTTAGGTACTGTCGTCCCGGGCTAGGTGAAGTCTGTCTACGAGAGAGAGAGCTATGGCTATTGTACTGCCATCCAGAAGTGAGACCTTACTTATTGGGCAGACACTTTATTGTCAGGACTGATAGAGGAGCCTGAAGTACTTGTTAGAGCAGAGATGGTCACAGAGGAGCATCAGAGGTGGTTGTCCAAGCTGCTTGGAATATGATTTTGAGATCACTATCGGCCGGGACTAAGAGAATAAGCAGCGGATGCATTATCACCGCTGTATGGGGGAGCTCAGGGGATTGCTGTATCAGTACCAGTACTGATAGATTGGGGAGCCATCAAAGAGGAGAGCATTCAGAATGAAGAGCTAAGGAAAATCAAAGAAGATGTGTTATCAGATGGGAAAACCACCTCAGCTACTCAGTTTGTGGAGAAAAGACTGTACTATCAGGGAAGGAGTGTGATTCCAAGGTCTTCCATCCACATTCCCCGCTGCTACAGGAGTTTCATGGGAGTGCCATAGGAGGGCATTCAGGAGTGCAAAAAACTTATAGCCGTATTAGCTGCTTGAATTGTACTGGAAGGGGATGAGGAAAGATGTAGAGGAGATGGTGGCGAAGTGTGATATCTGCCAGCGGAGCAAGTACCTGACGATGGCACCAGGGGATTACTACAGCCTCTGGCCCTACCAGAGAAGGTTTGGGAGGAGATTACTATGGATTTCATTGATGGGCTCCAAAATCAGAAAGGCTCACAGTTATACTTGTAGTGGTCGACAGGCTGAGCAAATATGCTCATTTCATCCCTTGAGCACACCCGTACACAGCGGTGTCTGTTAGCAGCAGCATTTGTGAGGGAGATAGTCCGCTGCATGGGGTACCAGAGTCCATTATTCTAATAGGGACAAGGTGTTCCTGAGCCATTTTTGGAGGGAGCTATTTAGGTGCAGGGAACAGTATTGAAGAGGAGCAACAGCCATCCACAGACTAACGGGCAGACGGAGGTGGTGAATAGGAGCTTGGACATACTTGAGGTGTTTTTGTGTCTGAAACACCAAAGCAGTGGGCCAAATGGCTAGCTTGGGAGAATACTAGTGAACAATACCTCCTTTCACTCGGCTACCAAGATGACACATTTTAAGGTGTTATATGGGAGGACCCCCAATTTGGTACACTATAGCCATAGTAGTACTCCAGTATCTTCAAGTGGATCAGCATTTGAAGGAAAGAGACCAGGTGTTGGAAGAGCTCAAAGAGGCATTTACTTAGAGCCCAGCAAACTTATGAAGAAGCAGGCGGAGACAAAAGAGAGATATACAGTTTGCAGTTGGGGACAAGGTCTACTTGAAGCTCCGACCATACGGAGAGGACTATGGCCCAAAGGAGAAATGAGAAGCTTTGCAGCAAGGTATTTTGGCCCTTCTTGAAGTGGAGGAGAGAATTGGAGGGTGGCCTATAGATTGAGGCTCCCTCCAAAGAGAATAACACCCGTTTTTCATGTCTCACAGTTGAGGAGAGTGGTGGGGGAGCAATGCAGTGAGCCCAGAGCTGCCCAACCATTGAGGGAGGACATGGAAAGTGACATTGGAGCCTCTAGCGGTAA
>NW_021319178.1:19590634-19601125 GCF_001605985.2 Dendrobium catenatum
AGCATCTGCGTGTAAAAGCTTCAAGAAATTGACGAGGAGGAGATGCAGGAGAAGAGGGCCAGGCACTTTGTTTCAGATTGTGAAGGAGAAGTTGTTCCAGGGCACAGGTGCAAGGATGCGCCCCTTGGCTCTACCGTCTATATAAGAACGAGGCGCCTGAAGAGGGGTGATGATTCTGATGAGAGCAGTTGATCCCAGTTGAGGTAGCCGAGGTCTTCCCTCAATTCTGTGTGAAGGAATTACTCCTCGCCATACGATAAGGTGAAGGGGAAGATCCTTGGAGGAGGTATGTTTCTGATTGATAGTGGGGCATAACTCCACAATTGTCATTCCACCAGTGGCGGAGGGCTTGGGATGGAGCCTACTGAGACAGGGCATTATGGGGGATGTGGGAACATGGGAAGATTGAAGTTCCAGCCACCGGATTGCGCAAAGGGGTGGAGATGAGGCTACAGGAGATCAAGGGTGGTAGAGAGACTTCCTACCCCATGAAAGATGGCTACAGACTAGGGTGAAACCAAGGTGAACTGGAGGACCATGGTGATGGAGCTGATTGTAGAGGGGAAGAGGGTGAAGCTGAAGAGGGGAACCAGGATTGTTCCAGAGCTGGAGTGTCACTCCGATCATGGTTGAAACATCATATGAGGAAGGAGGAGGATTCCTTGTGGAGTTGCAGAGCCTGGAGGAACAGGAGGAGGGGAGGAAAGCCATTCCCACGTTGGTTCAACGTTCTTCTGCATGAATTTGAGGAGTGTCCAACCTCCGGGGACTATACAACCTGACAGAGAGCAGGAGCACCAGATTATCCTGAAAGAGGGAGTATCCCCTATCAGTGTGAGGCCTTACAAATACCCCAGTTGCAGAAAGATGAGATTGAGAAAGTTGGTGGGAGAAATGCTAGGGGGATCATTCAGCCCAGTGATGAGTCCTTCTCTAGTCCAGTTCTGCTTGTGAAGAAGAAGATGGGAGTTGGAGGTTTGTGTGATTATAGAGCTCTCAACAAGGAAGATTGTGCCTGATAAGTTTCCTACCCTGTGATTGACGAGTTGATGGATGAGCTACAGGAGCAGCCTGTTGCACCAAGATCGATCTGAAGTCAGGCTACCACAGATCAGGATGAGGAAGGAGAAGTGTGCAGAACGGCCTTCAGGACCATGAGGGCCACTACGTTTTCTGAGATGCTTTTGGCCTCACCAACGCACCTGCACATTCCAGGCCCTTGATGAACCGGATCTTCAAGCCACACCTCCGTTAAAGTTTGTGTTGTATTTCTTTGATGATATTCTAATCTATAGCAGGACTGAGGAGAACACCTAGAGCACCTGAGAGTGGTGTTGGGTTGCTGAGGAGCATCAGCTAAAGGCCAACTTCAACAAAGTGGACTTTCGCTCAGGCACGGGGTGGAGTCCTGGCACGTGATATCCCAGGAGGGAGTTGCTGCAGGATCAGTCCAAGTATAGAGGCAATGCTGGCATGGCCTCAACCCAAGACCTTGAAGGGGCTTAGAGGATTCTTGGGACTGACAGGCTACTACAGGAGTTCGTGAGGGGATACAGCACCACTAGCGTGGCCATGACAGAGCGATTAAAGAAGGACAACTTCTTATGGGGGGAAGCAGCTTCAGAGGCTCTTGAGAAGCTGAAGAAGGCCATGATGACGGTGCAAGTGCTTGCTCTGCCAGACTTCAATCAGGTGTTTGTGGTGGAGCAGAATGCTTCAAGCTATGGATTGGGAGCAGTGTTTGATGCAGAACCACAGGCCCTATCTTACTTCAGTCAGGTACTTTCGTCCCGGGCTAGGCTGAAGTCTGTCTACGAGAGAGAGCTGATGGCTATTGTACTGCCATCCAGAAGTGGAGACCTTACTTATGGGCAGACACTTTATTGTCAGGACTGATCAGAGGAGCCTGAAGTACTTGTAGAGCAGAGGATGGTCACAGAGGAGCATCAGAGGTGGGTTGTCCAAGCTGCTGGGGAATATGATTTTGAGATCCACTTCGGCCGGGACTAGAGAATAAGGCAGCGGATGCATATCACCGCTGTATGGGGGAGCTCCAGGGGATTGCTGTATCAATACCAGTACTGATAGATTGGGGAGCCATCAAAGAGGAGAGCATTCAGAATGAGAGCTAAGGAAAATCAAAGAGATGTGTTATCAGATGGGAAAAGCCTACTCAGTTGTGGGAGAAAGACTTACTATCAGGGAAGGAGTGTGATCCAAGGTCTTCCATCCACATTCCCCGGCTGCACAGGGTTTCATGGGAGTGCCATAGGAGGGCATTCAGGAGTGCAAAAAACTTATAGCCGTTAGCTTGCTGAATTGTACTGGAAGGGATGAGGAAAGATGTGGAGGAGATGGTGGCGAAGTGTGTATATCTGCCAGCGGAGCAAGTACCTGACGATGGCACGAGGGGGATATACACAGCCTCTGGCCCTACCAGAGAAGGTTTGGGAGGAGATTACTATGGATTTCATTGATGTGCTCCCAAAATCAAAAGGCTACACGTTATACTTGTAGTGGTGCGTAGGCTGAGCAAATATGCTCATTCATTCCTTGAGACACCCGTAACAGCGGTGTCTGTAGCAGCAGCATTTGTGAGGAGATTAGTCCGCTTGCATGGGGTACCAGAGTCCATTTTTCTGATAGGGACAAGGTGTTCCTGAGCCATTTTTGGAGGGAGCTATTTAGGATGCAGGGAACAGTATTGAAGAGGAGCACAGCCTACCATCCACAGACTGACGGGCAGACGGAGGTGGTGAATAGGAGCTTGAGACATACTTGAGGTGTTTTGTGTCTGAAACACAAAGCAGTGGGCCAAATGCTAGCTTGGCAGAAATACTGAGTACAATACCTCCTTTCACTCGGCTACCAAGATGACACATTTTAAGGTGTTATATGGGAGGACCCCCATATTTGGTACACTACAGCCATAGTAGTACTCCAGTATCTGCAGTGGATCAGCATTTGAAGGAAGAGACCAGGTGTTGTGTAAGAGCTCAAAGAGCATTTACTTTAGAGCCCAGCAACTTATGAAGAAGCAGGCGGACGACAAAAGGAGAGATATACAGTTTGCAGTTGGGGACAAGGTCTACTTGAAGCTCCGACCATACGGTAGAGAACTATGGCCCAAAGGAGAAATGAGAAGCTTGCAGCAAGGTATTTTGGCCCTTCTGAAGTGGAGGAGAGAATTGGAGGGTGCTATAGATTGAGGCTCCCTCCAACAGCCAGAATCACCCGTTTTTTCAGTCTCAACAGTTGAGGAGAGTGGTGGGGGAGCATGCAGTGAGCCCAGAGCTGCCCAGCACATTGAGGGAGGACATGGAAGTGACATTGGAGCCTCTAGCGGTAGAAGGAAGTGCCGCATCAATGAGAAGGGGGAAAAGGAGGTGAAGATTAGGTGGAGTGGCCTCCCAGACTATGAGGCCACCTGGGAAACCACAGGAAGAGGATTCAGAGCAGTTTCCTGCTTTTCACCTTAGAGGACAAGGGGGTACTTGGGAGGGGGGTAATTTACGCTGGCGCCAGAGGGGCCGGCTGAGACCGGTCCGGGTCTATTCCAGGCAACGGAATAGACCCAGGCCGGATGGCCTGGGTTGGGCGGAAGCCTTGTGGAGCCCATTATGGGCTTAATGCAAGATTAGGAGGGAAATAATTTGAACTAAGGGCTGTTTAGGTATTTTGTAATATTCCTTTGTCTTTAATTAGGAGTTTTGGAGGGATTTGGGGGGATCTTGAATTTGAATGTATTTTGGAGATCTAGGTTTTCTTGTTCTTGGGCTCTAGACTACGGCTAGAGATTTGGAGAGTTTTTTCCTTCCTCTCGAATCGAAGGAAAATTGTATCTTGCTTGTCTTTTGCATCTACTAGTGGAATACAATCGTTTGCAATTGTTTTCCTACGCTTTCTCTCAGTTTTTCTCAGATTTTTCGCTGTTTTTCACTGTTTTCCTGTGCGGGGCAGCATCTGGCTTGGAGAGTTGTTCAAGAAGTGCAAAGGAAATACTGGATCTCAAGTATTTCCTATCAAGCTCTCACTTTTTGCATAATCTAGAGATAAGTAGAGGGCCTAGAGCATTTATTTAAAAATATCAAATATCAACTTCTTTTTCTGACCTGAGACATGATGATTTTCACTCTTCTTATAATACACAAAATTTTAACGAAAGGACAATCAACCTCATTGCATTTGATCTTTTCATAAAACACATTTTTGCTGGTAATATAATGCGAACATCCAACCGTCCATGCCTATCCGAGGAGGAGCTGAAGATCGACGGTCGTCATCGTCCCACGTTATCTTAAATTTTATCCATAACTTTTATTTTTATTATGAATTTTCTATTTTTACCCTTACTTTAGAGGGTCGTCCTATGTAAGCCATAG
Source organism: Dendrobium catenatum (assembly GCF_001605985.2). Lineage (NCBI taxonomy): Eukaryota > Viridiplantae > Streptophyta > Magnoliopsida > Asparagales > Orchidaceae > Dendrobium > Dendrobium catenatum. Next base: position 19,595,017 of record NW_021319178.1, read on the forward strand.
GGACATGTGTCTTGTTTCAGTTTCTTTGGCCTATATATAGAGGCAATTGCTTGTGTAATGTAATGATGAATTATTAATAAAAAAAGAATTGGAGCCTTTGTCTTGATCTCTGTGTGAGTTCTGGAGAGGAAAAGTCCTGTGGGAGGACAATCTTGTTTCCACTAGCCGCAAGATGGATCTGGACTCGTGAATTGAAGCCCCTCGGGGAGGGCAACGTAGTACCCACCAATTGTAGGAAGAGTCCGGGCTCGTGGTTTGTATCATTTTTATTTTATTTTTTTCTTTGTTCTCCGTTCTCTCATCTCTAGTCTCCACCATTCACCATCTATTTTTTTTTTATTTCGTTTGATTTTGGTTAACTTCTCTTTTGGATGAAACATCAACCCCTCCACCTCCATAGTCGGCCGACCACCTCACCCCTAGCCTCTTCCCTCCACAAATTTTGAATTTTGAATTCAAAATAGCCTCTTTATTACCTTCCTAAATTAATTTATTATTAACTTGGAAAGTTCCTAATTTGAATTCAAAGATATTTGAATTTCAAATCCTTTCCAAATTAACAAATCTATTTTTGGAAGCCTTCCCCTAATTCCTCTAAATATGAAATCAATTTCATATTTAATATGAAATCTCATTTAATGCCTTGGGCCACATACATCGTATGTGGACATCTCTCCCCCTCCTCTTTTGACCGTCCCCCTTTTCCCTCACATATTAATTAATTCCCCTCAATTAATGCTCTCAATCAAATCCATTTCCCTCTAAAATTTATTCTTTCCTAAATCAAGTTGTTCTAACTTCTAATTTTGGTAAGTTTTTGAATTCAAATTCAAATGAATTTGAAATTTCAAATTCTTTCCTAAATCATTTAGCTTAATTTTGGAAAACCTTCCTTCAAACAAGGATTGAGTAAATCAGAAATTAATTGGGAATAAATTCAAATTCCACATTCATTGAACTTGGACACCCTTTCCCCTTTCCCTTTCTCTTTGGACGACCCCTTCCCTCACTTTTCATTTAATTTGAAAATTCGAAATTCACATGAACCCCCCTCCCCCCATCATAATCTAGATGGATGCACAATTATTACAATACATTAATATAAATTGTGCACATCATTTGATATGCATAATATTCGTGGCCCTATATTTAGTCTCAACATTGGATTTGATTACAATAGTTTTGTTCTTATTTTCTTAGGTAACCATATTACTACTACTATAACAACAACATCAAGCCTTTATTCTACTATATGGGTTGGCTACATGAATCATTTTTCCCCACTGTGTCCTGTTAAGAGTCGACATAATCAACATTAGCGAATGCTTCACTTTTCCATTATGCGTATTACCTTAAACGAAAAATGCAATATGTAAATGTTGACTATCTATCTTCAATAGAGCCAACATAATCAACATTAAAGAATGCTTCACTTTCAATTGCTCAACCTTATTGTAAAGTAATATTTGTAAACTTCTCAATATATTTGAGTTTGCATACAGTGACCTCGTTATATTTTTGCTTTGGAATTTGTTAAGCAACAAAGGAGATAGTACATTGTTGACAATTAGATAAATAAAAATTGTGTCTGACCTTCAATACCAAGACAGATCATTAAAGGGTTCCCTGTTGTTACATATGGTCGGAGTACAATAGGGGTATCAATAATTTGTTATTTAGAAGATGGTGTGAAAAATTATCGAGCAGAGGAGAGGGAACATTATTTTTAAGATGGTTGTTTCTCAAGATTGCATTCCCAAGAATTGTTGAGGAATATTCATATGAAGCATTGAAATTCAGTTAACATCAGGCAAGTGCAAATTTTAATGTTCAACAACATTGGTCTATTGAGATGTGTATGAAAAAAAGTTTGATGAAGAATGCTATTGTTAGAATAGAAAGTATGAAACACAAAAATTTCAGAGCATCATTAGTAATAAAGTTTTGATTAATGTAAAAAATATTATTATTTTGGATAAAATACTTGAGTTGCAGGTAGTACCTTTGATTGACATGTGAGCAAATATTGCCAAAGTGACCCTATAATAATCATCAATGAGTGAGAATAGGATTAGCCCAAATGTTTAAGTGGACGAGATTAACAAGAAAAGTAAATGGAACACTATGTTGTTTACCCAACTTGTGGGTAGGCTAACCTAACATGGAGAGAGATGCCAAAGAAAAAAATACATTATTGAAGCTTGTTGGAAGGAGGATGACCCAACTGATAGTGCTATTGATACTGAGTAGTGATGGAAGAGGGTAGAAGGAGGATTAGTTGTCAAGTAGTGGACTATGCTAACTTCAACACTTCTACTAATCATCTTACTTGAGTTGACATCCTAAAATTCATAATGAGAGAGATGCAGAGACAATGTTACAGGCAGTTTTATTGTGTAAGACAATGAATATTCGACTAGTTGATAGAGAATTGTGGGACATGCAAAATATTTAAAAGCAAAAAATTTCTAGAAGATTGTATAATGCTCCAGAGGCGAAGCCATCAATGGCAATGATAGGTGGTAGAGATGGAATGTGCAGAGTTGAACATAGTTGATCATTACTTGCTATATGCCCTTTTCATAAATGGAGAGGGGAAGCCATATTTAACAATGACGTGCAAAGATGAAATACAAAGAGATGAAAATAGTTGGTGATTATCTGTCATATGACATGAGTCACCTAAATGTAAATCCCAGGGTGTGCCAGTAGAGATAATTGCAATGGATCTAGATTAAGAGATATCATGAAGGCTAGAGAGATGTTTGAGATTGTTGAAATAGTTATTCGTAGTCTTTTAGAGATATAGTAACTAATTCAGAGAAGGATGCATTCGGAGTAGATAGAGTTGGATTGATTAGGGAAGCATGTTCAGAGCATTGGAGGGGTATCCAAATTTTTCCTACAATCTTTAGGACTTAGGAGTATGATTGGTGCTAATGCAATGAGGGCAAGGAAAAGTATTATTGTTGCAACCATTGTAATCATTCTTCTTGTGGCCACATCCAGTACTCCCCCACCATCTCTAGAGACAATATCCAAATATAATTGATTGGGAGTCAATGTGTGAGGACCAGAGAGCTCAATGATGTGAATAACTTGTGAGAAAGCGATCACCATGTTTGAAACATTAAATTTGCCAATTGAGATTGCACAACTTGCTTGAAAGAATGTAAGCAAGAGATAAACTTGACAACAAGAAATTTTTTTCTTTTTGCTTTTGCTAAATAGTTGGATTAGTATTAAAGTGGCAGTATTGAAGTAATCGTATCATTTTCCTTACGGAGTGCTATAATATTCTTGGATTTACATTTTTTTTAAGAGGTAAGATCGTAGAGTAAAGAGTGCAAATGCAAGTGATATTACTTTTTTAAAAGTAGCTAGAACAATGGCAGCACAACAATTTTCTTGGTTGAGTTTTGAAATATGATATTGAGGCAATTTATAAGATTCAAAACTATTATGATACAAGCTAAGAATATGTAATTAGACATACTCCATTCAAAAAATTTGAAAGTGTTACTACCATTTGTAGGAGATTCATCAAGATGATAAAGTTTGTCTTGAGAATTGTCAAGATAGTAAATGACCCTCAACTACTGAAAATAATTGGTAGCATATAATTTAATTGTGGCCCTGATGGAGGAGATTTTTGAGTCATTAAGTGGATATTTGGAAGCCTTATTGTGAGTGAGTCATAAAACTTGATAATTATATCAAATCATTAAAGGGAGGCGCATGAAGTGATTGTGACTTTGAGAGTTAACTTAAAACATTAAAAAGTGGAGGCACATGAAGTGGTCGTGCCTTAAGAAATGGGTAAACATCAGTCAGGGTAGTAGATGGCTATGTCAGAGGGTGGTAAACACCTCTTGGCGGTCAGGAGTGTCATTATGATCACGAGAGCATGAGGGTTGATGCAGATCAAGATTTTTTTGGGGCTGTTCAGGTTTTTCTTTTCCTGATAACTTCAGAAGGGATTTCCAGATTAAGAGGGGAAAACTAAGTTTGGGTTTTACTTATGCTGACACCATGTTAAGGAAAAAAGTTGTGTTATTCATTAGAGATCTCACTTACAATTGGGTAACTAGTTCAATGTTCTAGGGAACACCCAAATAAACACACACCACTTCCTAAAAATAGATAATTACCTATTTTACTATTCTCTTTTTTCAGAAAAATGTTATATTTTACCAAGGGTAAAGCAGGATTTTGTATAAGCAAAAATTATCCAGAACGTTATTACTCTCTTATCATTCTTTTTGTATGCATTATAATAGCCAACCTTTCTTATTTATAAAGGGGCTGCTTGGTTACAAGTTTTACTAGTATAAAGTAAATTAACCGAATTAGTTTTGAAATTTTTAATGTTTTCTTGGAAGAAAAGTAAATACAGTGTAATTTTTTGAGGTATTTGAAATTATATATCTAATTCATTTACTATATATGATGTGATACATTCAAGAATTGCACATGAAATTCATTAAGAATCACAAAGTCTACCAATGTAAGATTAGAGTATCGTAGTTTAAGATTCAAGAAGTTATCCGTTATCAAAATGTTATGATAAACAATTACAAGCTAATTGTTTAGACACAATTAATGAAGGATCTCAAAAGTATCACACTAAAGCGAATGCGGAAAATAATATAATCCCACGGTTAATATTTAGAAAATTCACTACGAGTTACCTTGCTCACTCACACTCAAGTAGGGCTTAGCGGGTGAAGCTCTTTAGCAAACTCAACGATGCCACGGGAATGATCGACTGTTGATGCTCCAATCGGAGTTTCGGTTTCGACGGTCGATGATGCTCGCAAGAATTGGGACGACTCGCTCCAAATATTCTTCAACGGTGGTATCGTCTTCAAATCCCACGTCGAAGCAATGAGATCTTAGGATGTTGATGCTTCCGTCGGCGTTGAATACAAGACCCCACTTAAGTTCCGGATCCGCCATTCATGGGAGCTAGGTGATTAAAATCCTCACACTTGATGATGCTCTTGAAAATAGTTGGAAAGGAAGAAGTCCCTTGTGCAATCTTGTAGGGAAAAAGAGACCAACTCAAAACCTGAAATAAGTTTCAGGTTTTGGTGTGTAGAGGGGAGGGAGTTTGGAGAGAAAAAACCAAGGAAAGGGGCATGGAGGAATTCGGCCAGCAGCAGGGAATATTGGAGAATATTTCCACAGTGAACCGTTACATCTATGGAGAGATTTCAAACGTCCAGCAATAAGGGGAAGGGGGACGGCGGGATATGGAGGTGCTCCAATTACTTCCAATTTGAATGGGCTTTAATTGGGAATTAATTAAGCAATAAACTTCTTCAAGGTCGGCTAAGAGAGGTGGCTGAAATCTGAAGAAAATTTCCAAGTGAAGCTCAGCAGAAATTAGGAAATAATTCCAAAATCTCCTCTAGAGGGGCCAGCAGTACAAAGGGGGCATGGGAGGCATTTAATGAGAGATTTTAAGGCTTCTTAATTTGGTTTAAAGGATTAGGAAAGTAAATAACGTCCAATCCAATTTTAATTATCACATTCCAGATGGATGTCAATGTAGGATATCTTCCTTAATAAATAGTCACTAATTAAGGAAAGAATTGAAATTTGAACTTCAGAGAATTTCAAATTCAATAACCAATCCTAAAATTGACCAACCAAAATCAAGGAAGTCCAAATGGGTGGGAAAGGGGGTGTGGCCGGCGCTAAGGAGTGCAAGCCTGGCGGCATGGTTTTCGGTGGGATGGGGAATTTAGCCGCTGGGTTTGAGGTCAAGAGAGGGGGTCGGGTGAGGTGTTGAGGGTGGTTGAGGTAGATTGGAGGGGAGTCATAGATAACCACAAGAGATAATGGAACCAGCGGAACCCGGCTGTCTCCAAGGTTGGTGGGATGGGTGTCAAGGACTTTCCCTCTCCTAGGGATCTCTCCATCAAATATCAACCTCTCACAAGAGGCTCACATGCCATAAATAATATTTAATAAACAACATGTCATAGCTTTATACAAAGCATGAGACCCATGTGAAAGGTCTTAAACACATGAGGAAAATAAAAGTACCTTCTATATATGCCCCTTATGGGCAGGCAATAAAGACAACACTCCCCATAGGGGC
>NW_021319178.1:19601737-19607789 GCF_001605985.2 Dendrobium catenatum
TTTTAAAACTAGCCTCTTTTTTTGGTATTTTGACTTTCAGCTAAAAGTTAGGAGTTTTGGTGGTGTTTTTTTTTAGAGCTATGATAGAAGCCCCTACAAGACTTTTCACCCCTAGACCTTTGACACATGGAGCGTTGCCGCATTAAACTCCCTCTGTGATCACATCTCAAGCTTTCTTTTCTGCCTGGATCATTAAGCAAACATTACAAATTTTAAAGTAGAGATTTCCAGTGTTGACTTAACGACCTTATATTTATTAAGTTGGCCTATCTCAGAAGATGGTGAAAAAACATAGAGGGGAGGTGATTTTATGGATAACAAGCCAATTCTTTTATCAGATCACGAGGAACAAATTTTCATAGATGTAAATTTTGTTTTATTTGGAAGTAAAAATATTGATACAACATATGTACCTCTATTTACTAGTTAATATTATATTTTATTCAGCTTCATTATTTATATTTTAAAATTATAAACAAATGTAATCTCCTGTATTTAGGATCTTAGAAGTATTATAAAATTTTAAAGTATTAAAAGGATGGTATTGTTGGATTCAAATTTATTCGTGGATGACATAAGATCGTACTAGCAGGTGATCGACTGTTTAGAGGTAGAAAATTGGGCCAAGTTTCAGTTAGTATGGAGAGTTAGTGAAAGATTTTAAAATGAGAAAATGTCCCCATAGCATCCACAGGCTAAAATGAGAAACCCAGATTGCGTGTGAGCAAGCAGAAGACAATGGCCATTGAAGTGAGTGGGCCTATTAGCTCGAAGCTAGGTGAGCCTATGACTCTGATGCAACCAATATTTGGAAAAACTAAGATTGCAAACATCTATGGTCTTCCTTTCATAAACGACAAAAATTAACACAATAAATACGACACAAAACCTAATAATTACAAATAAAAAGGACAACACATTGCAACGACACCTTACAACTTTAAATAAAAGGACACAACAACATTTTAAGACTTTTATATATTTTAGTACCTCATACACGACAAACACAATTTTAGAACATAAAAACACCCAAAAGCTTTTCTTTGATTGAGAAGAAATATACAAATGAGGTGGAAACTTGCGGAGAGAAGAATTAGATAAGTAGCCCGAGACGAAATCTTAGATGGGAGAAGAAGAAATGTAACAAGCTCGCAAGCTTTTCCAAGAAGAAACCCGCAGGTTTTGCAGTAAAAAAATTATCACATAATCTCTTTTTTTTACTCAACAAAATAATCCATATATATGTGAAAAGAGGCAGCCAAAACCCTTTTTTCCTCGAGCTGAACCAGCCCAAAAAGGAGAAACAAAAGGCCTACAAACGGCTGAAGGGACCACACGGGGGAGAGTAACGGGCGACCACAAGGAACCGGAACAGCCAGCCACAGGACAGGAGCCAGGCGGAGGTACCGAAAGGCCAGCAAAGAGGGGATGGGGGGAATGAACCTAAAGAAGCATTTATTACATAATAATGAGCTGAATTTAGAAGAAAATATAGCAGATTTCCAAAAGGGACAGCCCAAACTGAGACAACCTAGCCTAAACAAGGAACCAAATCATTCTAAAAACAAGGCAAACCAAATCGTTCCAAAATAAATATATTATGGAATATTTTAGAATTTTCAGGTTTGTTAATATTTTCTTTTGCATGAAAATGCATATTGATTCATTCTGTATATTTGTTTTAGCTCATCGATCTCTCTATGCCGCGGCAGTAAAACCAGTTATCTTAAAGTCAAAGTAATTTGTAGTTTTTATAACCCTAATTTATGTTGCTATACGATGATTTACTGAAACTAGTGATTACTTCTTCAGTTCATTGGTTTAGAAATAGGATCTGAATCTGCAGGATTTATGTTAAGTGGTTGCTTCATGAAGTGTCAATAGGCATATGGCCCTCTTTGAACAATGGTTTTCTCTGGATAATTGATATAGTAGTATATCATCATTTTTTTTCTGGTTGAAGGCAAAGGATTGAGAGATCAAAATCTCAAACTTCTAATCAATCAAACATGGAAGAAGGAGATCCGTCATTTGAAGATGAAGTTGATGATGCAGATGAAGAGCCACTGGTTAGGCACCGTTCTATACCTGCTACTTCTGGAAATGCTCCTCGGCAGATAATATTAAGTCCTCCATCAAGTCCACAACGACAGGAAGTTACTAGACATGCTCAGAATAATGGAGACGCATTCCAGTCAGATGAGGTATGATTTCTTAGGCTTTGTTTGGGACGGCTTTCTTACTGCTTCTTAAATCTGCTTTCTAGTATAAAAATTAAAATTTTTATATTAAAAAGCTGCTTTAAGAATCAATAAAAAAACTGTCCCAAATAAAGTCTTAATTTGCAATCTGCTTGACAGCATCTTATTGACGTTAGAAGTGATATGGTGAGTCCTTATTAAAATATACTTATTTTCTTTTTCAATGACTAAGTGGGGTGGCATCTCGTCTGAAGAGCATGATGAAGCTGTCATGCTTGAGGCCGCAATTTTTGGGGGGATTCCTGAAGGAACTTCGTATCATTTTGAATATCCTCGTCATCAAGTTATGCCAAGTAATTACGATAGTGCACCTCATGCACCATCTCCAAGACTAGCTGAACAGCGAATGCTAAGAGAGCAGCAGGTTAATATTTCATTATTAGCGGGGTTATTGGTTCCTAAATTGTATATCTGTTACCTTACTGACAGATGGGTGAATTGGTAGGATGATGAATATTTTGCATCACTGCAAGCAGATAGAGAAAAAGAGTTAAAAGCCATGCAAGAGACTGAAAAACGCAGATTGGAAGAGGCAGCTGCCGTAGAAGCTGCTTTCAAGAGGGAAAAGCATCAAGAGGAAGAAGCTTATAGGAAGCAGCTTGAAGAAGAGGTAAAATGATTCCAATAATGCATGAGCTTGAAATATGTGAGAATAATTTGCAGTTTATTTTCTATTGTGGGTAGGCAGATGAGCTTCCTTACCCAACAAGAATGATTGATTCATATTCATATTCTTATTTTTGCATGATAGCGCTCCCTCTTTGATTATTTAACTGTTTTCTAGGAGTTCAATTATTCCAGACTTCCATATCGTTTGGTTATACTGTGTTTTAGAGCTATGTCCAATGATTTTGGTTGCAATTCAAGGACACCAAATCATGAGTATTCTATAGAGATTGCATCAATCAAATGTAAAACACTTTTGCCATCGTGTCAGAGACTTTGTGTTTTTTTCACTCTTGCAATATGGGGAAGGGCCAAAAAGATTTTTTAGAGTGGGTTATTGACCCAATTTATATCAGACTAGTCCATGATTATTTATGGTAGAAGAGAACAAGAAAATCATCCAAAAAAAGTTTTGAGGGCTTATGTGTGGACAAGCAACTTAGTTCTACTAACCTGGGGGAAAAGCTTAAAATAGGAGTTTTAGGCTTCGTTTGGGATCGTCTTTCTTTCTGCTTTTTAAAACAGCTTCCTAGTACAAAAATTTTAATTATTGTAATAAGAAGCTGCTTTAAGACGCAATAAGAAAGCCGTCCCAAATGAAGCCTTAACCCCATTTGTCAATGATCGATTAACAGGGATTGTATTGGTTTTTGAAATAGCTCATGGTATAAGTTGAGGGTGTCTAATATGATGTTGCTCTTTTATATTTTAGGATTGTGAAAGCCTCTACTTTCATTACAAATGATGGCATTTATATCAACATAATTACGTCAAATATTTTTTATACTAAATTTTAATTGACAGGAATTTGAAAGGAAACTTGCTGCAAAACAAGCATCTCTTCCTCAGGAACCTTCCGTTGACAATGAAAATTCAGTTACACTTCTAATTCGTATGCCTGATGGTAGTCGTTGTGGAAGACGTTTTTTGAAGTCTGACAAGCTGCAGGTATATTTTTCAGAATAATCATAATAAATGCCCACCTACCCATACCAACCCCAACCCTAAGGCCCTCAATGTCTTTTATTTGTTATGATTTATTTTTTATCTTTTTTTGCAGTTACTTTTTGATTACCTAGATGTTGGAAGATTGGTGAAGCCCGATAGTTATAGATTGGTAATTAATCTTTCATATATCCTTGATCCCTTACATTTTTCTTATTTGTTTATTTGATTAGCATCACGTCGTACCATCCTTTTTCTTTTTAAATGGAGAGCATTTTATATTTTGTTCTGTCAAGTGTCAAATAACAAGGCAGCCTCTTATCTTCCATGTTATGAGGATTTTGGCCTGTGTCAATTGTTATCATCTAATATTATCTCATCTTTTTTCTCTAAATGAACTATAAATAATGCAACAAAAATTCAAAATAAGATGCATGCAGGGTAGCGAATTAAGCTATAAGCTTTTTAGCGTAAATATGATGGATAATATCCTTAAGGTCGAAGGTTAAGAACTCATGATAACACCTAAGAATAATTTTCCAACGATAATAACTACTTTTATTGATAAAAATACGCATTTTAGAAAGGCGGACTATTTACTTAAAATATAATAGACCAAATTAGTATTTATTAGATATTGAAAGATATGCTTTTTGTCCAGTACTGGTTGAACATATAAGGAAATAATATTACTGTAGGAGTTAGAATTAAATTCATCAAGCATTTCCCATTCGAACAATGGTCCTTATAGCTATAACCCAAATTAATTCTTTTATTTTGAAATTAATGTTTTTCAATAAGTTCTCTTAATAAAAATAAGTATTTTAGGAAGGCAGACTATTTCCTTAAAATACAATAGACCAAATAGAGTAATTATTAGAAATTGAAAGCCATGTTTGCTATCCAATATTTGGATGAATATCTAAGAAAAGAGTATTAGGGCTAGAATTAAATTCATCTAGCAATGCCCATTCCAACAATGGTCCCTAATTATGAGAACAAGAAGAGTTGAAAGATGAACTAGATCATGTTTTGATGGTCTAAAATTTGTAAATTTAGCACCAAGTATCTATTTTCTTAACTCTTTACCCTCATCTTTGATCTTTCTCTTTCTCTTATTTCATGTTCTTTGTTATATCCGTTTATTTTCTTTTCATTCTCCTGAATTTCTTCCTTGTAACTCATCTCCAAAGGGCTGGGTGATTGATCCAGTTAGGTTAAGGTAAGCTCTTTACCAATTTAATTATGTTAGTTGTTTCAATCTCCACGAACCAGCAAGTCTCCCTTCCATTAGAACCTCTAATCTCCACAAATCAGCAAGCCTCCCTGCCTTCATAAACTCTGCTAGGCCTTCCATAGCTTTGTCAGACTAGTTTATGACAGCCATAAATTTAAACTTAGTAGAGGTTGTCTTAGATGTCATGGTGCTAATCCTTTGTTCAAACAGCCAACTTAAAATTTCCGCAGATCCCGATGCTTCTGATATAAAATGCATTTTTGGAGCTCATTTGATTGCACATAGATAGAAAATATGTTTGAATTTTTATTTTTCATTCATATGAAATTGTATTGCCATTAAAAGAGAAGCATAATACTAAGTTAAGTGTTGCAGATATGAGGATGCTCAGGTGGATGAGTGGCTTTACCCTTAGAGATAGGACGCGAAATGAGCATATACGTGAAAAGATTGAAGTAGCGCCAGTGGAGGTTAAGATTAGAGAAAGTCGCCTTAGATGGTTTGGTCACATAAAACGGCAGCCTTCTGATGGCCCGGTGAAGAAAGTAGAGTTATTATATTTGACTTATATTAAGAAAGGTAGAAGGAGACATAAAAAGTCTTGGTCAGAAAATATTATAAATGACATTTCTTTATTAAATTTAAACGAAAATTTGACTTTTAACATGACACAAAGGAGAAAAAAGATTCATGTAGCCAACCCCACGTAGTGGGACAAAGGTTGCTTGTTGTTGTTGTTGTTGTTATTGTTGTTGTAATCGTATGAAATTGTATTACAATCTTAGGGGACTAATGAGAAATTTCTTACTGTTTTTCGAAAGTATTTTCTAACTTCAAACAACCATATGGTACCATAAAAGGGATGAATCTTGAAAATTGAGATTGCCTATTATAAAATTAATGCTTAAGTGTTTGTTAGATGCAAAGGATTCTTCATTTTACT
>NW_021319178.1:19615537-19638732 GCF_001605985.2 Dendrobium catenatum
ACAACATACTACAAACAAAGCCCCAAAGCGACTTAAGGGAAACAAACTCCTAAGGCTAAGCCTAAAGCCAAACTCTCTTTTGTTTTATATTTACCCAACATTCTACATTTTTAGAAGTTAACATTAAATCAAGCTAACTCAAATAAGGAAATACTATTTTACTAAAAAGACACTAAAAGCTTCTAACCCGAAACTACTTAAAGCTTTAAACCCCAAAATTCATCTTTAGGAATAACAACTAATAGAATTTAATTCGAATAGGAAAGCACTAACTACCCCCCAAAAGACACTAAGAAATCCTACTACACAAATCCAATCATCAAATTATACCTCTTAAAATAAATTGCAAGGACTTTCCAAATGGGCTCCTACACGAAATTCTACCAGGAGGAAATCTACCAAAATCTCTTTTTTTTTTTTCGTATTTTGACACCAAAACTCTACAAAATCTCTACGAAATCTCCTACCAAAATTTCCTCTTTTGACATAAAATCCTACCCAACAACCCATAATCAAGTGCCTCCTTTCATTTGGAGTGGGGTAGAAAAACCCAAAGCTTTCCAACAAGAATGTTTTATAAAAACCCCTCATTGTAGAGCCATCATCATAAAATATTCACAAAAACTTTCGATAAAGCTTCTTGATGTAAAACAATTCGCAAAACTTTCTAACATCAAATCAAATATAAAAAAAAACAACTTGCAACCTCTTCATTATAAAAACCACTCATGAAATTTCTCAACCCAAAAATAACACCATCAAGTCAAGTATAGACGGAATATCATAAATGCAAACCCTTCTCAAAACAACATCATATTGAATCTACACAAATTTATTTGAAAGAGAAAATACATGAGAGCTCTTCTAAGAATAATTGCCAACAAGATATTTTTAAATATGCAAACCTACAAGTAATGCGATGAATTTCTTTTCAAGTCATACTTAAAGCAATAGGTTTACTCTCCAGAAACATTCCTTCAAATAAAAATCTCGAATGAGAAGGAAACAAAGAAAAAGAACTTGAACATTCAAGAGTGAACACACAAACTAATTCTACAAATTAACCACCAATATTAGAAACTCTAAGTTACTTCAAGTTATCATGCCTTCATAAACATAAAAGGGAAATAACATGTGTCATACACCTCATTGTTATCTTTCAAAAGATACACATAAAATTATTCAGGATAACATAAACTTAAAATAAAGAAAGTCCAACCACTTGCTAACATCACATTCGAACAAGTAGAAAAGGAATGGAATTCAATAGAGTATCCCAAAATCCACCAATACTCCCCTTATAGTCAAATAAGTTTCCAATAGTATGAGTAAAATTTCTTTGAAACCACGAGGCTACAAGAATACCAATTAGATGAATGACTCATACATAATCATCACTTATAGCATCATCAAAATGAAAAGGCGTGTTAACTTCTTTACATCAATCATAAAGCAAGCTATGTGCAAGCATGAAATTATGAAGTAAAAGCATATGTATCGATCACTAGAACCATGAATCTCCACTTGAAACATATGATTGGGTGATCTAAATATGCATGCAAGTTCTCAAGTTCAACCATTCTTTATGATCATTTTTCATTCAACATGCTCTTTAAACATTTCCCACGAAGTCAAAATGTAACATGGATGTGTGTTTTGATTCAAGTGTTATGTATAACAAATCTCTATTTTATTTAATCATTCCAACTCAAAGTTCTTGCCCATGCTTAAAGAAAGTATTCCGGCAATGTAAATAACCATGTTTTTTTTTAAAAAAAAAAAGACTCTTACGACTCAATACCTAAACCAAATACCTTTAGAGAAGGATAGAGATTTTCATGCAACTTCACCCCTTCTAAAGTTCAAGAAAGACATGCCGACACCACAACGCAATATTAAATGCATTCTATAGAAAAGCTCACATTTGGAACAAGGGACATAATAAACTTTTCTACAACTTCTATTTGATGTAAAAAAAAAAAAAAACATTGCTCCAACTTCCTTTCTCCTAATTACCTCATGAGACTAAACAAGAAGAGCAAAATCTAACCTCATATGAACCCTACTCTAGCAATTCCATAAGTTTTTCTAACACATACATTTCTCTTTCAACATGTAAGTGACAGATGTAAATAAAGAAGGGAATACATACCATACAATTGCATCCTTTCATTTTAGTTTACTCCACTATGATTAAAACATTGGAGTGTCCTGAATCATACCATGGCTTTATAGATCTAAGTTCATAACATGTATGTGCACCTTCCATTCTCACATGAAATCAGCAATTAAATTTCACATAGTTAACTTTCCTTCAATTGCATATCTAATCTAATTAACAGAGAGAATATCACTAGCATAAATATATGTATACCACAAGATACATGCTCTTGTGAACGTCAAATAACAATATCCATGGCCGACGCATAAAATGAAAAGATTAGATATTTTAGTTTAAATTATGATTTATAATTATTATGGAAATGAAATTCAAAATATCAAAAGAATAGAATAAGATAAAAAAAAACTGAAATTTATGGTTGAAAACAATCAAATACTATGGATATAATAAGTTCAAGTAGAGAAGCATGAAGAAGATATGAACACGTTTTTACTAACTAATTGACATCAGCTTCTTATCAATTAAACCTAAGACAAATAGTCAAGAAAGTAAAAGATGAGTAATAAATTTGTTTTTGTTTAATTCCACCGACTAGAACACATGCGAAGGGAATTAAAAGATGAAATAAAAAGAAGAGGAATCATTTAGAGTGAAATCCACGAAAAGAGACGGGCAGTTTTTTTCTTTTAGTCAAATAGATAATATGATATATATATATATTTTTAAATTCATATGATAAAAATAAAATAAAATGAAATAAAAACAAAACAAAACAAAATAAAATAAAATTCATTATCAGAATCAAGGCAAACGGATCTCACATAAAAAAAAAATATTCAGAAAATGACAATTTCATAAATGATCACATTAGCTTCACTTAGCATGATTTTTTTTTAGAATAATCTTTCACTTTAAGTCAACAAAATGATGCATATAGAGGATCATATGTAAGAATGCATTAATGAATTCTGCTTTACTGAGACTTAGACACAAAACACAAGAGCTGATGCATGATTGATGTCATCAGAGCATGATTTCATTTGAGTAAGAAACAAAACAAAACATAATGACAAGTATAAGAGATGATGCATATCTTATGTCACCAAAGCGTAATTGCTTTGTGTAAGAATCAAAATATTATGAGTTATCCGGAATGAAAAAGATAGCAAACGACAGACATCCTTTTTTTTTTTTAATGTATGTGAAGATATATATGAGCACATTTCTCTATGTGGTGATGAACACGATGCTTAATGAACACCATTATAACTTGGGTAAATAAAAAAGAAATTTCTGGTAAGGAAATCAATATACGATTCTATTAAAATGCCATTCAAATAATATACCTGTAGGTTGGAAACTGCTGCGGTGGAGATCAAGTAGACGGGATGGAGCAGCGTAGAGGAAGAAAAGGAGCGATCTGGGTCGGTCAGAACTGCCGTCGAGGCCGACGACGGGATTTTAAGGTGGAGATGGAAAAGCTTCGACCTTGCGAGAAGCTAGACAGCGTCAGGTGGGGCGACGAGCTCGGCTGAGTCCTCGTCTAGGTCTTGTGAACCAAGAGGTGTGGGGCGAGAACAGGGAGCCTTGCCAACTAGGGAAGACCGCCAGGGGTGTCTAGAGGATGGGAAGGCTGAACTTGACTTCGGTTTCTCTCGTTCCGAATGCCAGGGAGGGACTGCACTTTTTTTCCAATCCTTTGTTAAGGACAAAACATAACCAGGAAAAAGCAAGAGAAATCTGCCTTTTGCTGCTCGAGGGACGCCCTCCTGCGCAACCCAAACGTGGAAATAAGCTCTGTTTGCTGTCTCCGCCGAAAATCCTTCCGAATACTTCTCTAAAACGAGTATAGCACGCGACCGGGGTGCGAAGTAACGACAGGCTTCAGTCCTTGGTGAAATGGGGACCGTCGATCAAGTTTCTGGATTTAGGAATAAAATTCAAATTTTCAAGAAAGTTAAATGAGCCTGAATAGAAATTAGAATAAATTGACTTGGGCTAAACTTGACTCAAGCTAAGTCAATTTAAGTTTAAATGGGTTTGATCAATTTGATTAAATAAAACTAGACTCAAATTGCGATCGACTTGGGTCAATTTGGACTAGATTGGGTTCGACTCAACTCGAACAAGACCATTTAATAAAAATAAGCCCAAATTTATGCCGATTAAAATAAAACCGAGTTCGACGAGGCTCAATCGAATCGATCGAATGCACACGATAGCACTCGAGCGAAAATCGAGGTCAACACAAACAAATTCCAAATGAGGCATACTTATAGTTAAATTGAGCAGCTCGACGATATGAATTCAACGAGCCCAAGATCGTTGAAGTGATATCATTAAGACATCAAATGATCAATAAACGGACCACGATCAAATTGATCAATATCGGCCGTCTATTCAAACCACTCTCATCTTGATCTTGATCCTCCCCATATTTACAAGCTGTGCCACTCTAAAACATTATAAATATGCCCCCATTCTTCACATGAAGGGAGGAGTAATGGAGGAGAAGAATTAAGGGAAGAATTTGGGAGCTTGCTCATCCGTTGATCACCGCCAGAGTTCTTCCCAGCCACTGTCAGACTTCCACTTGTCCGCCGACCTCCCCATTTATTTACTATTAAAAAGTTATTAATTGACTATTAAAAAATTGATTATATTTGATCTTTTAAAAATGCTGGTTTCTCTATAATAATTTTATATTGATATTTACAGAAAATTACAGCCATTCCAACCTAACTCTAAGTCATAATAAAATCTGAAACAAGTTCAAGCAGCCACTAACTATGATCCATCTTGGACCATTTGCAGCTTAGGACTCTCTCACTAAAAAGTCAACTCAAAACACTTATTAGACCAGTCGTCAAAGAGTTGGCACTAATGCAATATTTAGTATTAAGATATTAAATGAGGTTGAGAGACTCATGAAGTATGACTACTTTGTAGCATTGATTCTAATCTCCTCCAATAAATAGGCCAGTGATCAATCACTTCCATACAAAACCTCTCTTTCTTAAATCAAATTTTGTTGACTTAGGTTTCATTTGGAACATAAAATTTTGTTGACTTAGGTTTCATATACTAAGTTAAGTGTTGCATATTAAGTTAAGTGTTGCAGAGATAAGGATGTTCAGGTGGATGAGTGGCTTTATTCTTAGAGATTGGATACGAAATGAGCATATACATGAAAAGGTTGGATTAGCTCCAGTGGAATATAAGATTAGAGAGAGTCATCTTAGATGGTTTGGTCACATAAAACAACGGCCTTCCGATGACCCGGTTAGGAAAGTTGAGGTATTAGATTTGACTTATGTTAAGAAAGGTAGAGATAGACCTAAAAAGACTTGGTTAGAAATTATTAGAAATGATCTTTGTTTATTAGAATTAAACGAGAATTTGACTTTTAACATGATACAATGGAGAAAAATGATTCATGTAGTTGAACACACATAGTGGGACAAAAGCTTGACGTTGTTGTTGTTGTTGTATGTTTCGTTTGGAACAGCTTCCTTATTGCTTTCTAAATCAAATGTTCAGTACAAAATTTTTTTATACTAGAAAATTTTCTACTATAAAACTGGTCTAGAAAGCGGTAAGGAAGTTGTACCCAACAAAATCTTAGTTCGATTCATCTTTCTTTATTCAATCCATTTTGAGCCAATTTTTAAACATTAATTATAAAAGACCTACTTTCTCTCTTTCTTCTTATTTCATTTCAACATTATATATTTCTCAACTATCTTCCATAAACAATTTTAGAGCCAAGTAGCCTACATCTACTATTTAATAAACAAATTTAGAGGATTATTAAAGTTTTAAAAAAAAGTCTTCTTTCTAAATTGATTACACTGAAGAGTATTGTAAATTTTCCCAACAATGAAGTGACATCTTACCTATCCATGAATTTTTATATGTTAATTAATGGGGTCTCTAATTAGAAAGAAGACTTTTTAATGCAAAGTGGCCATGATGCTATAACATAGAAGTTGAGGAGACGTCGTAAGCTTTATGTGAAGTTAGGTGAGGAGTTTGACCAACTGGCATACTTCAATGATTTTGGAGGCCATTACATGATATTATGCCTCCATAGATATCATGAAATGGTTCGTTGTTTTTTTGAATAGTCAAAAATTAGATTGCAGTTGAGGAAGATGACATAAGAAGAAACATATGTGGAATCATCCTGATAATGCGCCCAATTCTAGGGGTATCAATATTTGGCACGACACAAAAATCTGACTCAAATCTGATCCGAAAATTTTAAGTTAGACCCGACCGATTTCAAAATGGATTTGGTTAGGGTTAACATGGAAACCCATTTAAAACGAGCTGGCCGCGCTGTCCGAGCCCTCCTACACGTAACTACCGAGTTGCCCGCCCCTGTCGGGCTCGAGGCTGCCCACGCCCGAGCCTGTTAGAGTCATGTCCGAGCTGCCCGCCAGCGCCCGCGTCCATCCGTGCTCCAACCCGAGGCTGCCCACGACTGCTAGTCGGCGCTCGACGTTGCCTGTGCCCACCCGCATCGTGAAAGCCTCGGTGTCTAATAGATGTTGCTCTTTTATATTTTAGGATTGTTAAAGCCTTTACTTGCATTACAGTCAAAATGATGACATTTATATCAACATAATCATGTAAATATTTTTTTTACTAAATTGTAATTGACAGGAATTTGAATATTATAGAAAATTAAGAAGGTTATTTTGCTTGACATAGCATATCAATATCTACAACAAACCAGTACTAAATTTAGCTATGAGATATCCATTATGCTTGGCATTTTATTTTTTGATTCGAGTGAATAGCTTGTACAAATGAAACTATAAATATTGCAACAAAATTTAAAATAAGATGCATGGAGGGTAGGGAATCAAGCTATGAGTGAATAGCTTGTACAAATGAACCATAAATAATGCAACAAAAATCAAAATAAGATGCATGCAGGGTAGCGGATCAAGCTATAAGCTTTTTACGGGAAATATGATGTATAATATCCGTAAGGCCGAAGGTTAAGAACTCATGATAACACCTAAGAATAATTTTCCAACAATAATAACTACTTTTATTGATAACAATATGCATTTTAGAAAGGCGGACTATTTACTTAAAATATAATACAAATTAGTATTTATGAGATATTGAAAGATATTCTTCTTGTCCAATACTGATTGAGCATATAAGGAAATAATTATTACTATAGGAGTTAGGGGTACAAACGAGTCAAGCCGGCTCAGGCTCGACTCGTTAACAGGCTCGACTAGCCGAGCTTATCAAGCTCGCAAGTCGAGCTTGAACACCATTTCGAGCTCGAACAACCCTCTGCTCGGCTCGTGAGCTCATCGAGCAGCTCGTGACTGACACTGGTCGGCGGGAAAAAGAATTTGTGAGATCTTGCCGGCGGGAAAAAAATCGAGTAGCTTGAATGGACCGACTGACTGACATATGCTGCCGAAGAAGACGCAAACAAACGCAAACGTAGACGACGAAGACGGACGCTGGGAACTTCCTCTGACTCGAGCAAACGGGCCAACATGAATAGCTCGTGACTGGCGCTGGCGAAGAAGGAAGAGGCGAACGGACGAATTGTCCCTCGACGAGTGGCGATGGACTGACGGACGGACGTGATGCAGAGTGGCGACGGACTGGCGGACTTAGAGTTGCGACTTGCAACATACGCGACGGACGAACGCGTGGTGAGTGGCAACAGATGCGACGAACTTCAGTTCGTCGAGCCCTTTTTTCCCCTGTCGAGCTCGAGCTCGAACTCGATATTTGACAGTTAAGTTCGACTCGAACACGCCCTGACTCGACCTAATAGGAGTTAAAATTAAATTCATCAAGCATTTCCTATTCGAACCGAGGTCCTTATAGCAATAACCCAAATTTTGAAATTAATGCCTTTCAATAAGTCCTCTTAATAAAAATAAGCATTTTAGAAGGGCAGACTATTTCCTTAAAATACAATAGACCAAATTGAGTAATTATTAGAAATTGAAAGCCATGTTTGCTATCCAATATTTGGCGGAACATCTAAGAAAAGAGTATTAGGGCTATAATTAAATTCATCTAGCAATGCCCATTCCAACAATGGTCCCTAATTATGAGAATAAGAAGAGTTGAAAGATGAACTAGATCATGTTTTGATGGTCTAAAATTTGTAAATTTAGCATCGAGTTTCAATCTTTCTCTTTTTCTTCTTTCATGTTCTTTCTTATATCCGTTTATTTCCTTTTCATTCTCCTGAATTTCTCCCTTGTAACTCATCTCAAAAGGGCTGGGTGATTGATCCAGTTTGGTTAAGGTAAGCTCTTTACCAATTTAATTATGCTCTACTTGTTTCAATCTCCACGAATCAGCAAGTCTTCCTTCCATTAGAACTTCTAATCTCCACAAATCAGCAAGCCTCCCTGTCGTCATAAACTCTGCTAGGCCTTCCATAGCTTTGTCAGACTAGTTTACAACAGCCATAAATTTAAACTTAGTAGAGGTTGTCTAAAGGGTTAGTTTAGATGTCATGGTGCTAATCCTTCTTTCAAAGAGCAAACTTAAAATTTGGGCTGATCCCGATGTTTCTGATATAACATGCATTTTTGGAGCTCATTTGGTTGCTCATAGATAGAAAATATGTTTGAATTTTTATTTTTCATTGGTATGCAATTGTATTGCCATTAAAAGAGAAGGATAATACTAACTTAAGTTTTGTACAGATGAGGATTCTCAGGTGGATGAGTGATTTTACCTTAGAGATAGGATACTAAATCAGCATATACGTGAAAAGGTTGGAGTATCGCCAGTGGAAGATAAGATTAGAGAGAGTCGCCTTAGATGGTTTGGTCACATAAAATGACGGCCTTCTGATGACCTGGTTAGGAAAGTAGATGTATTAGATTTGACTTATGTTAAGAAAGGTAGAGGTAAACTTAAAAAGTCTTGGTTAGAAAAAATTAGAAATGATCTTTCTTTACTAAATTTAAACGAGAATTTGATTTTTAACATGACATAATGGAGAAAAAGGATTCATGTAGCCGACCCCACGTAGTGGGACAAAGGCTTGTTGTTGTTATTATTGTATTCGTATGAAATTGTATTACAATCTTAGGACTATTGAGAAGTTTAAAACTAATGATGATTTATAGATGGAGCTAGAAATTTCTTACTGTTTTTCAAAATATATTTTCTAACTTCAAACAACCAAATGGTACCATAAAAGGGATGAATCTTGAAAATTGAGATTGCCTATAATAAAATTAATGCAGAAATGTTTGTTAGATGCAAAGGATTCTTCATTTTACTTGAGAAAATTCATCTTATTCACACGCATGAACTACTGTGCTACAGGTGAGGCCCTATCCTCGCCGTTCCTTCACAGATGAAGAAAGCCAGTTATCTCTAAGCGAACTTGGCCTGACAAGCAAACAAGAAGCTTTGTTCCTGGAGCTAATATAATCCCTCTCTGCCATCTTTTGAATGATTATATTTATTTTCTTTTAGACCGAAAACTGTTTTCCAAATCCAATGTTCTGAAGATAGAAACGTCATATAGAGAAATTAGCTGATGCTTCCTCTGTGGAGGAAAAAAATGGCTGTTCTACCTCCACTTGATAGACTTTCACTGTGTTTTTTTCTTTTTTTCTTCTCTGTTTATTGTCATATTTGTGTGTTATAAGTTGGCTCTTTTGCTTCAGGAGATTTAAAAGAAACATAGAAAAGCTTCTCGCTCTGCTATTTCTTGTTCTGATCTGATTCTCGTTTTGTTATTTGTGTGATTGTTTGATGGGGATTGTGAGTTTTTTCTAGAATTTTTTTTTTTTTTAATTTGATGAGTGTGTTTGGATTTTTTTTTGATGTTTTATTTCTCAGATCATTATATTTTAATTTGATTTTTACTTTTTTACTGGCATTTAAAAACTTTTGTTATAAGAGGATATATTTTTCTGATAATAACTCTATTGTTGTTTTTACAAAAAAATTAGTAGTTGCATTAAACGAACCTTCAACAAAGCAAAACTTTTGTGCATTATTTGTTAAAATAATTTCTATTAAAATAAGCTATTAGAAATGTTTTAAGATAATTGCAAGATAAATTTCATTGATTGATTTTATATTATATTTATTTTGAAAAATTTAATGCCTATAAAATTTATTCTGAATAAATTTAAATTAAAAAGTCCTAGCTCAACTTGTTTTCATGATGAGTAAGTTTTTTTATTAAGGTTTTATTTGGGACAAATTTTTTTTATTGTTGTTTAAAATAATTTTTTGAATTAAAAATTTTTTAGTAGAAAGTTGATTTTTTTTTTGTTAAGGCTTTGTTTGGGGCGGCTTTATTACTGCTTCTTAAAACAATTTTTTAGTTAAAAAATTAAAAATTTTCTACTAAAAAGATGCTTTAAGAAGCAATAAAAAAGTCGTCCCAAATGAAGCCTAAGTCTAGAAAACTGATTTATAAAGCAGAAAGAAAGTTATCTCAAATGAAACTTAAATCTCAGTTGAGAGCTACTCCTTTGACTTAACACAGATTCAAGCTTTCTCTTTCTCTGGAGTAGAAACAGCATATTCCAAAAACTATTCTGTCTTATTATTGCTTTCACCTTCAGTCTAAGCAGTCATAAACCAAACAAAAACACAGAATAAAAGAGCAGAAACAAGACTCTAAACTTCTCATCCATTGTTCTCTTATTTTCCTCTGGTCCCTTCATCTCCCATGCACCTATAAACATAGAAACTAAAATTTTAGTCTCACCACCAACAAACGGTGAGAAAAAGTGAAAACTTAATCACTTACTGCATTTGAGCGGGGAGAGGCTACAAGTGCTGGTAAGTTTGGAGATTATGTCAAGTGCGTTGCAAAGGCAAGTAGGAGTTACTCCTTTGAGAGCATTGCATGGAGTTGGGGACGGCGAAGGTGGTATAGATCATGAGATTGCTCAAGTCGGTCGAGAAGTTTTGGGCACGACAGGTGGATCGATGGCGGTGAGGGATATGATTAGAAGAAGGCAAATTGAAAGAGTCTTCATTGTAGATGTTATGGAAGGTATTTAGTTATCAAATTTGCAGGTGAAATTATTTTGTGTGGATATGGGCGTCATCTAGAGGTGAATCAGAGCGCGCCACATCGCCCATTTGCTTTGTTCCACAGATGAGTACCAGGTGACGTGGCGAGCTTTGATTCGCCTCTGGACGATCCGGTGTCAACACAGAATAATTTCTCTATATTTAGAGGGTGTGGAGAGTGATTTCAAGTGACTTAACTAACTCGCTTGTGTTAAATGTGTGAATTAACAAAATTTTAATAATGATTTATGATTTTTTTTTTTGTTATAAGAATTTTAAAAACTATTCTTGTTTTCTAATACTTTATTTTATTATCTTCTATAAAATATCTTATATTTTGAAGAAATATCATAGTTCTAATTACTTGGAAGATGAAGAGCCATAAAATATAATATGAATTTATTGTTTTAAATAAGTAGCATATGAACTTACACTCAAATAGCTAATATTTTTATGAAATACAATTCCTCCTTTCATATTTTCTCACTAATTATAAAAAATATGCATAAATTTATCTCTCTTTTTTTTAACAAAACCTAATTTATATAAAAATCATTTATATTCATTATTTAAGTAATAAAATTTTTTGATATGTTTTTCTATTTTTATTTTCATTTTCTTACATTCATCACCATTACCCATTGCTCAATATTATTATTAAATTTTAAAATATGAATTTGTGTTAAATATTAAATTTAATATTTACCGTACAATATAATATTTTATAAAGTACAACATTTATTCATCATAATATTTTCAAGTACCAAAATTAATTTGGATCAAACTTGCAAGTAAATCTATCCATATTTAATAATTTTTTATAATAATTTTAATATTATTTGATTTAACTTTATTTAAATAATATTATTAGTCATTTGACTTATCATTATGCACTAAAACAAACTTATAAAAATTAAAGTTGATTTTTGTACTTTTTATCAAATAAAAGGGAAAGTTATAGAAGAAAAAAAAAACAAATTTTATAACTTATAAACTGCTTATTTTTAAATATTAATTCTTCTGCCATTTTTAAATATTTAAATAAAATTACAAACATGCCAATATAAGATGCTAATTATAAAGGTGTACTAAATTTACAAATAATACTAAATTTTAAAATAGTAATTTAAATATGTTTTAGGGCAAAAGTATTAAATCAAGAAGTTGAAGAGAATCCCAATTGATAAAAATATGAGGGAATGGACATGAGAAGATCTATTGAACGTAGTTCCTAGGCAATTCTTAACACTTCAGGTCGTCCACCTCGAATATTGATAAAGAATTTGACCTGCAATTTGAGTAAAATATTAAAATGCCTGAGAAGATTTAAACTTTTTATACAAATATTTATATTTTTATCCAATAATTTAAATAACACTTAATGGATTACACCAATTTTTATTAAAATCTATAAATTTAATTATGCTTAATAATTAAGTCAAATTGAGTACATCTATCAAATTATACAAACTGTTTAATGCTGACATTACATTCTTCACATTTCATATATATCAAACAAATAAGATAAGAAGAAAGATGTTTGCTTATAAGGTCCAAATATAGAAATAAGGAATGTGAGCAATTTTGTGCCGATCGGAGCCTCCATCCTCTCGATAGCGCTCCTTTAACTCTGGATGACATTCCCCCCAAATTCGTAGAGTTATCAAAGAGGGAGGAAGGTTCGGTAATTCCCGAAGCATAGGAACATTAGAAATAGATAGTTTCTCAAGTGAAGATAAGCTTTCCAGAAGTGAAACCACCTCATTTGGAAATGAAACCAACTCATCATTACCCCAAATAGACAGCTCCTTTAAGGAGGCGATACTTCTCAATGGCTCAATTAGCAACACCGATGGATCACTTATACCGAGATAGCTGAGCATGAGATGGCAATTATTAGTGCTCTCCACTTCTCGATATCTTCCCAGAGAGATCAGATTGGGGCACTTTATAATTCTCAAGTATCTTAGTGCTGCAAGTCTTGCTATTTCATCAGCCAGAGGAAGAGATGTAATGTTAGGACAGCGAGAGACCTTTAATGTTTGAAGGGGAATAGGATTTGAATTGCTACAAAAATTCAAAGTCGTCCACCCAATGTTTTCGATCCACAAGCTCTTGAGCTTAGGAGGCAAAGAGGGCAACTCTTTCAACTTCGAGCAGTTATCTAGTTCCAGGTGAATTAAGCAAGGAAAGAAACATCCATCTTCAGCAGCTACTCCTGCCTCAAACCAATCCTCCAATGCTTCTAATCTGTAAATTTGTAACACCTCTAGCAATGGAAAGGCACGGTATTTATCATTCCCATTAAATTTACTTTCCAGCCATTTTACTTTCGGCATGTTAGAAAGTGTCAGTGACTTGAGGAAGGGAAGTTGCCCGAAAGGAGGAAGAGTTTCCCACTCCAAGCAATCTTTCAATGAGATTGTCAAGGATCTTAGTGCTGCAAGTCTTGTTATTTCATCAGCCGGAGGAAGAGATGTAATGTTTGGACAGTCAAACACCTCTAATGATTGAAGGGGAATAGGATTTGAATTGCTACAAAAATCTAAAGTCGTCAACGCAATATTGTCATTTATTTTAAAGCTCTTGAGCTTAGGAGGAAAAGAGGGCAACTCTTTCAACTTCGGGCAGACAAATAGCTCCAGTTCAATTAAGCAAGGAAACAAACATCCATCTTCAGCAGCTACTCCTGCCTCAAACCAATCCTCTAATGCTTTTAATCTCTGAATACGTAAAACCTCTAGCACTGGAAAGGCATAGTATTTATCATTCCCATTAAATTTACTTTCGAGCCATTTTACTTTCGGCATCCTATAAAGTTCCAGTGACTTGAGGAAGGGAAGTTGCCCAAAAGGTGGAAGAGTTTCACACTCCAAGCAATCCATCAATACAATTTTCTCTATATTGAAGATCGGATTGACATTGTTCATCCATATTGCAGACCTTGCACCCATGTATCTCTTTATGCTCAGATTCCTTAGACATTTTGGTGGCTGAAGGTTGTCCAGCACGTTCTCATCTAAATCGATGTTCCTCGAATCACTGTTACTCCACCGTAAAGTTAGATCTGTGAGCCTCCTCTTGGCATATAATTTGGCACTACAAGCCTCTTCAGCATCCTTAACATTTTCAAGGCAATTGATTCCTAATTTGCAAAGTTCATTCATATTCTCCAGCTCTCCAATTCTATAACCACTCGCATCTCTAAGATCAAACATATTCAGTTCTTGAAGAAATTTTAGCTTCCCAATCCCACATATCGATGTACTACAATTACCTGGCAATTTCACATAACACAAATTAGAAAGGTTATTAATGCAACTTGGTAAAAAATCATCAACTTTAGGTGGCCTTGGCTCACATGAGCTACCATAGATTATGTATTGCAAGTGATAGAGATTACTTAGAAATCTTGGGAGCATAGTAAACTTCTCACCTCGAATATTCAAATATCGAAGATGTATCAAATTTCCAATCTCCTCCGGTATCATTTTTAAGCCTGTTGAAGAATGTATGTATAATAAACGTAGGCTTCTCCATGTTTTGAATATTTCAATAAGTACGCTGATATCCTGATTAGAAGCTTCATCGAATAAGAAAAGAGAATGCAAATATTTAAACTGCCCAATCTTTTTTATGATGTCTGGATTTATAGTTTGAACAGACAAGTGTCGAAGAGTCTTAGGAATTATAGAGGGCAGCTTCATACCATCCTCAACTCTTAAACATTCATACATGGAAACTGATTGTGCCAATTCATGTATTAAATCATGCATCTTGTAGCATTGTTCAAAATCCTGAAACTTATCAAATAAAGATTTTTTAACCAAAACATCAAAATACATTCCTCCAATATCCTCCATAGTCCATTCTTGATCATGAGGTTGCTGAATGAAACCCAATGCAATCCACATTTTTACTAAATCATCTTTATCAAACACGTAATCTTGGTTGAATATAGAACAAAATGCGAAACAATTTTGTAGATGTTTTGGGAGGAACATATAGCTCAATCTTAAAATGAGAAAGATGTCATTCTGACCCAATTTTGAACTTACAAAATCACTATTTAAAACTTTTGTCCAATGTCTTTCATCCAAGTTAGAATTCAAAACACCACCGATAACTTTTGCAGCCAATGGAGATCCTGAAAGCTTTTTAACTATCTCTCCAGCAATGGATCTTAATCTTTTATAATCATTAGGATTCTCCACATCAGCAAATGCATGAGAGTTGAGGAGCTGCAAACACTGATCTTCCTCCAAGCCCTTTAATCTAAATATTTCCGTCTTCTTTTTTATGACCTTTGCAATCATCATTGCAACCGAGTCCATTCGAGTTGTTATCAAAATTCCACTACCAATTTTCCCATAAGCTAGAGGGGCGAACACCTTCTCCCATTTGCTGATATCCTGCTTCTTCTCGTCCTCCTCCCAAATGTCATCCAGAATAAGTAAGAACTTTTTGGACATAATCTCAGTCCTAAGACTATTTTGAAGTTCATCAAGTGATTCGTCCAAACGAGGCCTCTCCTTCTTAAGAGTTGATAGCATATCTGCAATGACTTTTTTCACATCGAAGTTGTTGGAAACACAAACCCACATTTTCAGATCAAAAAATTCCTTCGTCATTTCATCTTCATAGACGTGTTGCAATAGAGTTGTTTTCCCCATACCACCATGGCCCACTATAGATAGAAGAGAAATGTTTCCGTCCCGATGCTCATTTGATAGCTTCTTCAACCACTGCACAACAGATTCCTTATCCTTGCCCCGCCCAATGAGATCATTTGTAGTTGTCAAGGATCCTGTTTCACGTGCTTTGAAGAAATCAACCTCCTGCTCCTTTTGTTCCTGCTTTGCGCTGTCTAAAAGATGAAGGAAAGTAGTAACATCAGCCGAAACTTTATCAAGTTTCTGTACAGCATCCTCCAGTCGCTTCAAGTTGGGATCTCTTTTGATAACACGCTCGCCAATTTTGAGAATTTTACGAGGAATTTCAAATAGGAAGCTCGTGAACTTTCTTTTCTGATCATATTAGTTAGAAATAGATTATCAAATAAATAAATATATTCGCGAGCAGAATCAAATAGGAAGCACGCGGTGGCGGAACGCACCTTTGTTTCTTCCGTGTTTTTGGTGAGCTGTTCTTTATGCTTGATGTACTCCAACTCATCGAGCACATCCTCTGCCTCATCAATAGCATCTCGCAGCTGCCATATCCATTTGTTTATAGGGTGGTTCTGATCGCTAATTTGTGCTTCGTTAGCGGCAAAGACGACAGCTTGGATCTTCGGGTGATTCTGTCGCAGCCTTTCAAGCTCCTCCTTCATGCCTGTCTGCCATCTGAATTGATCTTTAAGGTAATCTTTACTGTAATCTTCAAAGTAATCAGAGCAAGTGTTGATGATCTTTTCCATGATTGGACCAACAAACCATTCCGCCATGGCATAGATGATCAAGGTAGAGAGAGAAGAACAACTGAACTGTAAGAGAAACAGAGATTGATTGGAAGAGATAAAGATTAGATGAAGCTGCAATCACTTTCCTTTCTTTATTAGATAGAAAATAAATTATGTAACAATTTATTTATGATGCTCATAAATAAAAAAAAATTATAGCATAAACATACATAATATGTTTTTTATTTATTAACAAAATGAAATAATAATTAACACCCATTCTAAAATGTTCAAGGGACAAAGGGCCAGCTCGCCCCAACTTTATAAAAGAAAAAGTGTGTGTTGACTATTGAGGGCTGCAGCACTTAAAGCAATAATAGTTAACAGAGATATAGTGAGTGGGCTTCCTTTAGAAAAAGTAAATAAATAAAAAGAATGGGAGTTGCCATCCCTTTAGTTCCTGCAGCCATTAGCTTAAATAAATATATATATTCTCTTCATAATTATACACGCACTTTCTTTCTTTTTTGGACATTTAATTTATTGGTTTAAAAATTCAGGCCCGACCTCTTTGTTGGCACGCTTTCTTCTTTTCAAGTCATCAAAAAAAGTTTGAACGCTTATGTTTCAAGGTAAATTTTTAGAAGGTAAATTGAGTTTTAAATAAGATACTACCAAGAGATTTTATCCCCATTTTACGAGAACTTTTTGATTTGAGTTCTTATTTCCTATAGGCACAAGCCCCTATAGTTGATTACCCCTCTCGATAACAAGGGAGAACTTTTGATTAAGGCTAGTCGTCAAATGGTGCACATGAAGGGGTTGTTTGGCTACAAGTAGGATTTAACTCAAG
Organism: Dendrobium catenatum; assembly: GCF_001605985.2. Lineage (NCBI taxonomy): Eukaryota > Viridiplantae > Streptophyta > Magnoliopsida > Asparagales > Orchidaceae > Dendrobium > Dendrobium catenatum. Next base: position 19,632,968 of record NW_021319178.1, read on the forward strand.
TAGTATTTGATAATTCTTATAAATTTAGATTTAGTAAAATTTTGATAGGATTTATGTGAACTAAACTCTTAAATACTGAGGCATCAGTTTTTCGTGTGATTGTTAAAATTTTATTATAAACTCTAAAAGTTAAATGTGATCGTATGGGAGCACTCCTTGGATGGATGGCCTTTTAGGTAGTTGCACTAAGGCCTCGTTTGGGACGACTTTCTTACTGTTTCTTAAAGCAGCTTTCTAGTAAAAAAAAATTTGTACTAAAAAGATACTCTAAGAAAAAGTAAAAAATTTGTACTAGTTTCAATTTAATAATTAAGTCAATAAATTCAAAAATTAGTTGATTAGCTTGTGCAACTAACAACAACAATCTAGTGGATTAATATTCAAAGATCTACTGTTGCAATTTCAAACTCAAAAGCATAAAATCAAAATTAAATATAATTATTTCATTTTAAAAAATAAATAAGAAATTAAAAAGAACTATTTAGATTTCAGTTGTAAATAATCCACCACATATGTAACGAAATGTTAAAAAAAGAGGATATATTTACATATATAGGGATCATCAAGGAATACATAAATAAAATTGAGTACATCGACCAAATTATACAAATGTTTGATGCTGACATTGCATTCTTCACATTTCATATATATCAAACAAATAAGATAAGAAGAAAGAAGTTTGGAGCTTACGTATTTTGAAACTTTCATTAAAGTAGTCGGACCTATTAACAAATAGAGATATTGGGAATGTGAGCAATCTTGTGGCGATCGGAGCCTCCATCCTTTCGATAGCGCTCCTTTAACTCTGGATGACATCCCTCAATTATTAGTTTAATCAAAGAGGGAGGAAGGTTCGGTAATTCCCGAAGCATAGGAACGTTCCCAGTTTGTAGAACCTGAAGTGAAGATAAGCTTTCCAAGGAGGAAGGAAGAGACTCTAAGGATTTCAACCTAAAAAATTTCAGCTCAGAAAGAGAAGACCTAACATTCAGAAACCACTGCTCCGCCTCATTTGGAAATGAAACCACCTCATCATTATCCGAAATAGACAGCTTTTTTAAGGAGGCGATACTTCTCAATGGCTCCATTAGCAACACCGATGGATCACTTATATAGAGTTCGCTGAGCATGAGATGGCAATTATTAGTGGTCTCCACTTGTCGATATCTTCCGAGAGAGATCAGATTGGGGCACTTTACAATTAACAATTCTCTTAGTGCTGCAAGTCTTGCTATTTCATCAGCCAGAGGAAGATATGTAATGTTTGGACAGTGCAGGACCCATAATGTTTCAAGGGGAATAGGATTTGAATTGCTACAAAAATTCAAAGTCGTCCACCCAGTGCTTTGTATCTGCAAGATCTTGAGCACAGAAGGCAAAGAGGGCAACTCTTTCAACTTCGGGCAGTTACGTACCTTCAGTTGAATTAAGCAAGGAAACAAACATCCATCTTCAGCAGCTACTCCTGCCTCAAACCAATCCTCCAATACTTCTAAATCGTAAATACATAACACCTCTAGCAATGGAAAGGCATGGTATTTAGCATTCCCATTAAATTTACTTTCGAGCCATTTTACTTTCGGCATGTTTTCAAGTTCCAGTGACTTGAGGAAGGGAAGTTGCCCGAAAGGAGGAAGAGTTTCCCACTCCAAGCAATCTGACAAGTTAATTTTCTCTAAATTGGATATACCGTTGACATTGTTCATCCATATCGCAGACCTTGCACCCATGTATCTCTCTATCCTCAAATTCCTTAGACATTTTGGTGGCTGAAGGTTGTCGAGCACATTCTCATCTAAATCAATGTTCCTCGAATCAGTGTTACTCCACCGTAAAGTTAGATCTGTGAGCCTCCTCTTGGCACATAATTTGGCACTACAAGCCTCTTCAGCATCGTTAACATTTTCAAGGCAATTGATTCCTAATTTGCAAAGTTCATTCATATTCTCCATCTCTCCAATTCTATAACCACTCGCATCTCTAAGATCAAACATATTCAGTTCTTGAAGAGATTTTAACTTTCCAATCCCACATAATGATGAACTACAAATACCTGGCAATTTCACATAACACAAGTTAGAAAGGTTATTAATGCAACTTAGTAAAAAATCATCAACTTTAGATGGCCTTGGCTCACATGAGCTACCATAGATTATGTATTGCAATTGATAGAGATTACTTAGAAATCTTGGGAGCATAGTAAACTTCTCACCTCGAATATTAAAATATTTAAGATGTATCAAATTTCCGATCTCCTGAATAGGTATTATTTTCAAGCCTTTTGGAGCCCATATGAATAATAAGCGTAGGCTTCTCAATGCTTTGAATATTTCAATAAGTGCACTGCAGAGATCCTGATTAGAAGCTTCAATGAACAAGAAAAGAGAACGCAAATATTTAAACTGCCCAATCTTTTTTATGATATCTGGATTTGTAGTTTTAACAAACAAATGTCGAAGAGTCTTAGGAATTATAGAAGGCAACTTTATACCATCCTCAACTCTTAAACATTCATGCATGGAAACTGATTGTGCCAATTCATGTATTAAATCATGCATCTTGTAGTAGTATTGTCCTATTGGATCCTCAAACTTATCAAAGAAAGATTTTTTAACCAAAACATCAAAGTACATTCCTCCAACATCCTCCATAGTGCATTCTTGATCATGAGGTTGCTGAATGAAACCCAACACAATCCACATTTGGACTAAATGATCTTTATTAAACCCATAATCTTGATGAAATATGGAACAAAATGCAAAACAATTTTGTAGATATTTTGGGAGGAACATATAGCTCAATCTTAAAATGAGAAAGATGTCATCCTCGCCCAATTTTGAACTTACAAAATCACTATTTAAAACTTTTGTCCAATGTCTTTCATCCAAGCTAGAATTCAAAACACCACCGATGACCTTTGCAGCCAAAGGAGACCCAGAAAGCTTTTTAACTATCTCTCCAGAAATGGATCTTAATCTTTCATTAGGATTCGCTACATCAGCAAATGCATGAGAGTTGAGTAGCTGCAAACACTGATCTTCCTCCAAGCCCCGTAATTGAAATCTTTCCTTCTCCTGTTTAATGACCTTTGCAATCATAGTTGCAACTGAGTCCATTCGAGTTGTTACCAAAATTCGACTACCAATTTCCCCATAAGCCAGAGGGGCCAATACCTTCTCCCATTTTCTGATATCCTGGTTCTCCTCCTCCTCCCAAATGTCATCCAGCACTAGTAAGAACTTTTTGGACATAATCTCAGTACGAAAACTATCTTGAAGTGCCTCAAGTGTCTCCAAACTAGGCCTCACCTTCTTAAGAGATTCCAACATATCTGCAATGACTTTTTTCACATCAAAGTTGTTGGAAACGCAAACCCACAGTTTCAGATCAAAAAATTCCTTCCTCATTTCTTCTTCATAGACATATTGCAAGAGAGTTGTCTTTCCCATACCACCATGGCCCACTATAGATAGAAGAGAAATGTTTCTGTACAAATCAGTTCCCCGATGCTCATTTGATGGCTTCCTCAACCACTGCATAACAAACTCCTTAGCTTCGCCTCTACCGATGAGATCATTTGTAGTAGGCAAGGATCCTGTTTCGCGTGCTTTGTAGAAATCAACCTCCTGCTCCTTCTGTTCCTGCTTGGCGCTGTCTAAAAGATTAAGGAAAGTAGTAACATCAGCCGAAACTTTATCAAGTTTCTGCACAGCCTTGACCAGTCGCTTCAAGTTGGGATCCCTTTTGAGAGCACGTTTGCCAAATTTGGCAAGTTTTTTCTTCATGGATTTCAACTGTTTTTCAAGTAGGAATTTCAAATAGGAAGCTGATGAGCTTTCTTTTCCGATAAATTATCAAATAAAAAAATAAATATATTCGCGAGCAGAATCAAGTGGCGGAACACACCTTTGTTTCTTCCGAGTTTTTGGGGAGCTGTTCTTTATGCTTCATGTAGTCAAACTCATCGAGCACATCATTTGCCTCATCAATAGCATCTCGCAGCTGCCATATCCATTTGTTCAGAGCCCTGTTTTTATCGCTAATTTGTGCTTGGTTAGCAGCAAAGACGACAGCTTGGATCTTGGGGTGGTTTTGTCGCAGGCTTTCAAGCTCCTTCTTCATGCCCGTCTGCCATCCGACTTGCTCTTCCAGGTAATCAAAGCAAGCGTTGATGATCTTCTCCATGATTGGACCAACAAACCATTCCGCCGCCATGGCACCGATGATCGAGGTAGTGAGAGCAGAACAACTGAACGGTAGGAGAAACGGAGATTGATGGGAAAAGATGAAGATTAGATACTCTCTAATAATTGACACAGAGAGAGAGAAGACGAAGCTGCCGACGACTGAAAGTCTCCGCAACTCAAGTAAACGGACTAACGGAGTAAGAGAGAAAACGAAGCTGCCGCGTAGTCGTAACTTGCGGTCTGAAAGTCTCCGTTTTAAAATAAGAAAATGTATGTATTTTAATATAAATGAATTCTTCCGCTTCATCAGTGATTTTATTCATAACATATTCAAATTCAACGAGAAGAATGATAAATAAATGGCTTTTACATAATCTAAAGACTATCCTCTTTAGGATGAGTTTGCTTCCACTGAGTTTAAAATTTACTCATAACACAACTCTCCTTGGCCTATTGATTGAGAGCTTAGGCTTCCAACTAAGTGGTCCAAGGTTCGAGTCCATGTGTATGCGGTGTGTATGAGTTTGCCTTAAATGGCCTAAATGTCCCAAAAAAAAATTTACTCATAATAAGTTGCTTTTTATTTGACAAGCACTAGCGGAGCTACTGAAGCCTTCGAGGTAGCATCAAGCAAGCAAATCAAAATTTGAAAAAAAAAAAACTTTATTGAACATTTTTCTACCTTTGTTGCAAGCTTCCCTATTAGACATTAATAATGAATTGATGGCATTAAAGTCCAAGGAAGTCACACGCAGAAAGCCTTAGCTGTCTTCCATTTTTTTTTGGACATTTAGGTCATTTAAGACAAACTCATAGACATAACACATAAATATAGACTCGAATATTGGATATCTTAGTTGGAAGCCTAAGCTCTCAACTAATAAGCCAAAAAGAATTGTGTCTATCTTCCCCTTAGGAATCTTGCTTTTTCACAAAGCTCCAAAAGTACATCACCTGCACATTCATTACTTTGTCTGCCACATAGTATGGCAAAATTTTGAGAAGGTTCACAGTTTTAAATTTTTTTTTTTTTTTTTTTGGAAAATATGGGCAACGGCCTTTTTATTAAAATAAATTAGTTACATGTAAGAAAAATAATAATAAAGGAAAAACTTACTCAAAAAGTCAAGGCCCAAAAAAAGAGAAGAAGAACAAAATCCCCAATACAGAAAAGCAACCAAAATAAAATAAACAAGCAAAAAACTTCAGGGCTGAACTTACTTCAGGGAGAACCAAAATTCTGCCCTCCAAAAGAGAAAATTACAATCCAATCATCCTAGCCCAATTTCCAGCAAAAATTAATCAATGATTCCACAAAACTGTAGAAAAACCGATTAAGAATAGGAATATAATATTAAATAAATTTTAAAAAAGAGCATATAAGTATACTTGAATTGTGTTTTTAAAGAAAAAAATTTCTAAGGAAAATGCGAACCTTCATTACGTTTTCCTCCGAAGATGTGATATTGCACTGCATTTTCAATGAAAACTCTAATGTCCATTGCTTTTTCTTTTTGCATTTTCGACTGCTTCAAGTGGTGTTGAAAATATAATTTATTTATATGGTTTTTAAAGAAA
>NW_021319178.1:19641761-19659575 GCF_001605985.2 Dendrobium catenatum
CTAAACTCTTAAATACTGAGGCATCGCTTTTTCATGTGATTGTTAAAATTTTATTATAAACTCTAAAAGTGAAATGTGATCGTATGGGAGCACTCCTTGGATGGATGGCCTTTTAGGAAGTTGCACTAAGGCCTCGTTTGGGACGACTTTCTTACTGTTTCTTAAAGCAGCTTTCTAGTAAAAAAAAATTTGTACTAAAAAGATACTCTAAGAAAAAGTAAAAAAGCTGTCTCAAACGAAACCTAAGAGAAGCTTTTACAAATGAAATCAAACCAACCCATCAATCAAAATATGGAAAATAAGTGCTACATGCTAAAGTGTTATGTCATGATAGACATCACCTGACTCTGTTGAGACAAAGTGCTATATGATGGGAACCATCTCTCGAACTTAAAAGAGTCATCTTTAGTATCCTATCTATCTCGTAGATGGTTTTGGTTTATATTTAACGACAGTAATGAAGACGTCGGTTACTTATGTAACGTGAGCTGATTATAAAAATTTTTTAGTAGAATGAAGCTAAACTCCTTAAGTAGAATGAAGCTGTGGCATTTAGGTTGTAGTCATTTGCATTCTCATGAAAACACTGAGGGTGCAAAGTGGAGGTTTTGTAGACCTCAACAGTGAACATGTAACTTAAAAGGAGGTCAAATATCTATAGTTAAACTATCAGTTAATTGTTAGACCGTACTATTAGTATTGTGCAAACTTCGATTAACTTTGATCCATTCTCAGTTACTCTCTCTTTCTCTAAATTTTTATGTCGCAATGCTCAGAAAATGCTCTGCTTGGAACCAAGGAGAAGAATTACTGCACGGAGCGCTCTCAGAGCATGAGTTCTTCAAGGATCTTGACATGGTACCGTAGTTATTTCCAGTTGCTTTTTCCAGTAAATAAAGTCTCAATGAGTGTATTAAATGATATCGAACTCTAGTTTTTTTTTTCTTTTTCCTGCTATTGTTTCTCTTTATTCTTACCTTTATCCTCTGTTGTTTGCATAGAGGAGGATCCAAACGGTTCATTGCATTGACTTCCCTTGACATCTCCTACTTCATATATAATTTTGCTCTAATTAGTTTATCCAGAGTTGCTTTTCTTAGGTGATAAGTGGGTACTTGAGAACATAATTATCTAAACAACATATAATTATTGGTGAATTTACATGGATACCATTAAATTCTTTAATAATATTAAGTAAATGACATCAACTAATACAAAGGAGAATGTAGGTTAGGCTCTGTTTTATAATCATTTAATTTACTTTAAGCTTAATATAATTTCTAAAAAATTATATTTTACTTAGTTAAATAAATTCAATGGTCATAAAATTTATTATAATCGAATTTAATCAGAATATTCTGACTCATTTTTTTTTAAGTAAAGAAATACCAATATTAGAAGGGCTAGATGATATATGGAGGGTTAGATATAGATATAAGGATAAATAAATTCAGAGGTATGTATGTGGATGCCTTTTAATTCTTCTTTGTTTAGTTGCAAGGGAGGATTTGGTTAATTAATGTTTAATGTTTTGTTTGGGAAAGCAGTTCTTTTAGTACAAAAATTTTTTAAATTAAAAATTTTTGTATTAAAAAATTTATTTTAAAAAGCAGTCAAAAAGTTGTCTCAAACAAAGTAGATGACTTCATATGGGATAATTTTTTTACTGTTTTGATTTTTAGATCGTAACCATAATTTTTATTTGACAATTTTTTTTTGTTATTATTTAAAAAATTTGTATTAAGAAATTATTTTCTTACAACAACTTTAAAATATTATTTTCTCTGTTAATTTTACACAGTAGCAAGAAAGATGTCTCAAATGAAGTATAAGCGATTAAAAACTAGCTATTGTGATAGTAATTGTAATTTAAATGATGGATTAATATTCATAAAAGTTGTGTGGTATGTTTACTAACGAATGTATAATTAGTAATCTATAATTATGTCACTGATTAGTTTCTTGATTTTGATGTTTATCCTGTACCTCTATTCTAATTAACGGTATCTTAATTAGTAAATTATGATTAAGTTGTGAAATGTTCTGGGCATATTTAATCAAAGTAGAAAATTATATTTATAATAATACGAACCACATATTTTATGATATATCATTCAACAGTTCAATACATAAAATGTGATTAGAAATTAAGTATAAGTATTAAGTGTGGCTCGATAGCATCTCATTGTAGAGAGCAGAACAACTGAGCAATAGGAGATGTAAGAGGTAAAGATTACATAGTCTAAAGGAAGTAATGGCAAAAATTGTCGTTGATCTTTGCTTATCGATTAATTAACAAATCAATAAATAAATAAGAGAGATGGGTGAAAATTTCAAACAATGGGAGTTTTTATATTTGTATGCCAACATATTTCTTAAAAATTATTTTCATAGGACATAGGATGTTTCAACAAATTAAATTAATAAAGAAAGATTTATGCATTATATTGAAATCTAGTGAAACTAAATAATTTATTTGCAACATTTAAATATATCTTTAAGTTAAGACTCTCTCAATAATTAGGCACATATCAATCAAGTAAGACTTGATGGATTTGAAATTTACTCATAATTACACAAACGTAAATTAATTTGTATTTTGAAGTGGATGAAATTTGTTATAATAATAAGAAATGAGAGTTATCAAAGTCACAACATTAGGCAAATGAGAAATATTCAATAACAGCTCAAGAACAAGCTGTTGAGCTTCATCAATTCTTTTATTTTTTCTTATTAAATCATTGATTATTGAAATATGAGAGATAATATTCTTTTTATCTAAATTTCTCATAAGAACAATAACAACTAATAAGGAAATCTAAAATTCATTTTGATTTTATGAAAACTATAATCAATTGAATTCAAATTATAACTCATAAATATATAAGTCAACAACAAATAAGATTGTATTTGCATTGATATTGGTAAAAGTAAACATTTGATCTAAAAGTTGATATAAATCAACAATGTACAGCAACAAGTTTTGCAAAAGCCAATAATGCTAGCAATACCCAAGACAAATGAACATATATGATATTTATAATGATTTTATTGCTTTTAGAAAACATTATTTAATCTAGCGAGATTGAAGAGAATCCCAATTGATAAAAATATGAGGGAATGGACATGAGAAGATCTATTGTAGTTCCTAGGCAATTCTTACCTCTTCAGGTCGTCCACCTAAAATATTGATAAAGAATTTGACCTGCAATTTCAGTAAAATATTAAAATGCTTGAGAAGATTTGAACTTTTTATACTAATATTTATATTTTAATCCAATAATTTAAAAAACACTTAATGGATTACACCAATTTTTATTAAAATCTATAAATTTAATTATGCAAAAAAAAAAAAAAAAAAAAAAAAAAAAAAGAGAGATCATCAAGTAATACAAAAAAAAAATTGAGTACATAGATCAAATTATACAAACTGTTTAATGCTGACATTGCATTCTTCACATTTCATATATATCAAACAAATAAGATTGCTTATATATTGATATTCGGAATGTGAGCAATCTTGTGGCGATCGGAGCCTCCATCCTCTCGATAGCGCTCCTTTAAATCTGGATGACACATCCCACATGCTAGAGATTTCAAAGAGGTAGGAAGGTTCGGTAATTCCCGAAGCATAGGAACATTCACAATTTGTAGAAGCTGAAGTGAAGATAAGCTTTCCAAGGAGGATGGGAGAGACTCTAAGGATTTGAGATTTACAAAATACAGCTCCGAAAGAGAAGACCTAACATTCAGAAACCACTGCTCCGCCTCATTTGGAAATGAAACCACCTCACCATTAACCGCAATAATCAGCTCTTTTAAGGAGGCGATACTTCTCAATGGCTCCATTAGCAACACCGATGGATCACTTATTTCAAGATCGCTGAGCATGAGATGGCAATTATTAGTGGTTTGCATTTCTCCGAGAGAGATCAGATTGGGGCACTTTGTAATTGTCAAGGATCTAAGTGCTGCAAGTCTTGCTATTTCATCAGCCAGAGGAAGAGATGTAATGTTTCGACAGTCAAACACCTCTAATGTTTTAAGGGGAATAGGATTTGAACTGCTACAAAAATTCAAAGTCGTCCACTCCATATTGTTATATATCTTCAAGGTCTTGAGCTTAGAAGGCAAAGAGGGCAACTCTTTCAACTTCGGGCAGTCAAGTAGCACCAGTTTAATTAAGCAAGGAAACAAACATCCATCTTCAGCAGCTACTCCTGCCTCAAACCAATCCTCTAATGCTCCTAATTTCTCAATATTTAACACTTCTAGCAATGGAAAGGCACGGTATGTATCATTCCCATTAAATTTACTTTCGAGCCATTTTACTTTTGGCATGTTAGAAAGTTTCAGTGACTTGAGGAAGGGAAGTTGCCCGAAAGGAGGAAGAGTTTCCCACTCCAAGCATTTCCACAAATTGATTTTCTCAATTTTCTTTAAATTGGAGAGCAGATTGACATTGTTCATCCATATTGCAGACCTTGCACCCATGTAATTACATATACTCAGATTCCTTAGACATTTTGGTGGCCGAAGGCTGTCGAGCACGTTCTCATCTAAATCGAAGTTCCTCAAATCAGTGTTACTCCAACGTAAGGCTAGATCTGTGAGCCTCCTCTTGGCACATAATTTGGCACTACAAGCCTCCTCGGCATCCTTAACATTTTCAAGGCAATTGATTCCTAATTTGCAAAGTTCATTCATATTCTCCAGCTCTCCAATTCTATAACCACTCGCATCTCTAAGATCAAATATTTTCAGTTTTTGAAGAGATTTTAGCTTCCCAATCCCACACATCGATGAAAAACAATCACCTGACAATTTCACATAACACAAGTTAGAAAGGGTTTTTTTTTTTTTTTTTAACACAAATTAGAAATGTTATTAATGCAACTTAGTAAAAAATCATCAACTTTAGGTGACCTTGGCTCACATGAGCTACCACAGATTATGTATTGCAAGTGATAGAGATTACTTATAAATCTTGGAAGCATAGTAAACTTCTCACCTTCAATATTCAAATATCGAAGATGTATCAAATCTCCAATCTCCTTAACAGGAATTAATTCCAAGCCTTTTAGAGTCCATATGAATAATAAGCGTAGGCTTCTCAATGCTTTGAATATTTTAATAAGTGCACTGCAAAGATCCTGATTTAAAACTTTAATGGACAAGAAAAGAGAACGCAAATATTTAAACTGCCCAATCTTTTTTATGATGTTTGGATTTGTAGTTTGAACAGACAAATGTCGAAGAGTCATAGGAATTAGAGAAGGCAACTTTGTACCATCCTCAACTCTTAAACATTCATGTATGGAAATTGATCGTGCCAATTCATGTAATAAATCATGCATCTTGTAGTATCTTCCATCTTCAAACTTATCAAAGATAGATTTTTTAACCAAAACATCAAAATACCTTCCTCCAATATCCTCCATAGTCGATTCTTGATCATGAGGTTGCTGAATGAAACCCAACGCAATCCACATTTGGACTAAATCATCTTTATAAAACATGTAATCTTGTTGAAATATAGAACAAAATGTGAAACAAATTTGTAGATGTTTTGGTAGGAACATGTAGCTCAATCTTAAAATGACAAAGATGCCATCCTGACCCAAATTTGGACTTACAAAATCACTATTTAAAACTTTTGTCCAATGTCTTTCATCCAAGCTAGAATTCAAAACACCACCAATGACTTTTGCAGCCAATGGAGATCCTGAAAGCTTTTTAACAATCTCTCCAACAATGGATCTTAATCTTTTATAATCATTAGGATTCTCCACATCAGCAAATGCATGAGAGTTGAGGAGCTGCAAACACTGATCTTCCTCCAAGCCCTCTAATTTGAATATTTCCGTCTTCTTTTTAATCACCTTTGCAATCATCATTGCAACTGACTCCATTCGAGTTGTTACCAAAATCCCACTACCAATTTTCCCATAAGCCAGAGGGGCGAGAACCTTCTCCCATTTGCTGATATTCTGGTTCTCCTCCTCCTCCCAAATGTCATCCAGAATAAGTAAGAACTTCTTGGACATAATCTCAGTCCTAAGACTATTTTGAAGTGCATGAAGTGAATTTAAATCAGGCTTCTTCGCAAGAGATTCCAACATAGCTGCAATGACTTTTTTCACATCAAAGTTGTTGGAAACGCAAACCCACATTTTCAGATCAAATTCCTTTGTCATTTCATCTTCATAGACATGTTGCAAGAGGGTTGTTTTCCCCATACCACCATGGCCCACTATAGATAAAAGAGAAATGTTTCTGTACCGACTCGTCCGAGGCTCATTCGATGGCTTCCTCAACCATTGCATAACAAAATCCTTAGCCTCGCCTCTACCGATGAGATCATTTGTAGGCAAGGATCCGGTTTCGCGTGCTTCGGACAACTCACGCTGCTGCTCCTGTTGCTCCTGCTTTGCACTATCTAGAAGATAAAGAAAAGTACTAACCCCAGCTGAAACTTTATCTAGTTTCTGCACAACCTCCTTCAGCCTCTTCAAGTTGGGATCAATCTTGAGAGCACGTTCGCCAACATTGCGAATTTTGGAAGCACTTTCCATCAGTAAGCTCGAGTTGGAAAACGCCGTTCTTTTCTGATAAAATTAGCGAGAAATAGATTATCAAATAATTAGATTTATTTGCAACCAGTATTAAATAGGTAGCTGATGATAGAGAACGCGCCTTTGTTTCTTCTGTGTTTTTGGCGAGCTGTTCTTTAAGCTTGATGTACTCAAACTCATCGAGCACATCATCTGCCTCATCAACAGCATCTCGCAGCTGCCATATCCATTTGTTGATAGGGTGTTTCTGATCGCTAATTTGTGCTTGCTTAGCGGCAAAGACGACAGCTTGGATCTTGGGGTGGCTTTGTCGCAGGCTTTCCAGCTCCTCCTTCATGCCGGTCTGCCATCCGACTTGCTCTTCCAGGTAATCAGAGCAAACGTTGATGATCTTGTCCATGATTGGACCAACAAACCATTCCGCCGCCATGGCACCGATGATCGAGGTAGAGAGAGCAGAACAACTGAACAGTAGGAGAAACAGAGATTAATTGGAAGAGATGAAGATTAGATAGTCTCTAATAATTGAGAGAGAGAGAGAGAGAGGAAGAAGATTAGATGCTCACTATAATTGAGAGAGAGAGAGAGAGGACGAAGCTGCCGACGACTGAAAGTCTCGGCAAGTCAAGTAAACGGACTAACGGAGTGAGACAGAAGACGAAGCTCCCGCGTAGTCGTAACTTGCCGACTGAAGTCTCCGTTTTAAAATAAAAAAATGTATGTATTTTAATATAAATGAATTCTTCCGCTTCATCAGTGATTTTATTCATAACATATTCAAATCCAACAAGAAGAATGATAGAAAATTGGCTTTTACATAATCTGAAGACTATCCTCTTTAGGATGAGTTTGATTCCACTGAGTTTAAAATTTACTCATAATAAGTTGCTTTTTATTTGACAAACACTAGCTGAGCTATTGAAGCCTTCGAAGTAACATCAAGCAAGCAAATCAAAATTTGAAAAAAAAAAAAAAAAAACTTCATCGAATATTTTTCTACTTTTGCTGGCCAAGTAAGTCACAGGCAGAAAGCCTTAGCTGTCTTCCACTTAGCAATCTTGTTTTTTCACAAAGCTCCAAAAGTATATCACATGCACATCGATTGTTTTGTCTGCCACATAGTGCGGCAAAATTTTGAGAAAATTCACAGTTTTAAAAATATTTAAGAATATGAGTATGATATTAAATAAATTAGCTCTGGGCATATTCAAGTTGCATGAGCCAAGTACAAGTGAAAAGTGGACGGTAGATAGACGGAAGGGTTGGAGCTCGGGAGTTTGCCCTAGCCGCCTTCTCCTCTTGCGTTCCTGTTTTTCTCCTTCCTTTTTCCGTCCGCCACCGGCCTTCTGCCGGTGGCCTTCATGGATCCGATGGGTCCTCTTGATCCTAGTAATTTTCCTCCTTTAGTTTCCTCCCCGATCGTTTCTGAGAAAACTATCCCTTCTCCTCGTAGAGTTTTAGACCGTCTCTGGTCTAATATTATAGCTGAGCCTGCATCCTCTTCTCCTCACATACCAGTTTCACTTCTTGAAGTGCCGGAGGAGATCATCCCGTTTAATACAGATTTTACTGAGGCAGCTGCAGCGGAGTGGAATCTCTGTCTTGTCGGCTACTCTATCGGTAAGCGACCTTACTATGAAGCTCTCAAAGAAACTGCTACTCGTATCTGGAAGCTCAAAGGTACATTTCAACTAGTTGCTCTTACTGATGGGTTCTTCCTCTTCAAATTTTCTTTGCTTGAGGATTTTGACATGGTATGGTCCAAAGGAGCTTGGTTCTTCCATGGAAAACCTTTTCTTTTTCAAAAATGGACTAAAAACTTCCATCCTACAAGAGAAAACTTTACAACGGTGCCTATCTGGGTTAGGGTCCACAATCTTCCATTAGTGTGCTGGAATTCTGAAGGGATATCTAAAATTGCTTCTAAAATAGGCATACCGATCGCAGTTGACGCTCTTACTGCTGCTAAGACCAGGCTCACTTATGCTAGAATTTGCATACAAGTTTCCACTACTTCTCTTTTTCCTGATTTGGTTTCGGTTTCTATCGAGGGGGAGATTTTAAAACTTCAGATACAATATGAATGGAAACCCTCTCCATGCGACACTTGCTCTTCTCTAGCACACACTTCTTCTCAATGCCCTTCTACTCAATCCTCCGAGCAAAAAGCCCAATTCCAGAACAGGGGTCGAAGTACATCTCGTAAACCACAGAGCAAATCTCAAATACGATCTTCTTCTCGTTCACAGAGATACGTACCGGTTTTTAAACCTGTTAATAAAAATCTCAACATCAGCACTAGTAATCAAATTGCTTCCACTTCAGTGCTTTCCATGGTACCACCACAAGTTGATATCCCCACTACAATACCCCCTAAAGCTCCGCCTGTTACTTCTTCAATTGCTAAAGTGACTGTTGAGCAACCTGCTCACACTTCTATTGTCAGGGAAGAGATTCCCTCTTCCAATATCCCTCAAGATAATGATGTGGTTCAGGAGGATGCAGTAAACTTACAAATTCCTAATCTAAATTCTCCTAACGATGAGGGCCTAGGAGATACTGATATTTTGGCGAATCCTCCACAATTTCCACCTAAGATTCAGATCACTAATAAGTTTTCAACCCTCCTAAGTTCGGAGGAGCATGATACTTCTGGTAATGATAATGATAGCACATCCTTTACGGAATCTAAATCTTATGCCAAAGATTTCAAAGATTACAAAAAGATTTCTCCCACTACTAAGGGCACTAGGGGAAAGGGTTCCAAAAAGCCTGCTACTTCTTCCTCTAAACGTAAATGATCTGTCCAAACATAGCTGCTTGGAATATTAGGGGTTTTTCGGCCTCTAATAAGGTGAACTACTGCAAACTGTTAGTTAAAGATCATAATTTAGATATGGTTTGTATCTTGGAAAACAGAATTCAGCTTGCTAACCTCTCGGATAGGAGTTTTTTCAACAGTCATTTGGTTTATGATGTTGAAGCTAGTTGCAACAACTTTCACTGTGCTACTTCTGGTAGAATCTGGATTAAATGGAACAAAGACAGACTTTCTTTTAATCCCTTTTTCTGTTCTTCTCAAATGATTTCAGGCATGGTTTATTATGGTTCTAGAACCCCTTTTCTTCTTTCTATTATCTATGCTTCTAATCTACAGGAGGAAAGGAGGGTTCTTTGGAATGATCTTAAAAACATCTCTCCGGCTATTGTTACTCCTTGGATAGTAATGGGGGACTTTAATTGCTGTAGGTTTCCTTCCGAAAAATTAGGAGGAAATGTACTCATTCAAAATCAGCTCCACGATTTTAATAACTTCATTTTTGATACTAAAATGAATGATTTAGCATCCATTGGTCCCTCCTTCACATGGTACAATCAAAGGACTGATAATCCTATACATATCAAGTTAGATAGGATGCTGATTAATGAGCATTGGCTCACCTTTTTTCCAGATTCTTTCTATATGGTTTCAAATCCTGATGGATCTGATCACTGTCCGATTATTTTGAAATCTGGAGTTTTTCCTTCCTCCAAACATTGGTTTCTCTTTAAAAATTATTGGCTCAAGTATGACCAATTCTGGTATCTCTTGTTGGAGATTTTTGCTGTTAAGGTTAAAGGCAATCCGCTGGTGGATCTCTGTGCAAAGCTTAAACTTCTTAAAACTGCTGTTAAGAAGAAAGCTTGGGCCTCTTCTAATATAATGGCTGACAGTATTAAGAATATGCACAACAAGCAAGCTTCTTGTCTTGAATGCTTGCAAGCTGGAGATGATTTATTTCAAACTTCTTTAGAGCTTAAGAACATCAATCAAGAGCTTGCTGCCACTTCCTCCTTATGGTTTTCTTGGGTTAAGCAAAGGGCCAAATCTAAATGGCTTACACAGGGTGAGGATGACTTAAAATTTCTTTATAACAGGATACGTCTGAGAAGAAGTTACAAAAAAACGGCTATTACTCTTGCTATGTCCAATTCTAATTCATCCATGAAGGATGCTATCAAAGATTCCATCTCCTATTTTCAGAAACTTTTCAACACTGCTCGGAATCTGGATTTTGATATCAACCTATTTCCCACTGGTAACTCTATACCTCTTGAATATATTGAAGATATGATTTCTCCTTTCACTGATAAGGAGATAAAATCTGCTGTTTTCTCGGGGAATTCTAACTCCACGCCAGGTCCTGATGGATTTAACTTTGAATTTTTTAAGTCCACTTGGGTGGTATGTGGTCCTGCTGTTTGTTTGGCTGTTAAATACTTCTACTATCACCCTTATATTCCTCGTACAGCCAAAGCAACTGCAATTACATTAATTCCTAAATCTACTCATGCTGAGAATATTACGGATTTTCGTCCTATTGCTCTTTGTAATACTATTTACAAGATTATTGCCAAAGTTCTTGCCTCCAGAATGAAGCCTATTATGCATTTTATTATTAAGGAGAATCAAGCAGGTTTCATTCAAAATAGGATTTCAACTGATAATATTATTCTTGTTAATGAAATCCTTCAATATTATAGGAAATTCTCCAAATTCAAGCTTATGTGTGTGAAGCTAGACATTAAAAAAGCTTTTGATAGTGTCTCTAGAGAATTCCTCCTGGCTAGAATGTTTCAAAAGGGTTTTCCTGCCACCTTTGTTAGATGGATTGATGCCTGTATTATGGATGTATGGTTCTCCTTGAGTATAGATGGGAGTCTTGAAGGTTTTTTTCCCTCTACCTCTGGACTGAGACAAGGGTGTCCTCTCAGTCCATACCTCTTTACTATTGTCATGGATGCATTATCTTGTCTTCTTGACTGCAATCTATCCTCTTATAGATTTGAAGCTCCCTTGATTGGAGATTATAGGCTATCCCACCTTATGTATGCAGATGATGTTATTATTTTTGGGAAGGATGACACTTCTAATTCTGAAGTTCTTAATCATATTCTGCAAACTTTTTCGTATGGATCGGGTCTCAAGGTGAATTTTGAAAAAAGCTCTGTCATTCTACCCACTGTATGTACTAATGCTGAGGATATATGCTCTACACTTAATATCATTAATTCTTCCTCTTCTATGATCTACTTGGGTGTACCCATATCGCCCTACAGTCCTAAGTTGGCCTGTTTTTCGAAGTTGCTGGAAGTCATTATTTCGAAAGTTTCTGGCTGGAAGGCTAAAACTTTATTGTTTGCAGGGAGGTTGCAATTCTTAAGATACACTATCTGGAATACGATAGCTTACTGGATAAGAGGAGGCATTATACCTAAAACTATCCTCAAACAAATTGATAGGGTATGTGCCAAATTTCTGTATTTTGGTGATTCGAATGGCAAGAAAATGCACTTAATATCCTGGAAAAATACCTGTAAGCCTAAGAGTATGGGGGGACTTGGCTTACCTTCACTCCACTCTCTTCAATTTGGTTTCAATTGTGCTCTGATAACTAGAATCTATAATTTTTCTAGTCCCCTCTCCAACTGGTTTTTTAAAACCTATGTATCCCCATGGAAAGATCCTGGAACCAAGGCCTCTAAATTCTGGAAATTTTTATGTAAAGATGCCGGTCATGCCAAAGAAAAATTTCACTTCAGTATTTCTGTGCACTCTAAATGTGCCCTTTATTGGGATCATTGGTTTAGGGATAAATGTTTAAACGAAATTGAAGAAGTCAGACCCATCACTTCTTTTTTTCCGGTGAATGAATGTATACAGGCTATTCTTAATGAGTCAGGCTGGGTATTGCCTCATAATTTACCTGCTACTGTACACCAAGCTTTTGCTGCTCTTCCTGTGCTGTTTGAGGATAATAACACTATCTTTTGGGATACTGGGAAGTGCGGTAAGCATAGTGAATACAGAGATTTTTTTTATAAAGATCTCTTCAAGGTTAATTGGTGGCAATTCGTGTGGCATAAGCATCACATACTAAGATTTTCCAGTTTTTGCTGGATGGCTCTCTCTGGTGGGTTAAAAACAGCGGATATTTTATACTCTAGAGGCATGGCTGTAAATCAAAATTGTTCTCTTTGTCACACTGGGATAGAAACGGTCAGTCACCTTTTTTTTGAATGTGACTACTCTTTTATTGTGCTAAAGGATATTCTGAAAAACATGGGTGACATATTTTTTAGACCGTCCATTCTACAGATTTTTGAGTATATTGATCATAATTTTAAAAAGGAAAAGGCCTTTTACTGCTTGATCATATGCTGTGCGGTATATCATATTTGGAGAGAAAGAAATGAAAGGATATTTGGTACTAACGTGGCCTCCACTACCACTTTAGTTCATAAAATCAAAGGTGCTGTTCTTGCCAAGATACTCAAATGGAAAAAAAGAGATGTTTATATGGAGCTGCTCTAATTATATGGGATGATCTGTGCCCGTTTGTGCTGGAATGCTATCTCAGATGCTTTGCTCTGCAGTTTTTGGGATCTTCTCTGCTGTTTTTGCTGCCGTTTATGCTGGGCGAGGATGACAGAATTGCTTTTCTCCTTCGGAGGGCAGATTTGCTGTGTAGTTGATTTTGCAACCAAGTAGAGAAGGCGGCAATTCCTGAGCCCTTGGGTTCCTAATGGAACCCAATGCTTCAGTTTTTGTTTGTCGTTTTATATCTATTTGTGTTTTATTTTTGCTTGCTGTCTTGCTTTAGGGAGTTTTGTTTTTTTTTCCCTAATTTCTGCCCAGTTCTTCGGTATAGGTTTTTTTTCTATACGTTTTTTACTTACTTGTAACTTCCTCATTTTACAATGGAAAGGGCTTTGCCCATAATTTTCCCAAAAAAAATTTTATTATGTCTTTTCTATATGACTAAGGCATCGTTGGACCGATACGTGTGAAAAGAAGTTTAAACAATGGTTTGAAACATATTTATATTTCTTTTGGTACAACTTTCTTGTGAACTAATTTTCCCAAAAAAAAAATAAATTTAAAAAAGAACATATAAGCATACAGGAATTACGTTTTTAAAGTAAACGCAAAGCAGGTGTATGTTTTCTAAAGAAAATACGAACCTCCATTGTGTTTTCCTCTGAAAACATGATAGTGCAGGAAAATGCGATACTGCACTGCATTTTCAATGAAAATCCGAACGTTCATTACGTTTTCTTTGCATTTTCTGCTGCTTCAAGTGGTGTTGAAAATATATTTCTTCTAATTTATTATATTGTATGAGTTAATAAATAAAAAATAAAAATAAATTAAAGTAAAATATCAAAAGGATTTTAAATCTTTGCATAAATAATTTATTGTTTCTTTCTCGCATTGCATAACTTTTCTAACATTGTATTTAAGGTATTACATTTAAATATTTGCTTATAACAACAATTTAATTAATCCATCTTTAACAAATATATTTTTCTAACATAGTATTAACTATTAAGGTATTATATGTAACACATAATATATGTTTAAATTTGATTAATTAAATTGTTGTTATAAGCATATAATATATGCATAAACGAATATTAATGAAATATAATAGCTATTAAACAATAAATTTATTAATATTTTTATATTTTATAATTATTTAATAGCCATTTATCATGTTTATGAGACCAAACTACAGGAAAATCACGTTTCACTGGCGGGTTTTTTGGTGGACAATTTCTTCATTTTTCGGCGGATTTTCGACGAAAATTTTTTTGCCGGTTCAATGGGCGTCGGAAACTTTTCTGGCAAAAAAAAAATCGTCATAAATTATTTTTCAACGGATTTTATTCATCGGAAAAATTTAACGACGAAATATTACGGTGGAATTTTTCCGTCGGAAAAAAAAACCACTTGAAGCGCCCCCGCCCTGCCCGCTACCCCCTACCCGGGCTGGAGACTAATGCCCGCCCGTCCAGCTGCTCGACCTGCCCGCACTGCTGCCTCCCGCATGCCAGTGGCCCAGCTGCACAAAGTTAAGTTCGAACCCCGCACCTCCCACCTTCTTACGCGCACATGTGTTACCATTAAGCCATCCCGCCAAAATTGAATTATTTGATGAATTTTATTATTTATCTAATAACCTACAAAATATTATAATTTATACTAATTATTTAAAATTTATTATTTTTATTAATAATCAAATGGTCCGGTATGAAGAAAATGCAAGCCATTTTGCCATTAAAAAAAACGCACAACCCCATCGCATTTTCTATAAAAATGAACTCCTGCTTTGCGTTTTCTTAAAAAAACGGGATTAATGTTTACTTGGATGAAAAAGTGCAAAAAATACTAAAAAAAATTATATATGCATTTTTCGATGATAATAAAAAAAATCATTTTTGACAATGATAGAGAAATGGCTTTTTCATAATCTGAAGAAGATCCTCTTTAGGATGAGTTTGGTTCCACTGAGTTTAAAACTTCCTCACAATAAGTTGCTTTTCATTTGACGAGCACTGAATGCTGAAACCTTCAAGGTAACATCAAGCAAGCAAATCAAAATAAAAACCAAAAAAGCTTTATTCAATATTTTTCTGCTTTTGCTCGCAAGCTTCCCTGTCTTCCAATAAATAAAGGTTGAATAAGATTTAAAAATCAAATAATGTTTAAATTTGATCCTAATTTGATAAAAAAATAAATAAATAAACGAACTTGATCAAGATAATATTAAGGTCAATTTAGATTATTTATAGCTTTAAGCATCAACAAATTCAATGGGAGCAGCCTAATTTGAGTAAGCTCATTATTTGTAGATAGACCAACAAATAAGTAGAACAAAAATATCTTTTTTGTAGCAGTAATAATTCCACATGCCTCGTGCCATTTCCGAAGTCCGCCAGGCTTCATGGCCTTCTTTACTTGTTTTTGGTTATTTTTGTTGCCTGAAGAATGACTAAAATTTGGATTATTTTGTCTTTTTAAGGTTGCTTTGCAATTGTAGTTTATTCTGGTGATTAAAGCTTTGTAATATATAATCTTGGTCTCCTTTTGAGCATATGATTATAAATCCTTTTTTTCATTTAATGAAATTTGAAATTTACGGCTAAAAATATTTGCAACTCATAATAAGGGAGTTCAAACTAGTGGAAGATGATTGTATTTATTGTAATAGCTTCTAATAGTTCCATTTTTCCGTTAATGCAATTTCTGCAATTGTCAAAAAAAAAAAAAAAAAAAAAAAAGGCTAGTTTGACATTCTCTTGTGATTTTTTTTTTTCGCATAAAAGTTTAATTATTCCGACCCCACGTAGTGGGATAAAGACTTGATGATGTTTATAAAAGTTTAAATATCCTAGGCTAGTTTTGAAAATATCTAAGAATATGATTGCGTCTGAGTTTTGATTATATACATAGATATTTACATTGTCAATATTAAATATCCTATTGTGCAGCCTGTTGTAGTTAATTAATTAGCCATTGATATATAATCGAAAATTCATCTTGATCGGACATTAATCTTGTAGCAAAAATGAGAGTTAGAATTTTAAAAAAATTAAATTCAAGATCATCCAAATTTTGATTTTAGCAAACTTATAATCAAATTAAACATCTCGAAAAGACAAACACAACGAAACCAAAATCAGTCTAATTAGAGCCCTAATCAAAGGTCCAAAGCATATTTGGAAGGTTTAAAGTATAATTTGAATCACCAAACAAATTCCGAACGAGGCATGCTTATAGTCAAATTGAGAAGTTCGACGATATGAATTCAACTAGCCCAAGATCGCTAAATTGATATCATTAAGGCATTCAAATGGTCAATAAACGGTCCACGATCAAAGGGATCAATATTGGCCGTCAATTCAAACCACTCTCATCTTGACCATGACCCTCCTCATATTTACAAGTCATGCCACTCTCAAAAAATTATAAATAGGCCCCCATTCTTCACATGAAGGGAGGAGTAAGGGAGGAGAAGAAGGGAAGAATTTTGGATTTTGCTCATCCACTGACCACAGTCAAAGTTCTTCTTGACCACCGACAGACTTCAACAATCTAGCGACCACCGTCGGACTTCCTCTAGTCCGCCTACACTACCAGATTTCTGCATGTTCGTCGACCACCACCACTAGAGTTCTTCTCAACCATCGCCGGACTTACTCCGCTTCGTTGACTATCGCTAGACTTTTGCCTATTCGTCGACCATTGCCGAACTTCTACCGTTCATCGACCACCGTTGGAGTTCTCCAACTACGATCTTTTTAACCTTTGTGACCCGCTAACTATAGTCCTTACGACCACGGTCGCCCGCTGACTATGGTTTTTTCGACCACCGTCATCTGATTATGGTCCTTCCAACCTACATTGCTCGTCGACTATGATTTAGCAGCCCCAAACGAACATATCAACGTTGATTCTTCTGACTCCCAACATATAATGCACTATGTATAATGTATATTTGCTACATCGAGCCAAGACCTTCCTTCTAAGAAAGGGCCTCATTTGTAATCAATTGCAAACATTAGTGGATTCATTCAAACTGGGCTAGGCCTCGTGGTTTTTCTTATTTTCAAGGGTTTCCAAATAAAAATTGTGGTTTCCCTTATAAACTTTATAATCATACTCTCTTATATATTTGTGTGCTGGATCTTCATACAAACTTAAGATGTTAAATAATATCACTCTCTACCGCCGCGAATATTTCAGGACGCAACAACCATAATAATATTAATTAGATCACTAGTTGGTTTATTATTATGTGGAAATAATGAGAACATAACTGGTTTGAACATCAATTATCTATTAATCTTGTTTAATTAAATTCTCCCTGTTTCTTTCTTCCCCAAATCTTTTATTTAAATTGAGCTCATTGGTTATTAATTTTTAAATTATCTCTAAATTTGGTAAATTTAACCAAATTTAAAATTGAGAATTGCTTATATAAATTTATTCATTGACTATTAAAAAGTTATTAATTGACTATTAAAAAGTTCATTATATTTGATCTTTTAAAAATGCTGGTTTCTCTATAATAATTTTATATTGATATTTATAGAAAATTACAGTCATTCCAACCTAACTCTAAGTCATAATAAATTCTGAAACAAAGTTCAAGCAGAACTATGATCCATCTTGGACCATTTGCAGCTTAGGACTCTCTCTCACTAAAAAGTCACCTCAAAACACTTATTAATAGACCAGTCATCAAAGAGTTAGCACTAATGCAATATTTAGTATTAAGCTATTAGAGGTTGAGAGACTCATGAAGTATGACTACTTGGTAGCATTGATTCTAATCTCCTCCAATAAATAGGCCAGGGATGAAGCACTTCCATACTAAACCTCTCTTTTTTAAATCAAATTTTGTTGACTTAG
>NW_021319178.1:19659675-19661489 GCF_001605985.2 Dendrobium catenatum
AGGCTTAACATCCCTAACGAACTTTCAACTGCTACTAGCAGTGCACCTTTGAACTCTCTCCTTCAGCTCTCCACTTATTTGTTGACAGCCAATAGACTTCCACTCGATCATCCATCATCGATGAACTTTCACCCAAATGGCATTGAAAGTCTCCCCCGTCTACTCATCACTTTTGTTTCTCCTCTCGGACACTATTATAGTTGAATCTTGTCAAATCACCCTCGCATACAAGCAACAATTGATCTCCTTCTATCATGGGTTATCTATTTAGAAGATAACATCTCATCGTGATTCCTTCTACATAAGAGAGGGGCACTGAAGCTTGATAGGAGAATACTGCCTATCTCCGACAGTAGAATGCCTCCAATGTAAGAAGAAGAATGCAAGAGAAGAGTAAGGAGAAAAAAATCTCCTTCTTCATAAGAGAGGGGCATTGAAGCTTGATAGGGGAATGTCGCCTATCTTCGACAGTGGAATGCCTCCAATGCAAAAAGAAATAAAAAAGAAATGACTGCAAAAAGTCTAACTTCTATACAATAAGAGGGGTGCCAATTTTAGTAAGGAAAGTCACCTACAAAAAACAAAGGGATGCCACGATTGTAAGAAGATTGAGCAGGAAGAAAAATAGAGGAGAAAGAAGGAGAAAGAGGAAAAAAAATTCTTCTACACTGAAGAGGGGTGTCGATTTAAGTAGGGAAAATCACCTACGAAAAACAGCAGAAGTCCTCTAGAGCAAGAAGAAAAACAGGAAAGAAAGAAGAGAAAATTCTAACTTCTATACAAGAGGAGGGGCACTGATTTAAGTAGGGAAAGTCACCTATGGAAAATAGTGGAATGTCTTAACTGTAAAAAAGCTAGAAGAAGAAAAAGTGGAAAAAAATTCTAACTTCTGTACAAGAGGATGGACGCCAAATCAAGTAGGGAAAGTCACCTACTGAAAAATAGCGAAAAATCTCAACTAATAGAAAGAAATAAGGAGAAAAGAAGAATGTGCAAGTTTCCCCTATCTTTGAGGGGGTATTTATAGCAAATTTTTGGAAGAAAATAACATTTCGGAATTTTTTAGAATTTTCCCAATTTTTAATAAAATTTCAGAATTTTTTCGATTATTTTAGGAATGTTTTTGGTAATTTTTAAAAATTTAGTGGGCCCAACACATAAAAAAATAATTAAATTAAAAATTTTAACTGCCGGACAAACCGCGCACCTAGGAGGGGCGCGCTTGTTTGCGCAGTGTGCTAACCGGTGCCGTTGGCGGCAGGCGGAGGCTGGCCGGCCGGTTCAGCCACCTATGCATGCCCAGGACCGATGTTTGGCCCGGACGGTCCAAATTCGACGTTTTTGGGGTCCGCGGACATGATTTTTGATGTTCCAGACTCAATTTTGATACTTTCGAAGCTCAACGGGGCCTCTATGATAAAGTTTGAGCAAGCTTTTTATTTTTGGAATTCATTTTTTTTGTGATTCAGCTAATGAAAATTGGCGACACATATATTTTTGAACTCCTAGAGCTTCGACGTCCAAAAATAGGGGGGCAACTGATACATCATCAAAAAATTATCTTGATCAGACATGAATCTCGAGGCAAAATCAAGCCTGGAACTTCAAAAATTAAATCTGGGATCACCTGAACTTCAATTTCAACAAACTTACAGTTAAACTGAGCGTCTCAAAAATACAAACTCAACGACACCAAATTCGACTCAATCCGAGCCCAAATGAGTCCAAATCAAGCACTCAAAGCACTGTTGGAAAGTTCAAACCATAATTTGAGTTACCAAACGGTTTCCAGAATATGGCGTTCTTATAGTCGA
>NW_021319178.1:19662706-19716604 GCF_001605985.2 Dendrobium catenatum
AGATTTTAAAATAATTATTTTACTTAATTATATAAGTTTTTATGTTTCATAATTTTTTTAATTTAATTTTTTATCTCATACTTTGAATGATAACATTATTTTTATGTTAATTGTATTAAATTTAAATAATACTTATTATTTATTACGTCATCCGGTTCGACCCCGGTTAGACCGGTTGAACCGGTCGAACCGTGAACCTCTCCTTGTTCCGGTTCGTTGTCCGGTCCGGTTTTGAAAGCCTTGCGTTTGGTAACTCAAATTGTGGTTTGAACCTTCCAACAGCGCTTCGGGTTCATGATTTGGACCCCTTTGGGCTCGGATTGGGTCGAACTTGGTGTCGTTGGGTTCGTATTTCCGAGACGCTCAGTTCGACAGTAAGCTCGCTGAAATCGGAGTTCATTTGCTCCCGAATTTAATTTTCGAAGTTTCCAACTAGCTTTTGCCTCAAGATTTGTGCCCAATCAAGCTAATTTTATGAAGACGTATCATCTAATATTTTTTTAATTTATTACTATATTTCAATACTATATTTTCATTAACTTAATAACAGATAGTTTCGTATTTTGCCTGGAGATATTTTTATCTAACTCTCAGTCTCTCTCTTACTCTCTCTCTACCTCTCTCTCTCTATCTACAATAAATTTTTTTTCAAACAATACATGTCATAAAGGATTGGCAGAATGTTACATCCTCATTTTTAAAGTCGAATGGAGCAACAATTTCCACAAGGTAATTGTACTATTTTGATAAAAATTCATTAGGGTGAAAAAGTGCAAAAAATACTAATATGTAATAACTGCACCATAATCATAAACATAAAAAAAAATTCTATTCTAACAAAATTATTTGCTTCAACAATAGTGGCAAATATTTTAATGTCAATTTTTCAATAATATTTGCCATTTAACAAAAAACGCAAGCCAGTTTGCCATTTAAAAACAAAACGCAAAGCCCTATCGCATTTTTTATAGAAAACGGACTCCTGCTTTACGTTTTCTTCAAAAAACGGGATTAATGTTTACTTAGATGCTCCCTTTAAAATTTTTTATTTATGCTCCTATTCTTAAAAGTTTTATCAACTTTGCTCCTTTTCAGAAGACATGCTATTACTCTCCTAAATTTATTTTACTTTAATGTCATCAATTCATTTGATTTTAATGATCTTGTGAGAAAAATAAAATTACAACAAGCATAGTACCGTAACCGTCCTTTTTATAGCTATCATGTTCAATTTCACATGTGAAGAAGTGAATTTTACAATGGACTTTTACGATAAAATTAATATTTTTTTTAAAAAATGGTAATAATTTCATATTGATTATGTATATATATAAAGATTGAGATTATACACCTTTTGAAAATTTTATTATCAAATGTTATTGTAGATACTTCAAATTATATATGCATTTTTCGATGATAATTAAAAAAATTCATTTTTGAGAATGATAGAGAAATGGCTTTTACATAATCTGAAGACGATCCTCTTTAGGATGAGTTTGGTTCCACTGAGTTTAAAATTTCCTCACAATAAGTTGCTTTTCATTTGACAAGCACTAAATGCTGAAACCTTCAAGGTAACATCTGTTAGAAATGTAGAGCAGATAGAAGAAATGAAGAATACAGTAAATAGTGAAAATAGAGTAATGAAGCTCAGCAATCTTTTTTCTTGCTCATACTGCTTAAAGGTGTATTACAGCACAGTGAAATACTTATAAAGTAAAACTAGGTAGAGACAAGGATACAGAGGTTATTATAACAACCCATGTGCGCATACACCCAATACGAATATTCCATTCTAAAGTAGCAATTGCTTGATAGGTAAAGATTTTGTGAAGAGATCAGCAATTTGATCCTGGGTAGCCAAGTGATGAACTATAATTTGCTTAGTTTGAATACAATGCCGAATGAAGTGACAATCCACTTCGATATGCTTAGTTCGGGCATGAAAAACAGGATTATTGGCAAGCGCAATTGCTGAAGTATTATCACAGTATAAAGGTGTAGGTGCTGTTGGAGGTGAGTTGAAATCAGAAAGTAATCTGCGAAGCCAAATAATTTCAGATGCAGCAGTGGCTAAAGCACAATATTCAGCTTCAGTCGAGGACCGAGCAACTGTGGATTGTTTCTTTGCTTGCCAAGAGATAATAGATTTGCCAAGAAAATTACAATACCCGGAAATAGATTTACGATCACGGGAGTCACCAGCCCAATCAGAATCAACATATCCATGGAGAGATAGTGAATCTCAGTAAAATTAATGGAATTCCATGAGTAAGCGTACCATTGATGAACCGAAGTAAGCATTTTAGCTGGTCAAAATGAGATTGTAGTGGGGTATGCATGTGTTGGCAAATCTGCTGAACAGCGAAGGTAATGTCCGGGCGAGTGAGTGTTAAATATTGTAAGGAACCAGCGAGCTGACGGTATAGAACCAGACCAGGAAACATTTGCTGAATTCGGACATCTGAAGCAGATTTGGACGTAATAGGAGTAGAAACACTTTTGATGTTATCCATACCAGCCTTCTGAAGGATGGACCGAGCATATTGAGTTTGGTTTAAATGTATCCCATAAGAAGTATCAGTCACCTGAATACCGAGAAATTGGGAAAGAGATCCCAAATGCCGCATGGAAAATGTAGTTTGTAAACTAGTAAGCAAGCTGTCTAGTGTTGCTTGATCATTGCCGATCAATAAAATATCATATACATATATTAAAATGTAGAGAATTTTAGAATTGGACCGAAACACCATAAGAGACGGATCTGCATCACTGAATTCAAAACCAAAATTCTGAAGATGAATGGACAATGTGGCATACCATTGTTGAGGGGACTGTTTTAAGCCATAGATGGCTTTCTTGAGACAGCATACATGATCTGGATATAGTGAATCAACAAACCCCGGAGGCTGTTTCATGTAAACTCGATCAGGAAGTGATCCATGCAGAAACGCATTTGAAATATCCAGTTGAGCTATCGACCAAGAATGATGGATAGCAACAAGAATAAATACTCGAACCGTAGGCATTTTTGCCACGGGACTAAAAGTTTCTTGATAGTCTAAGCCAGGTGCTTGATTAAAGCCTTGAGCGACCAAACGAGCCTTGTACCTAGCAATTTTCCCATCAGAGGTGAGTTTGGTATGATAAATCCATTTGCAACCAAGCACATTATGAGCTTCAGAAGATGGAACGAGATCCCAGGTTCCTTGGGACTGCAAAGCTTGAAATTCAGTGGACATCGCCTTTCACCAATGCTCTATTTTAGAAGCCTGCACAAAACTGGTAGGATCTTCTGGATATATGAGATGAGTAAGATTGAAAATATGCTTTGGTTTTATGATGCCATGATGTAGACGTGTAACCATGGGATGATGGCGTGGAATGGAGGAAGGCTGTAAAGATGGCTGAGACAGAAGTGGACTATGAACAGATAGAGAGTTAGATAAACTAGTAGGAGAAGTGACTGAACGTGATTTTGATGAGGGTGTAGACAATACCGAAAACTGATTGGAAGCAGGAGAGGAATGATATGTAGGAACAAGGAGTAATGGTGGAATATTATCTGGAGACTGAGATGATGCCGTAGAATTAGATGATTAAGAGAAAGGAAAAACGAACTCATTAAACACAACATGACATGATATGTAAATTTTATGTGTTGAGAGATCTAGGCACCGATAATCTTTCTGAAAGGGAGCGTAGCCAAGAAAAACACAAGGTCGAGAGAATGGAGAGAGTTTGTGAGAGACATAGGGACGAAGCCACGGATAACATAAACATCCAAATACCTTAAGATGATCATAGGATGGAGCTGTCTTATAAAGAAGCTCATATGGAGAGACATTGCCTGTATTGGATGAAGGCAATATATTTATTAAATAAACAGTAGTGAACAGAGCTTCTACCCAAAAATAGTGAGGAAGATGAGCAGCAATCAACAGAGAACGCAAAGTTTCACAGATGTGGCGGTGTTTACATTCAGAAACACCATTTTGAGATGGTGTATAGGGACAGGTATACTGATGAAGAATGCCATGGTGTTTTAAAAAGGTTTGAAAAGAATTATTCAGGTATTCCCCTCCACCATCGGTTCGCAAAATTTTTATAGGAGTTTGAAATTGACAGTCAACCATCCTTTTGAACTCACAAAATTTTGAGAATGCATCAGATTTCTTTAGGAGAAGATATACCCAAATGTATCGAGTGCAATAATCAATAAACAAAAGATAATAACGATAACCAGAGGCAGAATTTGTGGGAGAAGGACCCCAAATATCTGAGTGTATTAATGTAAAAGACTCATTACAACGACTTGATGAAGATACAGACGGAAGACGATGGCTCTTGGCCACACGACATACATGACAGACCGACGCGTTTGCAGTTTTACAAATAACCGAAATTTTATGAGCTAAAGAAGATAAAGTGTTGAACGCAGGATGCCCCAACCGGTGATGCCATAGATCGGGAACGACTTGAGCAGAAACTAAAGCAAGTGAAGGAAGCTTGGACGTTGACGCGGAAGAGGAAGAAATCGGATAGATGCCATTAATACATGGTCCCTGAAGAAGAGGCCACTGAGTCTTCCGGTCCTTGATAAAATAGCCAGAAGAAGTGAAAGAAATGTCGCAATCATTATCATGAGCTAAACGATGAACAGAGAGAAGATTAAAGGAGAGATTTAGAACAAGATGAAGTTGAGATAAGCGAATGCTACCTGCCGGAGTGGGTAGGATACCTTTACCAGTATTTTGAATCGGAATGGGCTAACCATTTCCGAGTATAACCTGATTTAATCCACTGTATGAGTGAGAAGACTGAAGAAGATTTGGATCAGCGGTTAAATGAGATGAAGCTCCACTATCCAGAAACCACTCAGTGGCTGGCGTAGAATTGGCAGACGTAAATAGAGCAGAATTTGGTGGATCATTAGTGTATTGAGGGTCATGGCGATACCATCAACGAACGGTGGTGTGTCCCAGTTTTCCATATATTTGACAAGCAACAAACGGTCGAGTGGAACGACCACCACGACTACTGGGGGAGGTAGCTGGAGAGGATTTGACCATGGTAAGCGAGCGTCCACGAGAATTGTTAAACCGTCCACGGCCCCGACCGCGAGATGCAACGAGGGAAGTAGCAGAGCTAGTGAGCTGAAGCGAAATTAATTCGCGTGTGACCTCATGAGCCAAATTCAATTCTTCACTGCACAATAAGGTATACAAGTCATCAAGTGACAATGGCTGAAGATTCGTGCGGATGGCTGTTTTAAACGCCTGATAAGTAGCTGGCAAACCATTCAAAGTGTGATGAATGATTTCTTCTGAATCAAGCGTCAAACCAGCGGCTGCTAAGGAATCGACCTTAGCTTTAACTTCCAACAGATAAGTTGTCATCGACTTGTCTTTCATGGTAAGATGCTGCAACTCATTGCGCAATTGCATAATGCGTGAGAGAGTCGACGACTGAAGCCGTTTGGCGATTGTATTCCAGATTTTGGTACAGTGTTCAAGATCTAACACATACGGAAGAATAGCGGGTGAAATAACAGAGTAAAGGGCGGCAGCTAGATTCTGATCAATAAGAACCCAAGAAGTGTATTGTGGATTTAAGAGAGAAGAACCGCTCGAATCAGAAACAAATTTCTGTGGACAAGCAACAGTTCCATCGAGAAATCCCTCACAGCCATTGGCACGAAAAGGTTTGGCAACTTGCGATTTCCAGGTCGGATAGTTTTTCGCTGTCAATGGACTGGCAACTATGTTCTTCACATTGGACATCAAGAACTTTAACTGGGAAGGAATAGTAGCATCCAGCATCCCTCCATTTGCGTCAGCTTTGTCTGGCTGAACAGTCGACGATGCAGATGATGTACTCATCAGGAATCACATCTATGATACCATGTTAGAAATGTAGAGCAGATAGAAGAAATGAAGAATACAGTAAATAGTGGAAAATAGAGTAATGAAGCTCAGCAATCTTTTCTCTTGCTCATACTGCTTAAAGGTGTATTACAGCACAATGAAATACTTATACAGTAAAACTAGGTAGAGACAAGGATACAGAGGTTGTTATAACAACCCATGTGCGCATACACCCAATACGAATATTCCATTCTAAAGTAGCAGCAGCAGCAGCTCGTGTAGCAAATGACCGTGAGCACCTATTGCTTAACAACATCAAGCAAGCAAATCAAAATAAAAACCAAAAAAGCTTTATTCAATATTTTTTCTGCTTTTGCTCGCAAGCTTCCCTGTCTTCCAATAAATAAAGGTTGAATAAGATTTAAAATCAAATAATGTTTAAATTTGATCCAAATTTGATAAAAAAAAAATAAATAAACGAACTTGATCAAGATAATATTAAGGTCAATTTAGATTATTTATAGCTTTAAGCATCAACAAATTCAATGAGAGCCTAATTTGAGCAAGCTCATTATTTGTAGATAGACCAACAAATAAGTAGAACAACAATATCTTCTTTGTAGCAGTAATAATTCCACATGCCTCGTGCCATTTTCGGAGTTCGCCAGGGTTCCTAGCCTTCTTTACTTGTTTTTGGTTATTTTTGGCTGCCTACAGAATGACTAAATTTTGGATTATTTTGTCTTTTTAAGGTTGCTTTGCAATTGTAGTTTATTCTGTTGATTAAAGCTTTGTAATATATAGTTTTGGTCTCCTTTTGAGCATATGATTATGAATCCTTTTTTAATTTAATGAAATTTGAAATTTACGGCTAAAAAGATTTGTAACTCATGGTAAGGGAGTTAAAACTAGTGGAAGATTTTACAATTTTGATTGTATTTACTGGAAGTGCATATCATAAAAAAGGTTCTTAGCAAAAAACATGTCTTGTGGATGTTTTTTTTTTCCGCATAAAAGTTTAACTATCCTAGGCTAGGTTTGAAAATATCTAAGAATATGATTGCATCTGAGTTTTGATTTTATATATATATATATATATATCTCTTTACATTGTCAATATTAAATATCCTATGAGGCGGTAGAGAAATATGTAGTTTAACATCTTAGCATTGCACGAAGATCCAACACACAGGCATATAAGAGAGAGAGTGTAACATTCATAAGAGACACCATAATTTTTACGTGAAAACCCCTAAAAAGGGGGAAAAATCACGGGGCCTAACCTAGTTTGAATGAATCCACTAGCATTTGTAGTCGATTACAAATGAGGCCCTTCTTAGGGAGAAGGCCTTGTCTTGATGGTAAAAATGTACATCATATAGAGCGCATTACATGTTGGGAGTTACAATAATACCATTGATATGTTTGTTTGATTGGAAGGGTCATAGTTGGCACGAGACATGGGTCCGAAAGACTGTAGTAGGCAAGAAACTGGGGTAAGAAAGACTATTATCTATTGATGGAGATCAGAAAGACCATAGTCGTTAGGAGACATGGTTCTGAAAGATCGTAGTTTGCAGGAGACTGAGGTTTGAAAGATCGTTGCTTGGTGATGGAGGTTGGAATGATCATAGTAGGCGACGGAGGTCGGAATTGAAGGACTGTAGTCAGAAGGAGACCGGGGACTGAAAGACTGTTGTCTGGTAACGGAGATCGGAATGACCATAGTAGGCGACAGAGTTCAGAAGGACCGTAGTCGGCAGGAAATCGAGGTCTGAAAGATCGTTGTCTGGTGATGGAGGTCGGAAGGACCATAGTTGACGACAAAGGTCAAAAGAATCGTAGTCGGCAGGAGACCAGGGTCAGAAAGACTGTTGTCTAGTGATGGAGGTCAGAACAAACATAGTAGGCGACAGAGGTCTGAAGGACCATAGTCGATAGGAGACCAGGGTCTAAAAGATTGTAGTAGAAGGGCAGTACTTCGGGAGAACTCTCAGTATCAAGTGGTGGTCCGGCAGAAGTTTGGGCCTCAAATGGTGGTCCGGAGGAGAAATGACACTAGTTGCTCGTCCGATGGAGGTGAGGGATTTAAGCGGTGGTCTGGTGGAGCAATGATTATAGGCGGTGGTCCGACGGAGGTGAGGGTCTGAAGTGGTGGTCCAACGGAGCAACGACATCAAGTAGTGGTCCAGTGGAGCAACGACGTCACGTGGTGGTCCGATGGAGGTGAGAGCCTCAATTGGTGGTCCGACGGAACAACGACGTTAGACGGTGGTCCGATAGAGGTGAGGGCCTGAAGTGGTGGTCCAACAGAGCAACGACGTCAGATAGTGGTCTGGTGGAGATAAGGGCCTTAAGTGGTGGTCCGACAGAGCAACAACGTCAGGCGGTGGTCCGGCAGAGGTGGTCCGGCAGAGGTGAGGGCCTCAAGTGGTGGTCCGGTGGAGAAACGACGTCAGATGGTGGTCGGGCGGAGGTGAAGACCTCAAGTGGTGGTATGGCGGAGCAACGACGTTAGACGGTGGTTCGGCGGATGTGAGGGCCTGAAGTGGTGGTTCGGTGGAGCTCAGAGCTTCAAGTGGGGATCCGCCGAAGGCGAGGGCCTCAAGTGGTGGTCTAGTGGAGCAACGACATCAGGCGGTTGTACAGCAGAGGTGAGGGCCTCAAGTGGTGGTCCGGCGGAAGTTCGATAGTAGTCTAGGAGAAGCTTATTCTTTCTCTTCCTTGTCTTCTTCCTTCTTCTCTTCTTACTTCGGTCTCCCTTTTCAAGAGAAATGATGGGTCTATTTATAGATTTATGGAGTGGCATGACCCATAAATAAGTGAGAGATAAAGGGTAAATAATGAGTGTTCGGATGAACAACCAATATTGAATCCCTTGATTGTTGACCGTTCGTTAGACATTTGAAGGTCCTAGTGATGTTGGAATTTTGTGATCTTGGGCTTGTTGGATTTGTCTCATTGAGCCGCTCGATTTGACTATAAGCATGTAATATTTGAAAACCATTTGGTAATCCAAATTGTGGTTCGAACCTTCCAACATCGCTTCGGTCCTTATTTTGGACACATTTGGGCTCGGATTGAGTCGAATTTGGTGTCGTTGGGTTCGTATTTCCGAGACGTTCAGTTTGACTATAAGTTTGCTGAAATCAGAGTTAGGATGGTCCCAATTTTAATTTCGGAAGTTTCCAACTTGATTTTGCATTTAGATTTGTGCCCGATCAAGATAATTTTTTGATGATGTATCATTTATATAGTAAAAAATTCATCTTGATCACACATGAATCTTGAAGCAAAAATGAGAGATACAAGTTTTAAAAAATTAAATTCAAGATCATCCAAACTTCGATTTCATCAAGCTTATAATCAAACTGAACGTCTCGAAAAGACGAACACAGCGAAACCAAAATTAGTCTAATCTGAGCCCAAATGATCCCAAATCAAGAGTCCAAAGCATAATTTGAATCACCAAATAAATTCTAAATGAGGCATGCTTATAGTCAAATTGAGCAGCTCGACGAGATGAATTCAACGAACCCAAGATCGCTGAATTGATATCATTAATACATCAAATGATCAATAAACGGTCCAAGATTAAATAGATCAATATCGACCGTCCATTCAAACCACTCTCATCTCGATCTTGATCCTCCCCATATTTACAAGTTGTGCCACTCTAAAAAAATTTATAAATATGCTCCCATTCTTCACATTAAGGGAGGAGTAAAGGAGGAGAAGAAGGGAAGAATTTGGGAGCTTGCTTGTCCGCCGACCACCGCCAGAGTTCTTTCCGGCCACCGCCAGACTTCCGCCCGTCCGCAGACCATCCCATTTATTGACTATTAAAAAGTTATTAATTGACTATTAAAAAATTGATTATATTCGATCTTTTTAAAATGCTGGTTTCTCTATAATAATTTTATATAGATATTTACAAAAAAATTACAGCCATTCCAACCTAACTCTAAGTCATAATAAAATCTGAAACAAGTTCAAGCAGCCACTAACTATGATCCAACTTGGACCATTTGCAGCTTAGGACTCTCTCACTAAAAGGTCACCTCAAAACGCTTATTAGACCAGTCGTCAAAGGGTTGGCACTAATGCAATATTTAGGACTCTCTCACTAAAAAGTCACCTCAAAGAGACTTATGAAGTATGACTACTTTGTAGCACTGATTCTAATCTCCTCCAATAAATAGGCCGGTGATGAAGCAGTGCCATAAGAAACCTCTCTTTTTTAAATCAAATTTTGTTGACTTAGGTTTCGTTTGGAACAGAAAATTCTATTGATTTAGGTTTTGCTTACTAAGTTACGTGTTGCATACTAAGTTAAGTGTTACAGAGATGAGAATGTTCAGTTGGATGAGTGGCTTACTCTTAAAGATAGGGTATGAAATGAGCATATACGTGAAAGATTGGAGTAGCGCCAGTGAAAGAAAATTTTAGAGAAAGTCGTCTTAGATGGATTGGTCACATAAAATGTCGTCCTTCCGATGACCCGGTTAGGAAAGTAGAGGTATTAGATTTGACTTATGTTAAGATGGGTAGAGGTATACCTAAAAAGACTTGGTTAGAAAATATTCAAATTGATCTTTTTTTATTAGATTTAAATGAGAATTTGACTTTTAGCATGATACAATGGAGAAAAATGATTCATGTAGCTGACCCCACGTAGTGGAACAAAGTCTTGATGTTGTTGTAGATTTCATTTGGAACAGCTTCCTTACTGCTTTCTAAATCAATTTTTTAGTACAAAATTTTCTTAAACTAGAAAATTTTCTACTAAAAAGCTGTTCCAGAAAGCGGTAAGGGAGTTGTCCCCAACAAAACCTTAGTTTGATTCATCTTTCTTTATTCAATGCATTTTGAGCCAATTTTGAACATTAATTATAAGAGACCTAATTTCTCTCTCTTCTTATCTCATTTCAACATTATATATTTCTCAATTATCTTTCATGGACAATTTTAGAGCCAAGAAGCCAACACCTACTATTTAATAAATAAATTTAGAGGATTATTAAAGTTTAAAAAAAAAATTTCTTTCTAAATTGATTACACTGAAGGGTATTGTAAATTTTCCCAACAATGAAGTGACATCTTACCTATCCATGAATTTTTATGTGTTAATTAATGGGTCTCTAATTATAAATCTACATCATTTTGATTTATATGCCCTTGCAAGAAGTAGATGGTGAAATTATTCTGTGCGGATATCGAATGCCGGAGATCAATCAAAATTGGCTGTCACCCCTGCTTGTTACCGCTCGGTACTCGGCTCGGTATCGATGATGTTATGCATTCTGGTTGGTCTCCGGACGGCGAACTGCGTTCGACGTCCGCACAGAATAATCTCTCTGTAAGATGAGGAAGGATGTGAGCTTGTTGATCGTGAGCGGGAGATATATATTAGATAAATGAGAGGCATTCAGTGAGCCATCAACAGCTTTCTTGTGAACAAAATGATAGCCTAGATGGAGGTTCTTCCTCATGGAGTAAAAAATTGGGTTTGCATTGATGTGAAGTGGCCATGATATGATGGTATCACATAGAAGTTGAGGAGACTTGTGAAGCTTTATGTGAAGTTAGGTGAGGAGTTTGACCAACTGACATACTTCAATGATAGCGGAGGCCATTACAGAATATTATGCCTCCATAGATATCGTGAAAAGGTTTGTTGTTTCTTTGAATACTCAGAAATTAGATTGCAATTGAGGAAAATGACATAAGAAGAAACACATGTGGAATCATCCTGATGATGCGCCCAATCTTAGAGGTGTCAATATTTGACACGATACTAAAATTTGACTTGAATCTGACCCGAAAATTAGGGTTAGACCCAACCCAAAAATTTGGGTTAGACCCGACCCTATTTAAAAATGAGTCGGGTTCGGGTTCCCAGATTCGACTCATTTGAAAAAAATGGGTCGGGTTTATATTGACCTGTAAACCTGTTTAAAATGAGCTGACAGCGCTGTCCGAGCTTGCCCGCGCGTCACTTCTGAGCTACTCATGCCCAAGGCTGCTAGCGTCGTGCCCAAGCTGCCCGCCCGCGCTGCCCACACCTGCCCGCACTCTAGCCTGAGGCTGTCGGCGACTGCCTACCCGTACCTGCCCTCGTCACAAGCCCCGCCATCCGCCGTCCATCCATCAATCGTGCAGGGTCAGGT
This sequence comes from Dendrobium catenatum, assembly GCF_001605985.2. Classification (NCBI taxonomy): domain Eukaryota; kingdom Viridiplantae; phylum Streptophyta; class Magnoliopsida; order Asparagales; family Orchidaceae; genus Dendrobium; species Dendrobium catenatum. The sequence continues at coordinate 19,674,744 of NW_021319178.1, forward strand.
CAACCCGGTAACACGACCGGTCGGTTCCAAATATTCGACCCGTTTACATAACTGGGTCGGGTTAGGGTTGACCCGTTTGAACTCGCTTTTCCGGGTTCAACCCGAAGCCCGATTTTGCGACCCCTACCCAATCCAAATCTAAGTTGGTTGTGAGAGAGAGAAAGAGGGATGACGCTTGAGATAGGATTATGCTATATGATGTGGTGATTTTGAGTTACTTGAGTAGTCACTTTGATGTTTGTCTAATATAATTGAGTGGTAGCCTACAAAAAACTAAGCAAGTTTGTTCACAATGAATGGAATGTCTAGCAGGCTAAAAAATAAGTATTGTAAGCAAGATTGGCAGATTGCAATATTCAGTGATGTTTGTGGTAGTCAACCTATGATGGAGTGTGAGAGATGTTGAAAAGGCTTATCAAATGCAATAATTTTCACTATGCCTTCCATTTTTGTAAATCTAAGTTGGATTCAACTCTTAGAAGAAGATGCTAGACACTAAGGTCCTTGATGAAGAAGTGATGAGCAAGAGCACGAATCATTTGTTTGACAATGAATGGAGAATTCTGTATCCTCATAAGATCACCTATATTCTACATCAACCAACAGATAAAGAACAAATGATTTCTTAGTGTAGATCAATATCAACTAATTTGATTTAGAGTTTGTGAACTAGAGTAATATAACAAAACTCTCGAGTTCGATGAACTAAGTATTAGGTGCTTGCGTAAGATCATAAAGGAAACATCGAAGTGGGCACAAGATTTGAACATGCTTCAATGATCAAGCTCAATAGTTGGGAAAAAAAGCACCTCCTTCGCACCATAAACCGGCGGAGATATTTGCGCCGGAACATGCGCCGGAAACTACCGGTTCCGTCGGATTGTACATTGTTTCCGGCGGATTAAGTCCGCCGGTAATAACAGATTTTCCTGTAGTTAATCTAATAGGTGAACTAATTATGAGTGAGATATAAATGTAGATGATGTCGAGTGTTGATGAAAACATTTGGCAATTAAGTCGAGCTTTGTAATAATCAATGTGACCATCAAGAAGTTGGTTTATGTAGAACACTCATTTGCAATCAATGAAATTATGATGAGGCTGACGTGTAACAATATATCATTCGTTAATTTGAAGGGTTTGTATTTCAATGCACATAACATCTCTCCATTTGAAATTTTAGAAAGTTTGTTTGGTTGTGGTGGGTTCAAGGGGAGGGGTTAGGGATGTTCGGTGAAACCAAAAGAAAGCTTGGTGATATGTTTAAATATAACATTTTTAGTTCATGTAATCATATGATCAGAGGTGGATGGTTCATATGTTCTCTAATTATTAGGATTCATGGGAGAGCTATAGTAATCATATCTGCGAGACGTCGCAAGAGAAGCTAAAGACGAATTATCCAATGATTGTGGCAGAGGTGGTGGCATTAGTTGGGTTTGTTGTAGTGAATGGAAGGTTGTGTGAGTTAGGGAAATTAATGGAGACTTGGATTGAAATAGTAGAGAAATGGTAGCATTTAATGCAGTAAGATTTTGGACAGTTATGTTGAGATTTAGGGTAGGTAAAAATGGGATGTAAAAGCTCATTTGGAGAGAGTAAATATATTTATTTTATCATTATTGTGAAACTAGGCTATGGTGGGAAAAACATTCTCCACAAATTTGATACGGCAGAAATAAAAAAATTGGTTTGTGAGGCCAAAATATGTATGAGCATTATGAAGATCAGAGTATCCCAAAAAAATCCAAGGCCTTGATCTTAAGCATTATGAAGATTAGGGTATCCCAAGAAAATGAAAGAGCAATGGGCTCAACACCTCTGACAATGAAAGGGGAAGAGGATCTCCTTATCGAATGAAGGAAACTATAGCATCACCAAATGCGTTACAAGCTGACGTGGCAGCGAGTCGATACCCCCATTCTCAAAAAAAAAAAAAAAACATCATGTAAGACAAGGACATGAGATTTATGATGATATTGACTCATACTCTTAGGATATTTATTCATAAGATTACAAAATAAAAAACTTTATTATTGTTTTATAAAATAACTTTCTAATAAAAAAAATTTAATTTAAAAAAAAAGTTATATTAAAAAATTGCTTTAAAAAGCAACAGAAAAGCTATCCCAAATAAAATCTTAGGCTTCATTCAAGATGATTTTCTTATTGCTTCTTAAAATAATTTTTTCATACAAAAATTAAAAATTTTATATTAAAAAACTGCTTTTAAAAATAGTAAAAAAAAAAATCATTCCAAACAAAACCTTCTTACTATTTTATGAGATAGTTTTTTAGTTAAAATTTTTTTAGTTTTACATTAAAAATTTACTTTATAAAACAGTAAAAAAATATTTCAAATGAAGCCTTTGATATAATCATAAATCAACAATAATCATGTACGACATGCTTGCAAGGAAGCAACTGTTATGAGAATAATTTGCATTAATGGAGAATATATTCCCTTAATATTGTATTTAATGGTGAGATATTTCCTTGATAGTTGCATTTATTCCTTAGCACATCCCCACCATACAAAGTCCTTCCATTCTACGCTTCAATGGGCCTACTAAAACCTCATTATACCTTCAAAATCTTTTAATAACCTAACTTATCATTAACAAGCAAATGCAAAAAAGGCATCCATTATCAACCCTAAACCCTAATTCAGCACTATTAACATTTCTAAATAATAAAATCAACAAACTTTTCAATTTCAAAAAAAAAAAAGTTTTCAGACCTCAAACCAAAGGAGCATTTATTCTGTGCGGAATCCAAACGTGTTCGGAGGCCAATCTAGACATGCCACATCACCAGATGCACTAGTCCCCGGTGACGTGGCGCGGCCGGATTAGCCTCCGAACACATTTGAATTCCGCACAGAATTATTTTCCAAACCAAAGAGTCTATGAACTGAAGATTGCTCTTGCTTTAATTATAAGAATGGAAACAGTAGTCCACTCACAGAGCACACATCTGATGCCAATAATACATTAACAGGAGAAAACTCACCCTGACATTAACAAGAACAATTTTCAATCTCCTATAACCTACGGAAAGCTCTGGTAAACAAATACAATTATAATACAATTACCCCAGCTCTTCATTCACCAATTTGATATAATACATTTATAATCAGCAAACAAGCGATGATCTGAGAGATGCTGCGCTCGGAAGATGCGTGCAGGAAGCCCATCGTATGACGGATTCCGATACCATGAGATCGAGCTGCTCGTGTTCACCGAGGCCGATGGTATGATTTCGCTTGCTTCGAAGCCCGACTGGTCTCGGTGTAGCCGCTAACCCCTTAGCTTCCTTGTCAAATAGCATCCCAAAGCTGGAGTCTGAAACCAATTAGCTTAATGTATCAGATCTCAGAATTGAATATGGTTAGAAGGGAATTTACAAGCATAACAAAGAATTACTATGTATGTTCAAAGGAGAAAGCTACCTCTTTGAATGGTGTTTCCTTTTGCATTGTTGGAACTCAAATTCAAAATGTTTTCTTGAGGATTTGGAGGGGGGCTGAAGAATGAGAAGCTGGGGAGCAATGGGAAGGTAAAGCCAGTTGTGGTATCAGCTTGTAATGGAGAAAATGAAGTCCCGGTGCCAGAATTTACAACTGGGCTGAAGCCAAAGCTGAAATCATGGCTTCTTGGGGTGATTGGATTTGAGAAACTTGAGAAAGAACAGCTTCCCAAGTCCTCTTGTACAAAACTTAGTACAGTTTGATGGCTATCAGTTTCTTGCATTTGCTGAGCATATTCTTGTATCCATGAGTGCTCTGCAAAAACAGATGAACAGGAATTGGTGAAAATATGAGCGAGATCTGACTTCTGATCTTTTTTTAGTGAGATAATCCTATAGCGAAAGACAGTAGAAATATTCAAAAGGTTAGTCATCTTCAACAGTGTTTTTTAGGCTTCGTTTGGAACGGCTTTCTTGCTGCTTCTTAAAACAGCTTTCTAATACAAAAAAAAAAAAAAAAAAAAAAAAAAAAAAAAATTAGTTGTTTTAAGAAGCAATAAGAAACTTGTCCAAAACGAAACCTTAATTTGAAAAATGAAGCTTCTAACACAAATTAATATAAAAACATGGGCTATGGTTTAGACATAGAAGTAATAATGAAAATATTTGTTTGTTTAGAAAGGCAAACTCCAGATGATCAATATTAATTATGATGCAGTATATGTTATTGATATTAGGGGGGCACAACACAGGTATTGAATTACTGCACAGATTGAAGGAGGCATAAGCTTTTCCCCAATCTGGTATAAATATCAAATATAAGGAATTCAACACCTATCAAAGCAGTAGACAGATTCAAAATTTAAAAAAAGCTGCTAATATGCTGAATTTAGCATTTAGTTGCCATTGAAGTTCCCTACATAACTTTGTGTACAAGCACAACTTCTTACGCCCACAGTTGTCAAGCCTGTAACCATGACGAGAACGACATGGAAGTCATAGCTCCTGTATGAACCTTATAATGATAAAAAATCCCTATAAAACATTTTACCCCTAAAAGATTCATGTTGGATCATGTTGTTTTCTTTTGACCTCACATAGTGTGGTGAGGGCATGTGAGAATGTTGAATTCTCTTCTTTGGCAATTTTTGATTATGTGTGTTCAATACTCAATCAAAGTTTTTTAAAAAATAAAAATTAAAAAATTAAAAAATGGTGTTGGGTAAAAAGATGAATCCGAATTTAATCTCCAAAAATTTAAAAATTAAAAATAAAACAAAAAAAGAACATACACAAAATACACCAAGAATTTTACATAGATTCACTTCCCTTCTCTCTTTATAAATGAAAATATAAGGTAGCAAAAAATTAAATATAATTCATAAAACAACCTTAATGAAATAAGCCATAAATATTGGACCTACAACTTATAGTTTGGTTGCTACATTATGTCTACCAACAGCTTAACAGCTATGTTCTGAGGGTTTCAAGATAAACTTTTCATTTGGCACTTTGAAAACATCCTACACCACATCAAACATCACTATATGTTCTAAGAAAACAAATATCATCCTACAAATTGACTCTTCTAAATAAGAATAATAATTTTACAAATAAGAAGTTCAAGCTCACCTAGAACCTGCTTAGCCGTTAGTCTCTGTAGTGGATCTCTGCATAACATCCCGGAAACCAATTGCTTTGCGGGTTCAGACACCCCATCCCATGGATCAGATGGGAACCTCAACTCCAATGATCTTACTGCATCAAAGATCCTTGACTTAGTCTTTCCCCAAAACGGCGGCATTCCACTTAGTAGAATGTAGAGAATAACCCCTGCACTCCAAACATCTGCCGCCTGGTTATAGCTGCCTGCCAACACTTCTGGTGCTATATAGAATGGGCTTCCCACAGTCTCACACAGACTCTGCCCTGCAAAACCCAAATCTCATCTCTTTCATTACAAATATCAAACACTTTGATCAGCTAAAAAATTAACAGTGTTATCTATCAAGGAAAAATTTTGTATCAATTCAATAAATTTAAAACTCTTCCAAACCAAAGATTTGGTAAGGAGGTCCCTGCCCAACTCTTTCTTAGGGCGTCTCCAACCAAACTCCAAACGACTGTAAGGCGTAACTGGTTTGCTCCATTCGAACAACAAAGAAATTGCTAGTCCGTGGAGGATGAACAACGCGACGCCAATATTGGTGATGCACTGTTCAAATACACGATTTTTCTATCTCAACAGGATTTGCATAATAAATGTGCGAAAGAGGAGAAACACGGTTATCTTTGCAGAAGCGTGCAAAATGGAGTTCGATTGGAGATGAATCATGACATTTTTTAGTTTCACTGCATTTTGGAGTGAAAAATGGAATTTTTGGTTGGAGATGCCCTTATCTAATATATAGTGTGTTAGATATTTGTTCCTAGATTTAGGTTTGCTTTTGTGTTGGTGTCTTGTATGGCAAAATGTATAGCCATTTGTATTGCTTTGTATAGCTTTAGGAGTCTATATAAACGAGTCTTTAGCTTGTAATAGGTAAGCCAAGAGAATAAAGAATTATCAGATTTTGGCTCACGGTTCTTCTCCCCTCTCCCTCCTCTCTCCCTCTCTAAATCTTGCAAGAAGATCTCTCAAGAAGATCTTCCAACTTTGGTTTTCAACAACTTGGTATCAGAGCCTTGGCGGTGATCAAGGAAGGAGGAGGTTGTTCGGTCCAAGAAAAGATAAGAGGCGGACATAGTAAAAATCAAAACCAACGTTGGTTCCGTTCGGGCTTGTAGAGGAAGGCGAGGTACGAGAGCGGGCTGTTCACGAGAAGCCGCACAGACGAAAGTCGGAAGGATTTGACGGCTTGGTTTTGACCGGGTTACCGGAGGCAGGATCAAGATTCCAAAGGACTCTGGCCGCAAGAAGGCGGAGCTAGTTGGCAGCGTGTGCTGCCTGGCGGAGGCGGATGTCCGCTGTTTGGCTTGTGTGAGGGGTTGAACGGCGGGCTTGCCTTTGGGTTCGTGTGAGGAGGAGGCCGGACGTCCGGCGTGAGCTTCTTGGCCGGGTTCGCCGGTTGAGCGAGGGGACCGAAAGCTCAGGTAAGGCCTGGCTTAGCTCGGATCGGAGCTATAGTAGCGGCCTGGTGCCGCAGTTGCAAGCTGGATCAGGAGTCGCTCGGTGTGCACCGGTGTGAGCGAGGCTTCAGGCGGACGTGCGAAATCAGAGAAGGCTTCTTGATCGGGAGACACCTTATTGCGATTCTTTAGCCGATCAAGAGAGCAGCGATCAATATGCTTGAAGGTGAAAGGTGGAGGAGCTTCAAGGAAAGGTACGCTAGAGGTTGACGAAGGCGGACAAGAACAGAAGCATGGAAGTCATTGAGACCGAATTTTTTGCTTGATCTTGAATCAAGTTTTGATCGTTCTTGAAGCAGATTTTTTTCTTTTGTTCTTTGGTTGAAAGATCAGTTTGGATCTTTGCGGTGGAGTTTTGGACTTCAGGTGGAGTCCGGGAGACACTGAGGTAGTGTCAGCTGTTCTTGGAGAGCAGGGTTGAAAGTGCGGGGCGCTTGAAGATGCAAGGTCGTGCGGTGCACGAGGAGTCAGCATAGGAGCGTGGGGCACTGGTGATGAGCGGAGCGCAGGTGAAGGCGCAGGGCTCGCTGCACGGGTGGATACGTGCAGGATGTGGTCGGAGAGAGACCACATGAGTGCAAGGCGCGGGCGCGGGCTTGTGGCGTTTGGAAACGGGCTGGAGATGCAGGGCGCGGGCACTGAGGCGCAGGGTGCAGGTGGAGGCACAGGGCGCGGAAGCCGGGCTAGGGGTGCTCGGGGATTGGCTGCGTTGGATGCAGTGCGACAGGAGATCTGTCGGGAGGTGGAGCTAGAATGTCGGTGGACGCTTTTGGCGGAGGAGACCGACATGATCATTCTTTGGCTGTTTTTTAAAGAACAGTGGTTATCTTTTGTTGTTTTTGTAAAATTTAGGACCAAGGTGGAGATTGTTAGATATTTGTTCCTAGATTTAGGTTTGCTTTTGTGTTGGTGTCTTGTATGGCAAAGTGTATAGCCATTTGTGTTGCTTTGTATAGCTTTAGGAGTCTATATAAAGGAGTCTTTAGCTTGTAATAGGTAAGCCAAGGGAATAAAGAATTATCAGATTTTGGCTCACGGTTCTTCTCCCCTCTCCCTCCTTTCTCCCTCTCTAGATCTTGCAAGAAGATCTCTCAAGAAGATCTTCCAACTTTGGTTTTCAACATAGTGTGTTCGGTTTAAAAATACACTAAGCAAGATTTTGCATACATAGCTGATAGCACTTAATTCTAATGTACTCATATATGCAATACTCAAAATTTTATATTTATTTACATAAAACTTTAATCTCTAAATTAAAGTGTTATTAAAGTAAATATAAAGATTCGTATTTTTGACATATTATGATATTTATTTTAATCCCGCTATAATATTATTTAAATAATAATTATCAGGGATTATTAACATTCTTTTGATCATTTAATCAAAAATCTCAATGTAAAAAAAAAATTTAAATGTCATCAAAGAAATCATCATATAAGCATATCAACAAATCTAAGAACTTACTATACTAAGAAGTAAGAACTTAACACTGAATAACAGATATCAGCTAACAAAGTAACAATTAAATTGTATCTTCCTAAAAATACCAGGTTGGATGTAAGTAGCGAGGCCGAAATCCGCAAGCTTGATAGGAGAAGATAAAGACTTGGTAGCCAAAAGAATGTTTTCCGGCTTCAAATCCCGATGAACAACTCCATTATCATGGCAGAACAACACCACCTCCATCAGATGCCGGAATATTACCGCCGCCTCCCGCTCCACGAACCGGCCGTGTTTCTCAAGGCGGTGAAAAAGTTCCCCGCCGGCACATAGCTCCATAACCAAATGAACAAAATCTTCTTCCTCGTACACGGCTTTGAGGTCCACCACATTAGGGTGGCCGGAAAGCCGCGCCATTACCTCGATCTCCAGCTTAACACTGCGAACGTCCTCGACGGAGACAAGCCGGTTCTTGGCGATGGATTTGCAGGCCAGCGCCTCGCCAGAGACCAAATCAGAGCAAGCTCGGATCACGCCGAACTGACCCCAGCCCAGATGCTCGCGGAGCACGTAGCGATCGCCGAGGTAGGCGATGTGCGGCGATTCCAGAATCGGCGAAGAGAGTCCTGGCACTTTGTAACAGTTACACCGCCAGTCAGCGCCGGAGTTCCCCATGGAACTCTGAGGAACCCTAGAAATCCCCAACCTCGGAACAAAACCCAATCATCCCTATATCATCGAACTCGATATCCAAGAGACTCAGAGGAATGATGCATAATTTTCCAAAACAAGTATCAAGTAATGATTTACAGTTTAACCCTCCAAATCTGGAAACCCTAACAACTGAAACCAACTAAACCAATTCAAAGCCCCCCAAAATTAGGCCCAAGAAGACAACCAAAACCTCAGATCAAGCTCGCTTCAGCCCCAAAAACCCTGATTTCGAACCGATCTACGACCAAATCCGATCAAAGTCAATCGAATACTGAAAAATCTGAGATCGATTCCAACACTTCATAGAAACACTTCATAGAAACTACAGAATCAAGCATAGGAGACGAGACACGGGAGATGGAAGCTACCTCGCCTCGCTGGCTTCACGCGAGTCGGGCAGCCTGGAGAGAGGTCAGCGGCCTTAGCCCATTTATTCTGCCATGATTGCGACCTCTCACTTCTCTGTTGTCGTGTGGGCCACACTCAGTTCGGATCCTGATCCGAGAATATGGACGCCGAGTTCTTTCTTTGGTCGCTTTTTTGCGTCCGAAGAGACCACAAAGGTTCGGCGGGGATCCGAAGTACGGTTAACTGCAATATAAATTAGAAGTAGCACTATCCAACCATTTATGTTCTTTTCATCTACCTTCTAAATTTAACGGCTGAGATTAACTCGTTTTACTATATTCAAAATAAATGTACGGCTTATACGAGGTGATTTATTCAGAGAAGTGTGTGATTGGAGAGGATTTTATTCCGGGTTGAAAGGTTCGGTGGTCCGCGCGAAGGCTTCGACCTACGAGCTGTTTCCGACGAATGGGATTGCGGCGGGTTTCTACAATTGGGGTGGCGGCGGATGGTCGGTGGTACGACGGAATCAAGGCCGTTGAATGCCCTCGTGTGTAGGCAAGGACGAAATGGAGGACAATGGTGAAGTATCTTTGCTGTTCAACCGTGTCGGGGTAGGCGGGGACCTATTTTGAGCGTGTCACTATCGTGTCAGGTAAGGCGGGGACCTGTTTTAAGTGTGTAAAGTTGGGTTGTCTAATTTTCTTTGGGACGTTGGTTGTAATTATTATGAGCTTCCTGCCGAGTACGGTCCTTCCGACCAAACGAACATGTATATGTCACTCCTACCATGTAATGCAATCTATATGATGTATATTTGCTACATCAATCCAAGGCCTTCTCCCAAGGAAGGGCCTCATTTGTAATCGACTACAAATTCTAGTGGATTCATTCAAACTGGGCCTGGCCCTGTGGTTTTTCCTCCTTTCAGGGGTTTTCCACGTAAAAAACTCTGGTGTCTCTTATGAATATTTCACCCCCCTCTCTTATCTGTTTGTGTGCTGGATCTTCGTACAATGCTAAGACGTTAAACCATATATTTCTTTACCGCCGCGAATATTCCAGGACGCAACAAGCTTAAAATAGAAATTTTGAAATTGTTTTTAATTTTTATTTTATTTTTGTATTTTATTCAAATTATTTGTGTAAAAATTTTGAAATATCTCATAATACTTTTGTTGCGGGCTAGAATATACACGGCGGTAGAGTTTACAAATTCACGTCTGAGCGTTGCACGAATATTCAACACACAAACAGAAAAGAAAATGAACACCAGGATTTTTACGTGAAAAACCCGAAAGAGTGAAAGAAATCACGGGGCCACGTCCAGCTGAAAAGTTTCACTAGTGTTTTGTAAATTACAAGAAGCTGATTCGTCCCACAAGTCAGGACGATCAGATTACAATTCGTTTCTTCTAACTTGAAGCAAATTTACAAAGTTCTGCATAATTCAGGCGTCTCCTGAAAATTCGGCAGAGTTCTGGCATATTCAGGCGGCGGAAAGAACTCCGACGGTGGTCGAGGAGGAGATGATTCTCCCTTTCCATTCTTCTATTCTCTTCCTCTCTCTTTTCTCACTTGAGTAGCTTGCTGAAATTGGAGTTTGGGTGCTCTCGAAATTAATTTTTTAAGTTTCGGGTTGGGTTTTGCCTCAAGATTCGTGCCCGATCAAGATAATTTTTTGAGAATGTTAAAGTATAAACATAAATAAATATATATTCGTATTTAGTTCTACTGCTTAGTTGGCATGAGCACATTGGCTCTTAGGATTGTCTATTCTCTATATAAAGCTGTAATCTCAATATGTTGAATAAGGAAATAATTCATTTCTTCTTCTTTTGTCTACATCTCTTCTTCTTGTTCTTGGTTATGGAAACTTTCCTCTTTCTCTATTTCTTCATGGTATCAGAGAGCTAGGCAAGAAAAGATCTTACAGAGATGAGTTCTGCTACATCCAATTCCGGAGAACAGTCGGAGATGGAGGAGACGGAAGACTCAATGATTTCATCGGAGCTGAAATTCGTCGTCTCGAACTTGAAGACAATCGTCTCCATTCAGCTGGACGCCGACAACTATCTCGTGTGGAAAGAACAAATTGCAAAAATAAATTCGTGCAAACGGGTTTGATCGCTTTCTTGATTCCTCCTTTTCTTCTCCAACTAAGGTCGTTCTTCAAGAAGACGACTGATCTATTCCAAATCGGCAGTTCAATCAATGGATTCTAACAGACCAAAATCTTGCTGCTGCACTATGTTCTACAATCTCATCCTCTATTTTACCATATGTAGTTCATCTTGACTCGACGGCATCAATTTGGTCCATGCTTGAATCAATATTTCAATCAACAAATAGGTCCAAAGTGATACAGCTCAAGAACTCTCTTCACAACATTTCTCTCAAGAATCAAACTATCACTCAATACTTATTTGAAATCAAGAAAATTGTCGATCAAATCTCTACATCGGGAGCGACGGTGAATCACGAAGATGTTATTATCTACATCCTCAATGGTCTACCATCGGCTTATCAATCTTTCAAAACATCGATCCGAACAATGTTAACGCCTCTCTCCTTGGATCAGCTATATCCTATGCTTCTTAGCGAAGAAGTTCACATTGCATCGGACAATGCTCGTACTACAGCTCTACCGGATCCTCACTCGGCGTTATTTACGAATCATGGCAGAGGTTGCCGCTCTCAGGGCAGGGCATCGTCGTCCAACATCATGACGTCCCGCTCTGCATCTACATCTCAAGAGATATGCCAAATTTGTGACAAGAGAGGTCATCTGGCTTCAAGCTGCTGGCACCGAGCGAACCTCAACTACGTTCCCAGGCAACAGCAATCGCAAACCCAGACTCTTGCGGCAAATACAGAAAACTCCTATTCGGAGTGGTTTCTTGACTCTGGTGCCACCAATCATCTCACCAACTCGCTGGACAATATGTCCATCACAACACCTTATCAAGGCTCCGACACGGTTACTGTAGGTGACGGGAGATCGGTTAACATTGCAAACACCGGCAAAGGCCTGTTACCGACTCCCAACCGTAAGCTATCCTTATCTCAAATTCTTCACACGCCATTTTTATAGTTTAATTTGCTTTCAATTTCAAAATTCACTCAAGAAAATGACATTTCGATTATCTTTAATCCATATGGTTTCTTGATTAAGGATATGAAGACGCAACAGGTGCTGCTCCAAGGCCTATGTGAAAATGGTCTATACACTACAGGAAAAACGTCATTTTCCGGCGGACATTTTCGCCGGAAAATTGGCCAAAATCCACCGGAAATTAGCATTTCCGGCGGATTTCTGGCGGAAATATTTCCGCCGATTTAACTCGCGTCGAAAAAGGCCTTCCGACGTATAATAATTCGCCGGAAAGTTTTCCGGCGATTTTTTCGCAGGAACAAAATTTTTGGCGGACTTTTTTTTGCGTCGGAAGTTCAATAAAATTTTTTTAAAAAAATTAATCACAAATTCTAAACCCCGACCTACCCGGGGGCTCGAATTTACTCTCAGCCCAAGCAGCTAAGCCAGCCCGCACAGTGGTCACCGAGCCCGGCAGCGCCCACGTGGACAAACCAGCCCGCCCAACAGGCCCGCGTGGTCTCCTGCCTTCGGCGGGGTTCGAACCCCGCCCCCTCCTTTCTGCGCACGCAAAGACTCCTACATCCGCCATCTACAAATTCGCCATCATTTAAAAACTGAAGATTTTATAATTTAACAATAAGTTTTTTTGGGAAAAGTTAGGGATTTAACAATAAGTTATTAAATTAAAACTTATTTTTTTAAATTCTGCTGGAAATCCGCCGGAAATCCACTGGAAATCTCTCCGAAAAAAATCCCCCGGAAAAACAGTAAAAAATTATGTCGGAAATTTGTTGAAAATTTTCCGTCGGAAAATCCGTCGGAATATGTGACGAATTTAATTCCGCCGGAAATGAGCTGTTTTCCTGTAGTGATACCCGATCCGGCACTCAAATTTCTCTGCTTCCGATGCGGGGCTGGCTGCTGTTTCGGAGAACTGAACCAAATGGCACAATAGATTAGGACATCCCCATTTGAGGATGATCAAAACCATTTCACAGTGTAATCATTTACTGAAAATAAACACTGATCATGTAGCTTGCGTACCATGTAAACAATCAAAATGTCATAAAATTGTTTTCGAAAAATCAAATAATCGCAGCAATTCTCTACTGTCACTTGTGCACTCTGATGTTTGGGGGCCGGCCGGCTCCAGTCGTCTCCACTCAAGGGTATCACTACTATGTGCTATTCGTCGATGACTTTTCAAGATTCTCCTGGATATTTCCAATGAAAGAAAAATCTGAAGTGTTCGACATTTTCGTTAATTTTAAAACCAAACTAGAAAAGAATACTATGCATACTATATAAACTTTCAGGTCTGATGGAGGAACTGAGTTCGTGAACAATAAATTCAATCAGTTCTTGACAACGCACGGTATAGCTCATCAAACTCTTGCCCTTACACCCCAGAGCAGAATGGGGTTGCAGAACGCAAGCACAAGCATTTGATTGAAACAACGAGGACGCTACTACACACTGCTTCGGTCCCATACAAATATTGGCCTTATGCCGTCCTCACGACCACTTATCTGGTTAATCGGTTACCCTCTCTCAACACTGCTAACATAACACCTTTTGAATTATTTTTCAATAGTAAACCAACATACAATCACCTACGAACTTTTGGGTGTGCTTGCTTCCCCTTATCTCCAAACCATAATCATCATAAACTTGAACCAAAAGCACCTCTATGTGTACTTCTTGATTACTCTGATGTTTATAAAGGTTATAAATGTTTGGACATATCAAGAAACAAAATTTTGTTCTCTCGGCATATTTCTTTTGATGAAATGCTATTTCCTTTTCAAAAAGGTCCAACTGCCAATGCAGAATAAAGTTCATTAAATTCCACTATACATCCGAATTTGCTGCTTCCGCTGTCTGCTCCTCATGTAAGTCAGGCAAAACAAAATACTCAAAATTGTATTAAGGATTCTTGTCTCAGGCCTTGTACATCTCCTATACGGGCACCGTCTTCCAACCTGCCTCAAGCTCCTGTTGTCACGAAACATCCTACTCACCCTATGATCACGAGGAAGCAAACAGGGCATCTGAAGCCTCCAGATCGCCTGAACTTGCTTCATTCTTCCTCATCTATTCCAGAAACAGACACACCAACGACCTATGCTCAAGCTGTTAAATTACCAGCATGGCGAGACGCAATGGCTCAAGAATTCTTAGCTTTGCAGCGACAGGGTACCTGGAGCCTTGTTGAACCGAAGCCAGATTACTCCATAGTTGGCTGCAAGTGGACGTTTATAACAAAATTGCATGCGGACGGCTCCATAGAGAAATACAAAGCGCGACTGGTGCTCTCGAAAATCATCAAGAATTTGGCATGGACTACAATGAAACATTCAGTCCGGTGGCCAAAATACCAACCATACGCATCCTACTGGCGGTGGCTCTTTACAACAACTGGCAAGTTGATCAGCTTGACGTAGCCAATGCGTTTCTTCACAGCACATTATTTGAAGCTGTCTTTATGAGGCAGTCCCGCGGGTTTGAAGACTCACAGGTTCCAAATCACGTCTGTTGACTTCACAAGGCCATTTATGACCTTAAAAAAGCACCTCGTCAATGGTATAACACGTTCACTTCATTTATCATCTCCATTGGCTTCACCCACAATAAATCAGATTCCTCACTTCTCACTCTTCGCAATCAGCTCACAACCATTTTCTTACTTGTTTATGTTGACGATATTTTAATTACAGGAAATAATCTGGATGCAATTTCATCGGTCATCAATCAGCTCCGTACCCGCTTCTCCATGAAGCATCTAGGACCAGTTCACGATTTTCTTGGGATCAAAATAACTAAAACAGAGGACATGTATTTCTTATCCTAACGTCAATATGCTTCTTCAATTCTTCAGCAAATGAATCTTGAAGATTGCAAACCGTTAGCCAATCCAACCTGCACAAAATTCTCGAACTCATATCCGACGAATCAAATGCTGCTGGATCCTCAGCTGTACAGACGTTTAACGGGGTCGTTGCAATACTTAATACTTACACGCCCTGACATTGCTTACAGTGTTAACCAGCTATCGCAGCATATGCATGAACCTCAACCGAAACATTATTTCATGCTCAAACGCCTACTTTGTTATGTCAAAGGTACAATCAATTTTGGGATTCCGATTACAAAAACTAATCTTCATCTAAAATCCTTTTCAGATGCGGATTGGGCTGGAGATCCGGATTCAAGAAGATCGACGTCAGGCTACTGCTCCTATCTTGGCGACACAATCATTTCTTGGACGGTCAAGAAGCAACACACAGTTGCTCGGTCCTCCATGGAATCAGAGTATCGAGCGCTTGCTGCACTTACGACAGACATCATTTGGCTAAGAAGACTTCTATCTGAATTCGGGATTGATCAAGCGGAACCCACGAAAGTATTCTGTGACAACACATCTGCTATTGCTCTGGCGAACAATCCAGTTTTTCACGCCATAACAAAACACATTGAAATTGATCAGAAATATATCCGAGAACATCTTCAACAAAACAATGTTCGTCTTATACCAATCAGTATCATTGATCAAACAACGGACATTTTTACTAAAGCTCTTTCCACACCAAGATTTGTCAAATTGCGAAACAAGCTAACAGTCTCCGAAGACCCATTAGCTTGTGGGGGAATGTTAAAGTATAAACACAAATAAATATATATTTGTATTTAGTTCTACTGCTTAGTTGGCATGAGCTCATTGGCTCTTAGGATTGTCTATTCTCTATGTAAAGCTGTAATCTCAATATGTTGAATAAGGAAATAATTCATTTCTTCTTCTTCTGTCTACATCTCTTCTTCTTGTCCTTGGTTCTGGAAACTTTCCTCTTTCTCTATTTCTTCAGAGAATATATAAAGTTTTTTAGGCATTTTGAATTAATGATTTAGCCTAAATAAAGTGAAGTCTAAGTGGATATTCCTATATAGACATCTTAAATCTCATGAAGAAATAAATCTTATGATTCATCCCTGTTTTTAGCGTAAATTCTGGACGTACTAAATTCAGGAGTTCGACGGATTTATGAGATTTGGCAGACGAAGAAACCTGCGAAATGGGAGAAAGATGATTACCATCATAGCGAGTGAGCTCCCATTGTTACTTTCAATCCAATATCATCTAAGGAGGCAAATAAGCTTCTTTAACAACTCTTTCAAAACTTTATTTTACACGAAGCCAAAGCAGCAATGAATAAATGGCCATGAAAAAGAGTACACTTTAGGCATGAAAAGCATAGATAATGATTAAATAAAATAAAAATTATATAAATAGACATGCAATAGAAGAGAAGAATACGTCTGCACTAAGGATTTGCATCTAATAACTTTTGTTAGTTTTAATTTTTTCCCTCTTTTTATTGTAATTAATAATGAGATTTCAATCAAAATATTTGATAATTTAGCTGATTTCTAATTTTATCATTTATAATTGTAACTTATTAGCGGTAATCAAATTGAAATTAATGAATAACTCATATTTAAAATATGAATTAAATTTAAATTTTAAATGAATTAACTACCTTAAATTCTAAGTTTTGTTGCCAAATATTTTTTGATTTTAGGCTTTAGTATCCTTTGTTTTGATTAAAAAAATATTTAATTTTGAAAAAGGATTAAATTTTTTTGGGAAATATTTATTTTTAACTTTTAAAATTGAACACGTCATTATGAACAGTATATCGCCTCGGGAGGTGATCATATCGTTCCCTAATGGGTTCAAATTTCAGAATTTTAAATTTATCCGAATTATCGTAATCAAAGGGGGAACAACATATGATCTCGAAAGATCAAAATGACGTTCAATCAATTGAATTTTGGTTTAAATTTCAAAGATCTAGGTAGATCCTAAGGTCTGGATTGACCCTAGTGACCTCATACAAAAATGAGGTCAACATCCTTATGATTTGAAAAATGATTACCACTGACCACTATTCATCATAAAAATATAACATAAAAAAACATAAAAATATATCATTGAAATTAATTTACATCCAATTAATACATTTTTTAAATATGTGTACTTTAAAAATATCAAAAAAAAAAAGAAGATGGTTATCATATTGATTTGATATAATTCCTTCATATTTGTAAGAGTTAACGAACAAGCTTGTTTATATTTATTTATATTGTATAACTTTAATATAATTTATTCATTACTTATTTATTATTATTATTAATTAATATTTGTTTAATTAGCTATGTTATGTGCTATAAAATTGTATAGATAGAGTCTTTGTTTTATTTCTTAGCGTTAGATAAAAATTTAGCAACTACATATAAAGTTGTAAGACAAAAAATTGTTTACATGGAAAATCAAAATAGTGAAAAAATTATGGGGCCTTACCCAATCGAAAATTCACTATATAATAGCACCTCACAATTTAACACGAAGAGGAAAGAACTATTTTGAGAACAACCATGTTTGAATTCCCCTGTTGGGATCATAAAAAACATGTGTGCGTACTAGATAGTTAATACCCAACAAAAATATTAGATCTTGATAGGAGTATGGAGTTATCGATGGTGACGATAGTTGGCATTGCTATTAGATGGTAATAACTCTTAGTGGTTGTTGGCAATGATAGTAAAAAATTCTAGAAAGCTTTATAGTTATTTCAACTCTTGGACCTCTTATGTAAAGAATGAAACTATATTTATAAACTTTTTGAGATAAACATTTTGGTAAATTCTGGCCATAATTCAAAACAGTCCATCATACGGGTCCATATTGATTTTCTTGGTCATGAATTATTTACTCAACAATTAAGTGATCTTATGTTCGTTAGATTCATCTCGTCGAACCGCTTAATTTGACTATAAGCAAGCTAAATTTAAAGATAATTTGATTATCCAATAAATACATGAAGTTTCCAATGACGTATCAAATACTTGTTTTTAGCTCATTTATGCTTGGATGAGATAACTTTTGATATTGTTTGATTCGTCTTGTCGAGATGTTCACTTCAACTATAATTTTGCTCAAATCAGAATTTAAGTGATATTGAGTTTTAAATCCATACTGACCACGCAAATTTATGGATGCATCTTAAGCTCTTTTTTAATTGAAGTCGGTCAATTTATCTTGACTCACTTGTTCATCAGACTTGTAAATTACTAATTGAATATTTAATTTAATTAGTTTTTAAATCAAAGAAGTCGACGGTCTAAATTTTAGCTATTTTTTTTAACATTTAGATTAATTAAAGCAAATTCATACATACATCATATATTGAATATTTAAATTTAAGACCTCTTAATTGATAGTCATTTTTTTTTTTTTTTTGAAAAATTAGGGCAAAAAGCCCATATATTACTATGTAAAAGAAGAATTACAAGTAAGGTATACCAAAAAGATTAAACTCAAACAAAATGCTGAGAATAACCAAAAACCTATACCCCCTTACAGCCAAAAAGTAAATCAAGATAAAAAAAAACAATTGGAAAGGAAACAGTCAACCGAATGAGGTAGATGGGTCGTCAAAATCGACTCAGACTGCTAATCGCAAGAGAAGCAGACACCGTCGAGAGAGCAATCTCCTGGTTGCCCAAAGGCCCTCCAAGGAGATAATTAGCAGTTACATCATCGTCCTATAGCAAAATCTATCAAAAACAGAATCCCATGTTGCTAAAAGTAGCCGTCCAGGGATTAAATCTCCATCAAATATCTGAGCATATAGTATGCAGTGCCTAGAAGATCCAGCAAAATCCATCATTAAAAATCCGTCCCGAACAGCCATTAATTGCCAACTGAGCCACAAAAACAGAGGAACTGCCATAAAGAATTCCATAATCCGCCATTCCAAAGCAACATCTCAATAGGTATCCAGTAGACATAGAGCAAAATTAGAGTCCCCCAAAGCCAAAAACAGGAAGCATGGAAAGAAAGATTTTAATGAAGCCAAGGAATTCTCAAATTTTCTGAGTGCTTCCAGCTTTTAACTTTAGCCTCAACCGCAATTTTAATAGTGTAGAACTCCTAAAATTAGAGTTAAACTTCCTTTCATTTTTTCCCTCCAAATGAAATAAGCTGCACAACAAGTGATCAAAAGTAGTAACTCTTTTTGCTTATTGTTCAAATATCTTTTATCACCCAAATGTTGCAATACTTGAAGAAGCCTAGGTCTCAACAGAAAATCACCCAGTTCTGGAATCAGTTGAGTTAAAACCGAGAATGCAAAATCACACTCAAATAAAATATGGGCATTAGTCTCCAAGTGATTAGAGCATAAAATACAAGTGGAAGGCACAGCAATTGATCTCTTAATAAGCTCCTCCACCGTTTTTAATCCACCCCTAATAGCAATCCATGTATAAATGGAGTATTTAAGGGTGTGATGTTTATGCCACACAAGATGATGCCAATCCACAATGACGCCCTTTCTATAAAAGAATTTATTAAAAGAAGAGAAACTAGGCTTTTCCCTATCAATCCAGGTTAAAGTACTAGATTCAAACTTTATGGTAGAGTAAATTTGTGCTGAAACCTTCCCCATATCCTTCTATAAGGGACAAGCAGTAGACGGAGGCAAGCACCAAGGAGATCCATATTTAGCATTCAAGTAGGTAAAAAGAGGGGATGTTGCATTATGAAACCTGAATATAAGTGACCAGATATTAGCAAATTGGAGTCCAAAGAGATCCGGAATGCCCAAGCCACCATTATGTTTAGGTTTACAGGTATGATTCCAAGCAATGAGTTGTAGCTTTTTTGCATCTAAATCCTCAAAGAAAAGAAATTTAGCACAAATCCCGCTCAGTCTTTTTAAACAAGTTTTAGGAATGATAGCCCCTCTAATCCAATAAGCTATGGTATTGCAAACAGTATATTTGAGGAATTGTAGACGACCCGCAAATGAAAGAAGCCTTGGTTTCCAACCCGCTAAGTGATTAGAGATAGAGTTTATGAGAGGCTGAAAGTTAGTTTTGCAAGACTTCTTGGCTGAAATAGTCAATCCGAAATAGACCATCTTCTCACAACAGGCAGAGATGTTAAGAGCCTCACACACAGGCATTTGATTGGTGATATAATTAGAAAGAATGAGCTTACTTTTCTCATGATTTGATTGGTGATATAATTAGAAAGAATGAGCTTACTTTTCTCATGATTCACCATAAGACCAAGCTGAGTTGCATAAATTTTAGCGTTTTTATTAGCTCACCGCTCACGTAAATGCGAGTGACGGTTTAGAATGGATCCTATTGGATCCTTCTGATCTAAAGCGACCGTTTAAACCCTAAACCCCCTCCTACCATGAGAAGAACATGGAGGCCCTCCTTAACCCTAGCCGATGCCTCTCCTTCTGTCTCCCACTTTCTCGTTTCAATGCACCGACCCTTCGGGTCCTCCGCGGCCGCCGTTGCAATCTCCCCCTTCGAATCTTTACCCGCCACAAGCCCTACTGCACATCTTCTTTCCGAGGTCTCCTCCATCCTCACTCGCCGGAGCTGGCACCGGAGCCACGTCTTAAGGAAACTGGCGCCATCTCTCACGGGCCACCACGTCACCGAGATCCTCCAAGGCCTCTCCGGAGACATAAATAAAACCCTAGCTTTCTTCCAATGGATTGGCGTCAGGCCAGACTGTAAACATACCGTTGAATCCTATGAAGCGCTATTCAGAATTCTCATAAAAGCTAGAATTTCGATCAATCTTTACAAGTTGGTTTTATCCATGATCAAATCATGCGGTTCTGCGGAAGATGCGCGCCGGGCTTTTTCAGTGATCAGAGGCCTAAGACGTTCTGTCGGCGGACGGCATGGTTTTGGTGTTAGATTTGAGCCTTCTCTTTGGCTTTACAATCTCCTGCTGAAGGCCTTGGCGAGCTTCAGATTGATGAGCGAGGTAAAAGTACTGTTTCGGCAGATGTTTAAAGATGGAATTTTCCCGGATTTGTTTACTTATAACACCATCATCAAGGCATATTGCGATGAAGGAAATCTTGCTGAGGTGAAGAAGTATATTAGGCATTTATTGGATGTTGGATTGAGACCAGATTCTTTTACTTATAACTCTCTGATATTGGGGCTTTGTAGGAATAATTATTTGGAAAGGGCTTGCTGGGTTTTCCTGATGATGCCTGAAACTGGATGTAGCAGGAATGTATATTCTTATACAATTATAATTGATGGTCTCTGTGAGGCCCATCAGATCGATGATGCCTTCTTGCTCTTCTCAAAGATGAAGGAAGAAAGGTGTCTCCCCAATGTGCACACTTACTCCATGTTAATGAATGGGCTCTGCAAGGATGGAAAGCCGGAGGTTGCAGAGGAATTGCTGAACGAGATTTCGAAGCAAGGTATCCTCACTAGCACTGCGACATATAATACTTTGATTGATGGGTACTCCAAGGCTGGAAAGTTTGAAGCTGCTTTTGGAGTTAAAAAATTGATGGAATCAAAGGGGTGCAAAGCAGATGATTATACTTACGCAATCATTATCAGTTCTCTGTGCAAGGAGAATAGGCTAGGGGATGCAGAAGCCATGCTCGATGCAGGCATTAAGAATGGTTTGAAGTTTAATGCCTTTCCTTATACTTGCTTGATTGATGGGCATTCCAAAAGGAAAAATTTTATTGATGCCTTTCGTGTTCTAAATCTAATGAAATTTAATAATTGCAAGCCAGATGTTTATGTTTATTCTTTGCTAATCAACTGTTTGTGTAAAGAGAATAGACTTTATGATGCTAGGATGATGTTGAATACAGTTATCAGGGAAGGGCTAGTTCCAACTGTTGTTACTTTCTGTCCTTTGATTGGCGGGTATTGTAATACTGGAAATATACATGCGGCAGAGGAGATTTTAGAACTGATGGAATCAAAAGGATGCAAAGCAAGCACTTGGATTTATAACTTGCTCATGCAAGGATTTTGTCAGAAGAGGAATGTGCATAAGGCAATGACTTTGCTAAGCAAAATGCAAAATGAGGGGTTATCTCCTAACCTTTATACATATACCTTACTAATTCATGGACACTGCAATGAAGGTGAGGTGGAGAGTGCATTTATGTTGCTTAAATCAATCGAATTTAGTGGCATAGTTCCTGATCAGCATATATACTCGATTCTAATAAACGCCTTATGTAAACATGGGAGATATGAGGATGCTCTTTCTCTCTTCAACTCTTTGAATGATATAGGCATAAAAACAAATGAGGTGATCTATAGTGTGCTAATAGATGGATTATGTAAATGTGGAAGGATTGATATTTCTCGGTTGCTTTTTGACAAGATGGTTTTTGAGGAATGCTTACCGGATGTATACACCTATAGTTCTTTGATAGATGGTTTATGTAAAGAGAATAAACTGCAAGAAGCATTGTCATTATTTGGGGATATGTTGAAGAAGGGTATAGAGCCCTCAGCCACAACATATACAATTCTTATTGATAACAGATTGAAAGATGGGGAACATGAACATGCCAAGAGATTATTGAATGAAATGTGTTCTTCAGGATGTAATCCTAATGCTTTCACATACACTGTGTTCATTCGCGCCTATTGCAGTGAAGGAAGGATGGAGGAGGTTGAGAATATTATTACTGAAATGAGAAAAGCAAAAGTTTTGCCTGACTTGACTACCTACACAACCTTGATGGATGGTTATGGAAATTTAGGGTTTATGGATCGCGTATTTGGTTTATTGAAAGAAATGATTGTTTCTGCATGTCAACCTGATTATTCTATTTACTTCATTATACTAAAACATCTATTTAAGAGAAAGCTAGGTGATTTTAACGCTAATGACATTGCTGACGTGTGGAAACTGGTGAAAATGGACAGCATCTTGGAGCTTTTTGATGAGATGATTAGACATGATTGCTTTCCAGATCTTATCTCTTATAATGCCATCATTTCTGGTTTCTGCAAGGAAGGACGATTGGAAGAAGCTAGTACTTTGTTTACTAAGATGATAGAAAGAGGTTTGGTTCCAGATGAAGATACCTATACGTTTTTCATTAGTTGTTGCTGCAATTTAAAGATGCATACTGAGGCTTCTTCATGGATAGGCTCTATGATTGAATGTGGTTATCTGCCACGTATAAGGACTTACCATCTTCTTCTAAGAGGGCTTTGTGAAGAGGGTAAGTTTGAGGAAGCTAAAGCTAAGTTCCATGAAATGCTTGGGATGGATTATAATTTTGATGAAGTTGCATGGAAAGTTCTTATAGACGGGCTATTGAAAGAAGGATTTATTAATGTTTGTTCTGATATGCTATCTATCATGTTGGAGAGGCACTGCTCTCTTGGTTATCGAACATTTGCTCTGTTAAATGAGAGTTTATCAAGAGTGTCCAATGAGGAAGCAAACCAGTTTGATACTTGAAGGCTATTTGATGATCGAAGTCATGATTGTGGGAATATCTATTTGATGTCAACTCTCCTGAAAGGAGACATGGCTGGTGACTGATTATCTTGCATTTCGAAATGAGCGATGCTTATCTGGTGTAGCAGGCAAGTCACTCATTTGATCCTTTTTTTGTCTAAATGCTTATCGATTGATTTCTTTATTTAATTTTAGAACTAGTATAAATGATTATTTTCTTTTTATTTCTACTAAGTTTATATGAAATTCAGCAGCAATGGAGGTGCTTGTTGTACCTATTTGAGAATTGGCATTTAAAAACCGTAGTGGGATTTGCAAAATTCATCTATTTTCATATTTACTTAACGTTGACTAGAATCATTAGTTGATATAATAAATCAATTAAACATTGCAAAAAATTCCTTAGTAAACTGAATTTTTTCTTAAAGTACTAGGTGTGCTTAAGGCTCACTCAACAAATTTCCCGCAATATGTTTTATTTGGTGAAAAAGTCATTTTTCTAGGACCATGGTTATTTAGATGTAGTTCAAAGCTATGATAGTTTTCAATTTTGGAAGTCATACAAAAATCTCTTACAATTTCTTGCAAAATCACAGAGTATTCCTTAAAAAAAAAGTAGAGTATTCCTTACTATTTTTTAGAGAAGCACCTAACTCTACGCAGAAACATTACCAAAATAGAATTTGATGACATTCATAGTGATCACAAAGGGATTATGCACTAAAAAAAAACCGATATTTTCGGGATTCAATCAAAATAATAACTTACATCTATAGAAGAGAATAAAGGATTCAATTAGCTATAGAGAAGCCAAATATATTTATAAATATAACGGGGCATTAAAAAACACTCTTCTCTTAGCATGAATACACCCAATCTCACTAGAAAACAGAAGCCTCACATCTCTCAAAATAAACAAAAGAGATAATAACTCAAGAGAATATATAAAGAATATTTAACTAACACCAAAAAATTCTAATTGAAATTTCCTCAGAAAGGTATTTTCCCTTGTGTTTATGGAATTATGGCATCCACCATGTCAGGTGATATTCCATGTTCATTGAAAATCTTTTTTTTTTCTCTTCCTCGTCTCTTTTCTCCACTCAATTTTCTTTGTTTTTTAATTTCTCAAGCTCTCCCAATTTTTGCATTTCTTGACAACGGGTAAAGTCAGCCGCTAGTCTTTCCATGAATCTCAAGCTTTTGTGGACTACAAGGCCAATGCATTCAAATGCCTTAACAAGCAACGCTTCCCAATGTATTTTGTCGAACTTTATATCAAACATTTAAAACTGTTTTTATCCTATTCGAAGTTCTTTGGCGCCCTCTCCCTAGTGGTAACTTCTTTCATCTCTTGGATCTTCTATCTCCGCCAAAAGTCCACTACCTCTTGAGTGATACGTCCCCAAGGTGAACTTCTCATTGCTAAACGTTGGGTTTTGTTGTCGTACTTTGCATACTAATTCGCCTAGAACTTTGAAAGAATCGTTTTGGTTAATCTAGTTTGCAACTCTTTCGCCTAAGCAAAGTTGACGTTTTGACATCTTAACTCAATCTTGCATGATCCCATAAAATTATAAAAGCAAACTTTTACGATTCTCTTTTTAATTTTGAACGTAACTCCTAGTAGTTTTACATCACATTTGAACTCAAATCCCATAGGGTAGATGCTGCCATTTGATCACATATCAAATGTTCATGTGTAGGATCTAAGTGTGCAAGTTGCATGCAGTGTTCTCCTTTCCTAAAGTCATATGTCATGACAAGATTGACTTCGATTATAGGAGCTTGCACTTGATAGGGGTTGTGAGTTGCTATAACTCCTGTAGACACTCAAAATGCATTTTGATTGATTTGGAAAATAATCAGTGACTTGTTGTAGGATTTTATGTGAACCCTCAAAGATTCATTTTACATGTCCTCGAGCATGCGTAGTTAATCAAACTCATTTCGGATGTGTTGTGAAGCTTGTAGAGAGACGATAACAAATAATCGATTGCTCTCATTTGCTAAAATCCCTAAGATGGGAGACTTTCATTCGTGCTTCCAATACACTATATCATGCCAAAATTTATTAGAATTTTCCTTGGGCCTTAGATGTGTATTTCTTGCATGCGTGTGTAGGTTTCAGATGTATAAATTGCATGTGGAGCTATTCAATTCTCATTTTCATGACACAATTGACATGTATTTAGGGGAACTCGCATACATTAAAATTGATTGCCCCTAGAATTTGGTGTAAGCTTATAATAGAATTGTTTGATGCACTGTGATTATCTATGATATCAAATAGTTGTGAAGTTTACCATAAGTCCCCAAAGACCTATGTTGTAAACTTCAAAATATGCATGATCAACCAAATCCACGATGGCTTCTTCACCAAATTTAGAGCATTCAAATGACAATCATCACTTGCTTGAAACACTCTCAACCTTTGAAAATTTGGAGAACAATCAAATAGGGTCATTTAATTTTGAAATGAACTTGGGATGTTGTATGGGCCCTCAAAGGCCCACGAGCCCTCATATTTTAGAATTATTTAACCCTATTTATGTAACTTTTAAATTAGAAGGTTGAAGTGAAATGATCAATTTCCTAAAATGCAAATCACCTACATACACTTCTAGGATTTCTAGTTCATATCCAAATGATTTCAAAACCTCTTAGAAATTGTAGGAATCAATCTCTCCTCTCTACATGAGTCTAAAACACTCCTAAAAGAAATTATGGAGCTCTCTTTCAAGTGAACATCTCCTTCATGCATGATACTTAGAGTCTCCTCAAGGCTCTAAGTGTTATGTTGCATGAATCTTAGCATACCTTAGGAAATACGAGCTATCATCGATCTTCCGCATGCACGGTGCCTTGGATTTCCCTAAATTGCTACATGCATCGTGCCACTAGCTCGTGAACTTAGAACCAAACTACAAGTTCCCCTATCTTCTTTGTTGGAGCACAAAACCAACAAATCTTCTCCTTATTTGTTGCTCTCAAAGCTGACATAGAGGTTTCTAAATGACCTCTAAAGAGCCCAAAAAGAGCGCTAGCAAATCTTAGGGTCAACTTCTAGATTCATTTGATTTGTTTGTTGAAACACAAAATCAATAAACAAGTAATCATCTCTCTTCTTTATGCATGACTATTTGAAATCCTCCAAGATTTCAAGGGCATCGTTGCATGAAGCTCTTGAATTTAGAACCAAATTCTGGGTTCTACTTTATTCGTTGTGACACAAAACTAATGGATACTCTTTTAGACATAGGATCCAAGTTCCTTGTTCTCCTCATTTGCCTACCCACACATTAGGCAAATGGATACCTCTTTTGAACACTAAAAGTTCAAAGAAACCTTTCCAAATTTGTAACTTCTAAGTTGCATTTTCCCTCCTTTTACAAAGCTAAAAAATTTGTAGAAAATTCTTCATTTGCTTAGCCCCAAATTAGGCAAATGAATCTCTTTTTGAACACCAAATGCTCAAGGAATTTCCTCTAATTTGCAACCTCTAAGCTGCACGCCATTTTCCATATTTACCTAACACAAATTTAGAAAATAATCATGCTTCATTGAAGATAAAATTCAACGAGTCATCCTCTAATTTACAACCCAGAAGTTGCATATTTCTTCTCTCTTTCTACAATTCAAAAGTTGTAGTAAATTCCAACATTCATTTAACTCATATTGAGTGAATGAAACATACACCAAATTATTTATTTGTTGAGCCAAAATCAACACATAATTCCACCTTTAGTAAGGAATCAACATCATATCTCCCCTTCATTCTCCTTACCCAAATTGGATGAATGAATTCCTCTCTTTGGACACCCAAAAGTTCAAAGAACCCCTCTTGATTTATAGTCCAAATCTACATATCATCCTCTTATATATGTTTTACCCATATTTAGCAAATTAGACTTTTATCATTGAACACAAAATTAAAAGATAACTCCAAAGTTGCAAATCATCTTTATCATCTATTAAGCTAAAATCAATTGGTGACTCTCTTGCCACCAAACATAGGATTTAAAGTTCCAACTCACTTCATTTGCTTAGCCTAAATTAAGCAAGTGAATCCTCCTCTTTGAATACAAAATTCAAGAAGACATCCTCTTGATTTGTAGCCTCAAAGCTACAAGTCTTCTCTTACTTCTATGGGCTCCAAAAGTCTTAGAAGGTTTTTAACCTTAGCTCATAAGCTACTCTTTCTCCTCCAACTTTAAAGTTGTAGGAGATTTTCTCTCTTCTTAGCTCCAAGCTGAAGAGAACTCTCCAACCCGTAGCACAAAAGCTATAGGTTGGACATCTTCTTTCCTTTTCTTTAGTCCCAAAGCTAAAGGAAACTCCCCTTTCCTTAGCCTCAAAGCTACAAGCCTCATTTCATCTCCTCCGAACTCTAAGTTGTAGGAGATTCCCCTTTCTTTAACTCCAAATTTAAAGAGAATTCCCAATCCCTTAGCTCCAAAGCTTTGGGGTCTTACATTTTCATCTATTTTGATCCCCAATCGAATAGATGATCTCTTTACTTGGATCCAAAATCTAAGCAATCATTTTCACATAATAAAACAAGTGATCTTTTTCTCCTCTCATGAAAACTAAAGCACAATCTTTAGATGTCCTTTAGGAGCCATCCATCTTCTGAAATTCACTTTATTCTATTAGGTGAATTTCATAAAGTTCTAAGTCAAACCCTTAGGTATGTCTACCTTACTATGTTAGGTAAACACTCCTCTCTTATCCAAATATTAAGAGAACATCAAAATTCTTAAAAATCACCTAAGTTTCTTTGATACAATAATTAATCATTCCACCCTAACAGGTGTAATGTCTATATCAATGTATTTTAGGATTCATAAGTAGCAGGCTTGTCTCAAAGCAAGCAGTTCCTACCATAGAGGTGGATCAGGAGGATTAGCATACCATAGGTGAAGCCCAAGACCCACCTAGAAGCCAAAGCTTGAAGATCCCACAAATTGAGTTTGTAAAGAAATTATTTCTAGATTGTAAAATGGTAGACAACTCAGCTGCATAAAATATTTATAATAATTTTGACATTCTTTACATTCCTGTTTTTTGGTTGATTGTATATATACAAGTATGTTTTTTATTATTTACTGAGTGTGCACTAAAAATGTATGTTTTTTCCTAGGTTTCTTCTCTTGTATTACTTGGGGGTGGCTTGGACTTGTGTTATGCGGTAGGCTCTTTGGATAAAATTAATTTTTTTACCACTTAATATGTAAGCAATCTAAAATCAATCATATGAATCACCAATTTTCAAATAAAAGAAAAGTTTTCATGGTTCATTTTAATGAGCTAAGTTTAAAAAAATTAAAATGATCATGCAGGGCTAGTATATCACATGTAAAAAGCATTCACTTAAGTACCAGATAACAAAGAAATTTGCATTATGCTAGTTAGCATTTTTCATAACCACATGATCAGACATCTTATCCAAAAGCCAAGCTATTAGTCCTATTCTATAAATAAAAAACAACATTCCCTACTCTTCATATGCATTGAGATCGGACTGTATGGTTTTAAAAACTATTAGGTGGGTTTGCTAGTCCTTTACAGGCATGGTTGTTCAGTCGGGCTGACTATGCCTCAGGTGAGGTGTAGGTTTGTAATTTCTTTTATTTTATTAGATTTATGTTCGAGATACTAACTATTAGTAGTCTCATCTTAGTTCTAGGATCCGAGGTTGTTGTTGACTATAGTTACTTCATAAGCCCTCATATTCTGGGCATTTCCTCCAATATGTGTTGTCGTAATATAAGCGCCAACATTCTAAATTAAAGTGGTCAACTTAAAGAAAATCTGATGTTAAAATATAAAACCCAACATAAGATAGTTTAAGAACCTCTGAGTTGTCTGAGAATCAACTACTCGCACATGACATTCCTCTGGCTTCAATTCTTTAAAATTTGATTTAAATTGATCTTATCATCCTTGAAATTCTCAAAAACTAAATTTTTGAATAAGAATTTTATAAAATGAAAACATTAGCCAATATTTTGATGACTAAAAAAAGAAACACTAGTTTAATCAAAAGTATTCTCAAGTGATAAATGTTTGAAATGTATTTAACCATAGGGGTTGCCCTTATGGGGTATATGTACCTCATAAGTCATAATAAAATAAACTCCATTCAACCAAATCTTGAATAGGAAAAAATCTTCCTTAAAATTAAAATTATGAGTTTTGTTATTGAGTTCATAGCAAAATAATATTTTTATCCTTCAGGATAATATATTATTTTTTATGCTGTGCTCAATCACAAAATATCCCAATCTGCTGAGGATGAAAAAATTTATCCAACACCGATATCTAAGAGGAGGCAACCATTGTTGCCAATCATACTTTGTAGACGTTGTAGTTCAAAGCTCTTTGCCATTCGCATATTGGGCCCATTGGTATGCTTGGGATAATGAAATTATGTGATTTTGACTGGGTCTATCTCCACCCACCCATCTAGCCATTCTCTGTCAATTAACGTCAAACTTAAATATTGAATCTAAATCTTAATTTGAGCCTAAGCAACATTTTTAATTGAGAGTCCTGTTCTACATGCAACAGGATAATTTACTATGGTGTTTTGTACTGGTAAGGATTATTGATTTTAGATTTAAATAAATTCTGACATAACATTAAGTAAAATCTTATTAGAATAAACTAATCTATCTCATGAAAAATTATGCCTGAAATTTTTCATTTGCTAAGGAGGAGGAAGGGGTTGACTTTTCCTAAACTATCATAAGAGGTATACAAATAAATACTTCTCCTTAAAGCCAAATACATGTGTCTTACTAGAAGCCAAATTTCATCGATCTTACTAGAAAGGAGAAGCTTTAAATCTTTCATGATAAACATGCTTGCTATACTTGTCACAACAATTCTAGCAGTGTTTCGACAGGATCAAGATGTTACTCCATAGCACCTAAAAATCATTTATTCTTTGTTGCTTCTCCTTTTCTCCTATTTTCTCCACTCAATTCTAATTTCTTGTGCTTTCTTTTTGTGCGTTTCTTAATAACAGGTCTCCATCCATTTGCTAGTTTCCCATGGGAACCGCAAGCTGTGCACATCACGATCCCAGTGCGTTCACTGGCCTTAGCAGCAAGGAAACATTATTCTGTGCGGAGTTCGGACGTCGTTCAGAGACTAATAAAAATACGTCACATCACCTCAAAAGTGTAACGCGTTCGGTACCGAGCACGAGGCCGAGCAGTACTGAGCGGTTATCTCGTCCGGTGTCTGCACGGAATTCTCTCTCCTTAGCAAGCGACAGATCCTGAAGCCCATAATTGAATAATCTCGACCAGATGCTATGTGAGATGGTTCCACTTCAGATCTATTTTTGCAGTCCATAATTGTATGAAAGATATATGGTACTGTGTTATCATCCCTAACATTGTTAGATGATCAAGGATGAGAAGTACTTGTTGTAGGGTTATGGTGTACCAACAATATTGGATGTCCTGACTATACCAAACAAGTTATAAATGTTGCACAATAGTTCTTACTTTCACTTAGAAGGCCTTTCGTGTTTGTAGTCAACCCATATTTGACTCATGTATTAAGTGGGTTAAAAATCTCAATCTAAACCTGTCTTAAACAAATTTGACCCTGACCTTGACCCATCACAAAGAAGAAAAAAAAAACCAAGCAGGTTGTGATGGGTCAGTATTAACCTAAAATTGATATGGACACAATTACCTAATTTGAATATGTTTTTTATTTGGACAAGATAAATAAAGAAAATACAATTCTTTTTTAATATGAAATTTTCATAAAAGTCATTATTTTCAAATTGGCTAAAACTTGACTCAGCATGAATTATTATTATTATTATTTTGAGTCATTCAAGTTCATCTCATATGATACAAACTTGGGGAGAACACAATCAGATTGTTAGAGTTATAGGCTTCATTTGGAATAACCTTCTTTCTGCTTTCTAAAGCAGCTTTCTAGTATAAAAGTTTATTGAAAGATGTAAAAAAAAAATCGCAAAAATTTATCCCAAATGAAGCCTTAGTTAAATTAATAGTGGCACATTTCGATTCTATTCCAACCAAATGCTCCAATTGTTTATTTCACATACGATTATTACATTTCAGAGTTAGGCTTCGTTTGGAACAACTTTTTTCTGCTTTTCACAACAGATTTCTAGTATAAAAATTCATTAAAATTTGTGAAAAAATAGTCAAAAAAACTGTCCGAAATGAAGCCTTAGTTCAATTCAAATTGGCACATTTCGATTCTATCCTAACCAAACACTCCAATTGTTTATTTCACACACAATTATTGTATTTCATTGCTCCAAAATCTGACTATACGTCCTCCGACCGGACGTAGAGGAACGTCCGGTCGGAGGCAAATTCCCGCCAAAAAATGAGTTGTATCGAGCAAATACCGAGCAATACCAAACAATAACGAAGAATACCATCATTTGAAGAATCAATACCGAGTTATACCGGGCTTTACCGAGCAAATACCGAGTTATACCAAAGTTGTACTGAGTTTTTTCCAGAAAAACTCGGTATTTCTCGGTACAACTCGGTATAACTCGGTATTGGTCTTCAGAGAACGGTATTCCTCATTATTATCAAATAATACCTAGTTGTACCGAACAAATACCTAATTTTTTTACGGGAAATTGCCTCCAACCGGACGTTCCTCTACGTCCTTGTACTGGACGTAATAAAAGTTCGACTAAATAATCCAATTAGACACATATTGGATTGGATCAATTCAAACCCGGTCCATAACAGCGCCGGTTCATTAAAAAGATTATGAATAAAAACTTGAAAAGAAAAACCTCAGCCAGGCACCGTCCGGTCCGAAATCCCTCACTGTATAAACTTGAAGCAGAAACCTGGACCCGAACTGTAGCGAGGAGGGGAATGACGACGGCGACGAGGCTGATAGCCAAGAGATCCAGCAAGTACTTGGAGGAGGCGCTGTACAAGAGACTCTTCCGTGAGGGAAGCTCACCGCCGAGCATCAGAAAGGAGCTTACCCTCTTCCTTAAGAGCCGAAAGCGCGTTTTCAAATGGGAGGTCGGATTATCCATCCGCAAGCTTCGGGAACGAAAACGCTTCCTTCCAGCACTTAAGGTGACTGGGAAACCTTAGATTGATCTCTTACATCAACTTCTATGTCGCCCTATCGCTTTTTCGGTCCTCTTCGTTTTTCGGCTTTCAGGAGTATTTTCAGAGGTCGCAAACGCTATAAAAACGTTGTTTTGAGTTTTTTTTATGCTTTGAGTGTTAAATCTTTCCGTTTGGGTGTAATTTTGTATTCAGTCTCAGCTTAGATGTCGTTGGAGTGTAAATTGTTGTGATACGCCATCGTTTAAAAAAAAAAAATTTCTCTGAGGCATGTCTTGGTAATTACTTGGGATGCATGGGAGACTAAATAGAACTGAGGATTTATCTAAACCAAGTTTAGATGTCATGATTGGATTCTGTTGAAGTTGCTGTTGATTGTTTTCCTCTGTTTAGACTTTGTATTCCCATTTCCACGATTCTTCAGTGCTAGCTAATAAGCTATGATTGAGTATTTTGTCAAGAAATAACAATGTGATACCGTAAGAATTCAGAGCTGGAGCTTGATATTGGTAGATTTGGTCTATGCCTTGGAGTTAAAAAAATTGACAAGTTTTTGCTTCGAAGGCCTGGATAGTACCCTGGAAGGCACGTCCTTTGCCAATTTCTGACTTTTCAAAGGGATTCGGGGCCATTGAAATCCATGTTATGCAAAATCCCTTTAACCGTGGTTGACTTTTTGCTGTATCTGGCTAAAAACTAGTGATTACAATTTCCAAGCCAGTAGATGTATTAATCGTCAAATGATTCATAAGCTGTAATGATTCCTAGAAGCTACAGCCTGCATTAATGTTCCTATATTTTTAGCTTCTTCACCTGTTGCGTGGTATTTTCCAAAGAATTCCATATCATAGCTTTCAGGATGAAAGAGGTTCCTGCCTATAAGTTGTAACCTCTTCCAGTATGATGTAGCGGCACTTTATCAACCTATTTTGCTGATTCAATTTCTGTAGTGATATTATAGGCTTCGAAACCGTGGAGCTGCCCTCTTGAAAGAACAGGTTGAAGTTGTGGTAGAGCCACAAATAGTTTGGTGAGTTGGGGTAAATGTGCTACCCGCAATAACTCTTGTGGGTTTTAGGAAAATAATTAGTTTCCTCCATTTAATTACACAGTTGAATCAGCTCCTTTATTCTCTGTTTTTTTTTTTCCTTCTTTTCAGTAATGCATGCCATTAGAATTTAAATTATATTAAAGTTTTCAAGTACGCCATTAAAACCCAGTAGCTGTTTATTAGTTTTGAGCTCTTTGCAATTCCTAGTTGTAACAAATTTGGTTTGTAATTTTAAAGCGACTATAGCATTAATTCCGTATTCATATCATCAAAACAAATTTACCAACACCTTAGAGTTACTGGCACCTACATTCTCTCATTTTTTGTATTTTTAAGTCTTAATTCCAAAAGAGCTCTAGACTATTTAGCACTTAAAGTTTTTCGATTTCTTTCTCATCGATGCTCCCAAAAGTTTTTCAACTGCTTTCTCATCGGGTGCTCCCACTTCATCTCTTTTTGGCTTTGATTGGACCATTATATTGAACCCAAAATCAAAACTTTCTACTGATCTGGGGTTTGGGAGTTGCTTCGTACATAAAATTTTTTGTTCTTGTAGAGTTCAAAGGTGGGATAAAGGTTTTACAGGGCACAATAGAGAAAAAAGATTCATGCAGCTAACTTCACGTAGTGGGTGGGATAAAGACTTGATGTTATTGTTGTTTTCGTAGAGTTCAAAGGTGTCCCACAAGGTATTTATGAAGGCTTGCAGCATTGTGCATTTCGACAAATTTTCTATTTGGTAGTTTTACTGAAGTTGCATACAAAAATTATTTTCTATAAGATAAATTTACAACTCTAAGATCAATTTATTGTGCGATATACATTACAATACCATAATTAAGTCTGCTAATTTTTTTTATTGGTTGTATTATGCTTTAAAGTGGAATTATGTTCCATAAATATAATTTTGTTTTTATTTAAGCCAGTGTCCTTTGTGCATCTTTCCCATGTAGTAAGGATCTCATACAAGAAAATAATAGTTATCAAGAAATACATCATCTAGAATTGTAATATTTAATATCCATATTGAGTGATCAATACCTTGATAAAAATAAACTATAATTCCCTTGATAATGCATCAATAAGCTGAAGGAAGCAGCATAGAATCATCTTTCTTGGACCGGATATTCACCATCCTTCTGTGGTGGGATTAGCAGTAATGAGTATCTTTGAATAGTGCTTATGATTTTTTGACTTTGATAAGGAATTTTATGTGTTAAAAGGAGACCAACAAAACTTTAGTTCATATGTATCGTTCTGTTTAATTTTGAGTGTAGGTTTCAGCTTGTCTTAGGTTTCATTTGGGACTGCTTTTTTACTGCTTCTTAAAACAGCTTTTTAGTATAAAAATTTTAATTTTTTTTGCTAGAAAGCTACTTTAAGAAGCAATAAAAAAGCCGTCCCAAATGAAACCTTAGTCTTAAGGGCTTGAATATCTTGGCTTTTGTTCTTAATCTTGTTGGATAATTTAAACCGTTAGGCATGCAGTAGACCTTGCTACTACTCTTAATTCTTTCCTTCTAATAACGCGAAGTCTTGTTTTATTTTATGATTAATTTGGTAGTGTTTAGTTTTGAATCCTTGATATATCAAGTTAAAAGTATGTCTCGTAATCATGGCATACTGTAAAGTTGGTCATCTCTTCTTCAGCTTTCTTTGAGTTTTAGTAGTTGATGACGGTAATTAATGAACTATGCTCTGAATTTTCTTGGTCTTCTAATTTGTTATATCAGAATGAAGGTGTAAATAATACTAAATCTTAAGAAGGTTCTTGTTGTAGCTTCAAGAAACTATGGCGAAGAGAGGCATGAACTTGACACTCAGTGATCATGCAATCCAGCTAGATCTTGTAGCCAAGGCCAGGGGACTTAGTGCTGCAGAGGAATACTTTGTCAAGCTCCAAGACCATGCTAAAAACCATCTAACTTATGGGGCGCTACTCAATTGCTACTGCAAGGAACTGAAAACAGAGAAAGCAGAAGCCCTCGTAGAAAAGATGAAAGAGTTGAATTTCATGTCCAGTTCAATGGCCTACAACAGCTTAATGACCCTCTACTCAAAAACCAATCAACCTGAAAGGATTCCCAATATCATACAAGAAATGAAGGCTAATGACATCCTACCCGATTGTTACACCTATAACATTTGGATGAGGGGCCTTGCTGCCATGAATGACATATCTGGGGTGGACAGGGTCATTGAAGAGATGAAGAGAGATGGCCGGATTTCGGCAGATTGGACTACATATAGCAACCTGGCATCCATCTATGTTGATGCTGGCATGTTTCAGAAAGCTGAAGTAGCTCTGCTAGAGCTGGAAAAGAGAAAATCACTTTCAAACCTCGAGGCTTATCAATTCTTGATCACACTTTATGGTCGAACTGGTAATCTTGTTGAAGTTCATCGCATATGGCGTTCTCTGAAGCTGGCTTTCCCTAAGACCCCAAATATTAGCTATTTAAATGCGGTTCAGGTGCTCGTGAAGCTGAAGGATATGCCAGCTGCTGAAGCATTATTCAAGGAATGGGAATCGCAGTGCTCAACATATGATATGCGGGTGGCCAATGCGTTAATTGGGGCTTATTTAAAGGAAGACATGTTAGAGAAAGCTGAAGCTTTTAAGAAGAGAGCAAAGAAGAGAGGTGGAAGACTAAATTCCAAAACATGGGAGATCTTCATGGACTACTACATGAGGAAAGGAGATATGAAGATGGTACTGCGGTGTGTCGATCGTGGAGTGAAGAAGGGTAGAAGCCATGGGAGGATCTGGGTGCCGAAGAATGAAGTTATTATGGCATTGATGGCTTATTTTGAGCAGAAGAAGGCTGTAAAGAGTGCGGAGAAATTGATTGAGCTTTTAAAGATGGTGCAGAATGATCTGGGAGAAGAGGTTTTTGAGGCCCTTGTAAAGGTATATGCAGCTGCTGGAAAGACGAGCCCCGGCTTGCGGCGACGATTGAAGATGGAGAATGTGGTGATAAGCGATGAGACAGAAAAGTTGCTTCAAACGGTCTGTGTGGAATAGTAAAGCATTGCCTTGAAGAAAATGGTTAGAACTATCTTATTATAATTTCTTTGATTTTTGCAGCCTTCATGCTTCTTAATGAAATTTTGTTTTATAGAAAATTTTGTTCACTTTGATGAACTGCTGATTGTTGAAAGAATCATTTGTTACCACATATTAAGTGCTGCTATAATAGCATATGTTTTCAGGTAAACTGTGTTGCTTTAAGAAGTAGATCTAAATGAGAATTTATTTCTTGAATCTAATAGAAAAAAACATGATTCATGTAAAAAGCTTGTTGTTGTAATGAGGCTTTTGGTGCTTAAATAAATTCTGATTGAGAAGTTTCTAAGCCAATATTTGTTATGGAAAAACCCATAAGCCATTTTGGGTTCTCTCTCTTGTACAGTTTCTATTGTTATTGTGTTGTAACCAATTGACTCTTTATCTGGTTGGTATCTCGTCACGTATAGCTCATATTGGCAACTAAAAGGTCTTGGATTTGAGTATGTGTATGTGATGTGTGTGTGAATCTGTCTTAATTGACCTAAATGTCCGAAAAAAAAATCTCATCATGTTCATAATCTGACTGGTTCAACTAATCTGATTCGATTTTTACAACAATGTTACACTTAAAATAAGTTGTTTAGTGTTCTTCGCTATTGCAGTTTTGTAAATCAAAGGAAAGAGTTGAGCAATTCTTATTCAACATTCAATTATATTTAAGTTTCGTTTGAGATGGTTTTCTTACTGTTTTGTAAAACAGTTTTTTAGTTCAAAATTTTACTGAACTAAAAATTTTTGTACTAAAAAGTTGCTTTAGAAAGCAATAAGGAAGCAGTACAAAACAAAGCATTTGGTGAAATTAACTTTTGTTTATTTCTTTTAATTGGAGCTGAATCATAGGATTGGAATACCCCACCCAACTGATAATGAAATTCACATTTCCATTTGCATTTCATTTATCAGTCATTAATGTGATTGCCCATTCAATACCATCACTTTGAGCAAGCAAACAAGTCAGAATGTTACTGCACATTGCTTCACTTCTGCATTTTTCATTAAATATAAATATATATTTTTTTTTTCAGATTTTCATCAGCTTTGCCATTTCTATATATCTGATAGTGTAAATTAAAGGCTTCTAATTAAAAATTTATGGAGGGGTGAAAGATATGAAAGAAAAATATGCTTTATTCCTCTAAAATGGTGGAGTAGATAATTTTCATGATTAATTAAATTATGATATCAAATTTGATTAATTTCTATGATGATTTGGTCATGAATAAAGCATATATAAATAATAATAATGGACAATAAAGATAATTAGGATATGAATGACTCATTAAGTTCAATATTTACTACTCAAATCAAATGAATTTTTTAAGCATATAAAAAAACATATTGAGAATAAATTTAGTCATTTCATTTCAAAAAAAAATTATGTTAAAAATTGTATTCCAAGTGTGTGGGGTTATAACCTATATACTATTTATTTTTTCATGTTATATGATCATAAATTTTCAAGAAATGAGATTAAGGTTTCATTTGGGATGACTTTCTTACTACTTTTTAAAACTGATTTTTAATTTAAAAATATCTTGAAGGCAGAGGAAAAATAATGATCTAAAGTTGTACCAAACGAAGCCTAAATTAGATCAATAAGTTGTTTCTAAGTTGTGGGTCGACATTAATACTTTAGATTTTACATTTGAATGTGGTAATCTATAAAACTAATTATGTGGCAACAATCAATTTGTAATGATAGAAAAGTATTTTTTTAGGTACTTTAAATTCAAATTATTTATTTATTTTTAATGAATGTAAATGATTTGTGAGGATAATTGAATTTGTATATTTTTGCCTTAATTTCATTTTGGTTGCATTAGGTTAATTTTGAGCTACTGTATGTTGGATAATGTTAGCATGAACATGTTCACATCAGAAAAGCACCTTGTTAGTCTCATTGAAGAACATTAGCAATGCATGTCTAAAAAAACTTATATTCACTACCAAACATCAACATTATGGCTGACGTAGGCTTCGTTTGGGATTATTTTCTTACTGCTTCTTAAAGCAGCTTTCCAGCACAAAAATTTTAAGAAGCGGTAAGAAAATCATTTCAAATGAAGCCTTAATCATGGGCTTCACCACACTTAATTTTCTTGACTTGTTCTTGACATATCATGAGGTCAATATGCATCTTAGAGGATGAAGAGAAAATATGCTTTATTACAGAGATGGGGCTTTATTGCTCCTTTGGGTCTTTAGAACATATGAGTCATATATTAAATATTGATGGACAATATCTTCAAAAGTAAGAAGGCAATCATTTGGAGCTCTACGTTGATGATATTCTTTAAAAGCATGAGTGATGGCAAACACCTTTTTGACCTTGTCAAGTCATTTGCCTCGCTCATAATCTCTATTTTTAGCATAATCAAGCTAGTTTTTAGGCTAAATAGTATCATCAAGTGGGGCAAAGCAAATCATGACACAATCAAATATAATTTACAAACAAAGTTGTTAAGGTCCATCCAAACTGTTATAATTTAAATAGCAGCTTTATTGGCTTAAGCCAATTCATATATCAGATGGGAGCGAAATATTTTTTATTCTTTAAAACTGTCTAGAATTAACCAAATACTTAAATTTCAATGGTGGATGTAATGTCACCTAATGTCTTATGGGTCAAGTCAGCTTCAATGACCCATAATGGGTCACATCAGGCTTAGCCTGCATTAATTAGGTCAAGTTAGGGCTAATTTCTCAATAGTTTAGATTGATTAAGTCTAATTTTGTTTAGATGTTTAAAGCAAGTAGTTGCAATTTCTAATTGGATCCTCCTAAGGGTCACTCTAATCAAATGGGCCATATAAGTCAAGTCATATCTAGGTTTAGTCAAGTATAGTCTAGCATGGGTTGTACCTGAGATCATCTAATATAGGGTTGGCATAGAGTAACTTGAGGTTGATTAGGTCATGCTTAAGTCAAATTTGGGGGCCCTATAGAGGTCAACCTAGGCTAGGGTTGATTAAGGCAGGTTTGGGTTGATTTAGGCAGTTGAGTTTGAATAAGCTAGCTATAGTGCAATGGAGGATGAAATAAAATATATAAGTTCACATATACTTAGGTTACTTAGCTTGGGTCATCTAAGTTGACCTAGAATTAAGGCTAACTAGGTTAGTTAAACTAACTAGGGTATATGCCAAGTTTAGGAGTGTGGGTGTTGCTAAGATCAAGGTTACTCCAACATCACTCTAAGTTTAGGGTAAAGCTAAGGCTTGCGTTTAATATTACTCAATATTCTCTTGAAATCGCTATGCTATAGTCTACTAAGGGTAAGGGGTTCTGAAATAACCAGTGACCTTTAGATGTTATGTTCATTAAGAATCTAAGGTCAACTAAGGGTTCACAATCTCACGGGTGTTAAGGGTCTCATACAAGTCAAAGGACTCCTTAATCAAGGTCAATCTAGGTCTTAAGGTTTGTTAGACTTTATTAAGTATTTACATTATTCATTTTGGTATTATTAGGCAAATAAGATTTAGTAAAGAGATTATTAGGTTGGTTTTCCTACTTTGGGGCTTATTATCTAATTAGAACCTCAACAATTTATAGTCACCCTTGGCTGACTTTAGGCTAATTGAGTCTTCACTTAATTAAATTAAAATAATAACAATTCAATGGGTAGAAGGGGTTATAGAATATTAAAAATAGGTCATAGTGCCTCAAAGGTTCAAAGGGTGCTAATCAGGACTTTTATTACCTATTAAAGGTCACAAGTTAAGCAGAGGCTCTCCATGGTTAAATTTAATCTGGGGCGCTCAATGGAAAGTACATAGCTAATTTGCTTTAAAAAAATCAATTAATATTTGTATACTTGCAAATCATCCTTAATATAATTTAAAGATTCATAGATTTCATTGTTTTCCCTTATGTAAACAAAGTTAATAATATCTGTCTCTTGAAAAAGCTTCATCAGTCTTTCATTCATCTCCAACATGTTCTTTAACTACAACTTAATGATTTTATGCAAATGATTTGCTTGGTAAGATATAACACTCAACTTTTACGCAACACCCTTAATTGCATTATTCACAATCTCAAACTTATCTTTGAAGCATTAATAATTGTGCAAATGACCGACAAATTTAATTCAACCCCTTAACCCAAACTCAAGTTGTATAACTCTTGCTTCTACAAGATTGAAGCAAAATTGAAATGCTTGGCCAATAGGACAACTACTATACAAATGAGTGCAAGGAATAAACTACAATAAGTACTTGAATGTAAAGGATTATATCTAGAGTTTTTAACAAAATATTATGAATTAGAACAGAAGGCTTATAAATAGAAAAAGTAGTTATCAGCCTTATGGCCTTAAACATATATATTAATTCTATACAACCTTTAGTTGCACAAAATGAAGGAACTACTCTAACAACAATGGTATTCACGAGAATGCCAAATTCTTAGAGGAATGGTGGCCTATAAGAACGTATAAGGAGTTGGCACAATTTTGTTATGGTTGAGCCAACTTAGCTTAATTTGGACTCTTAAAGCCCCAACTCGAGTAGCCTAACTGTCCACGAGCTCAATATGAGATATCAAACATTGTCGATTAGTTTATTACATTATTTTGAGCTTATTTAGGTACCCAGTTAGTAAAATGAAGTTAAGTTATACTCTAATTTAGTCCATCTTAATTAAATCAAATATGCTTCCTATTAAAAAAAAATTTGCTAGATCAAACAAAAGATTTTAATAATCCCAACAAAAATTAAGTATCATTTTATAACTTGTAGCATAATTATTATATATTACTCGATCAACATATATAATTTCTTTAGTATTGATCACCTTTCATGATAAATATCATTTATATAAATAATCAATATAACAAATATTTATATTATGATCATCTAATTGCATAATTTACAAAATAATATATTTAAATTAAATTTCTAATCTCATAATATGTTTTTAAGGAGTATAAAACAATCATAAGTATAAACTTAATAGGAAATAAATATATAATTAACTAAGAATTTTTCATATAAAAAGCACTACTATTTTTTTTTTTTTATAGTTTTGACAATTAATAAGTTCCTAAAATAAAAAATATAGTTACAAAATATCATTTCTATTAATTTTTAAAAAAA
>NW_021319178.1:19716704-19734681 GCF_001605985.2 Dendrobium catenatum
ATAAAATTATATGATTTAAATATTAAATAATATATAAATAATATAAAAGTTAAATATTAATGGCAAATAATTAATAATATATGGTACATATGTAAAAAAAAAGATTATTAGTTACGGCGGTGAATTAAATACCACATTCTACTCCGAGGGGAAGGAATTCGGCCGACCGCGGCTTCTTCTCGTTCCCTTCTGCATTCGCACATAGAGGGAATCGAGGAGGAAGCCAGCAGAAGCAACGAGGTGATGCTTGAATATCCCGGAATTAGCGAAACTGTTCGCAGATCATAGGGTTAGCATTGGATTTAGGTCTAAAATGGGTGTTCAGTGGGAAAAGGGAGGCAGTGGGAAAGACGACATCTTGCTAGCCGATTCATATCGTTTCTGTTGGCTTCAGGAGCAATCGGTGCTCGTGATATTCCACCGATCGCCGTCCCACAACCTAAGCGACGTTTCGCCAGCGGGATATTCACTATCCACAAGATTCCCATCACTTATGTCAATGGATTCATACAACTTCTTCGCCTAAATGGTTAATCAATCATATATCCCATAGCTCCACTCATTCGTTTAACCTCGTTTTTTTATGTTTTTATGCGTTTTAGATTTGGGGGGGGGGGGGCGGTTGGCGGGTTGGGCAAAAGCTTCTACCGTGAATGTGTGATGATTTAGTTTTCTCTATGTCTGTGAGAAAGGAATGTTCCTAATTTGATGGAGAATTCAGTTTCATGCTCTCAAATATGATGAAAAAGTAAAAAAGAGAACTAGGAGATCTAATTCTAACATAATTTTTTGCATTTGTCTACTACTTGCGGTAAGTGAGCAATATTTAAAGCTCAAGTCAGCAGCGAAAGTAAGGGGATGCTCGGTTTCGGTTAGTATTTAGGATTTAAATGAATGAGAAGAAGAGACATGGTGAGGAAAAAATGATGTAAATCTTTTAAATCTCATATTTACTAATTTGGAATTTAGCCTAAAATGTAAGGAAAAATAAGATTTCTGTGGTCCAAAAAATTATTTTGCAAGATTAACTCTAAATCCTAGCTAAATCTTGCAACCGCATAGGCTCTAATGGTTCAATGCGTTAAGTGTGTGCTTAATTTAATGAACAAGCTCAGGAATACTCCTATTAGCTGTTTTGTGGGAATCTGCCATCCAAAAAATTGAGCTTGTGGCAACTTTGTTTCTCATGCATTCTTTTCCATCAAAGAGGTAAAGAAATGCAATAACACTGCTTCATTTTTTTTATTTAAAATTCGAAGAGTAGAAGACTCATATGCATCTTGTATATTTAAATATGCCCAAGTTTTAATATCCAAATCCTTTCTGTTTTTCACTTACCCTCTTCTTTTTTTGTTTCTGGAAATTACTCCCATTGTCCGTCTTCTTATGTATGCCTCACTTTCTATACAATTTCACAATTTCTTCAATTTTGGTAGGAGGTGGATCCTAAAGTAGAAAGTGATGATCTAACAAATGATGAAGGGCTTGATAGCTTTGTCTCAGAGCTATCAAATGCCATCCCTGGAGTAGATGAGGCTATGAGCTTTGCAGAAATGTTGAAGTAAGTTTTTATCTCCTTGTAATCTTGTATATTGCATCACTTGGTTCTTCATATCCATGCCTTGCTTTGTTAAGGAGATGATTACTAGGGTCTTTTTCTTTTGTAGATGATTATCCACCTTTTTAATTCCTTCAGTTATCTTTGTTTGTCATTGGCGTAATCCATATACAACTGCCATTTACCACACATTCTCTTGACCTTTTACAAGGTCTGCAACTGATATGTGCACTATTGTAACTGTAGCTTTTTTCTTTTGAGATTAGAGTAAAGATAGAGCCAGCCAATGATGTTGACATCCTTCAAATTTTTAGTCTAATATTTAAATGATGTATTAAAGTGGAAGCTAAAATTAATGTTGAGAACTTCCAGTCTAAATGGAACTTCCATTGAGTTGGCTTTGATGCAAGTTGCATACGCTTTGAAATCTAAACAAGACTTCTTTGACATTAAAACTCCATAGGAATACTTTGATTGGAAATTTGATATTTTTTTTAAAGAAAAACATTTTATTTATTTTTTTATTCTTTTTTTTTTTTAGATTTACCGGTAAGATTGTAGCATTGGAATTCTTTTCGTGTAGCAATTACCATGTCAAAATAGATTCGACCATCAAGAAGGGTGGTGGCTTCCTTAATTGTGGTTTCATGTTATGTTCCTTCCCATGGATCACTGATAAATGTTGCTAGAATATTTGATGCACATATACAAGGTCTTTCATTTGAGTCATATCATAAGTTAATTGATTGTATTGGAATTATAATTTAAAATTTTAAATCCATTCTAGAACCATTTTTCTAGGAAAGAACTTTCTTTTTTCTGGTTATGAACCCTTATTTTTTTGCTTTCCTAAATGTATTTCATGTTGTAAATTTGAAGTTTTCTGTAGGAATTGCAATTATTGTTGAAG
The DNA here is from genome assembly GCF_001605985.2 of Dendrobium catenatum. Taxonomy (NCBI): domain Eukaryota; kingdom Viridiplantae; phylum Streptophyta; class Magnoliopsida; order Asparagales; family Orchidaceae; genus Dendrobium; species Dendrobium catenatum. The sequence goes on from NW_021319178.1 coordinate 19,719,173, forward strand.
CTTGTTAAGTACATGATCTCTTGCTTATGTTCCAATGACTATGCTGCAGATTAGTTCAGACTATGGATTATTCAGTAATAGTATTTGATACAGCTCCAACTGGTCACACACTGCGGTTATTACAATTTCCAACTACTCTGGAGAAGGGACTTGCAAAATTTATGTCCCTAAAAAATAGATTTGGTGGTCTTATAACCCAGGTAAAACTAAATCATTGGTTGAGTTAAATGTATATCCTTCTATTTATCTATCTATATATCTATCGTGAATAACATCAAAAAGTCTTGATTAATTATATCTTAAAGCTACTCTTTCTACAATGCTATTTTTCGTTAAAAAAGTGATACAAACGATACCTCCTGTATTGCTTGAAGCATCTTAATTTGTCAAGTGATGCAAGAAGTATCACCTTCCTGTTTTTTGTCAGGTTTCCTTGTGGAAGGAACTGAATGGTTGCTCTCTTTCATGTTGTCTATTTGATATTATTTGCCTATTTCTATTGTCGGGACTAGGTGTGAGGGTGGAGTTGTGGGTGTCGGTGGAGCGATGTGGGGACTTGAGGTAGTTTTGCTTGGGTGAGTTAGCTACCTACTAGAGGTCAATGAAATAGGATTGGTTATTGGAACTTTATTAGATTTTCATGCAAGGAAAATGAAGTGACGTATCATATGAGTAAGCTGTAATAGCAAGTAGCATGTTTGATTTACAAGGTAGTCTCATGAATAGGGATGTCCTTAACTTTACAAAATCTCATGTCATACCTTCAAATCTAGGAAGCATAAATGCTTCCTTTAGGTCCACATTCTCATATTTTGTATGTAATCAATTTGATATCTTATGACTAGCTAGTTTGTCAACAACAAAGTTGTATTGGCACTTCGGACCTATACCTTGGAAGTATGAATACTCCCCTCCTCTCACACACAAAAACAAATCAGCATCATCTCTCCTCCAAACTCTCAAATTTTGAATAAATCATGATTGTCCCCAAGATATTTATAACTAAAATAAAAGATTTATCCATTATTGACCCTCAATAAATTTTTTATTTTTTGATAATTGTGGTACTCTGTGTTGTCAACCCCTGATTGTTTCTCAAAGTTTATATAATTTTCTCATTGGGTCATTCAAATGCTTATCCTAGGACCAAGATTCATTGTTAACATGGTGATCATATTTGTTATGTATTGGCATGCTAGTTCATGTTTCTTTTAATTGGTATTTGAGATTGTTTATACTCTTTTCAGAAAAGATAAGCATTTCAAGATCTACGACAATGGAAAGCATTCATTATGAACACTTTTATTTCGAGTGTGTAGGACTATTCTAGTTCAGCATGGTTTGATGGAAGCAGTTCATTACATGGCTTGAAAGCTAATTATTGGATGAATGCCCCAACCTCCAAGATGATACGTAATCAAAGGCCATCTTGCCCGCCTCTAGAGTGCTTTGCCTTGAAATTATCATGTCAAGGTAATTAGTTTAGAGAATAGTTTTGTAGTTTATTGTGAGCCTTAGTAGTTTATTGGTTATTAGTGCTTATTAGGTGTTTAATTTGTCATTAGGGTATTGTAATTCTATAAGTACTCATTTGGAAGTATAATGGCATTCAAAATGAATAAAGAACGAGATATGATTCATCCGCAATGATACCTGCATTTGTGGGCATCCTTGAATTGCGCTTTTGTTCTTGCCTGATAGGTTTTTGGAGTTTTGGGTAAGTTTGAAGTTGCCTAGTTATCTAGTTTCGTCTCACTATTTTCATCAATTTATTCGTAATAAATGACACTCTCATTGCACCTCGATGCCAGTAGGTGCCTCATCTTTGCCTCCCTTTTGACAAGATGGTTGATTTCTTTATTTTGTTGAGCCTCACCCTGCTTCTGCCATTAAAATTCATTCCCACTATTCACATTACTGCCAGATTTGATCACCATCTATATCCACCTATGTCTTCCAGATCCATGCTTCTGCCGTTAGATCTGCCTCATCCCCATCTATGAAATATCATTGCCACTTCTTCCATCTACCAGATCTTGCTTGTTCTAATGTTCCTTAGCCCTTCTCCTTAGCTCTCCATCTCTTGCTAGATCTTGCCCAATCAACCTCCTACGGCCTCTCCAACACCGGCTCCCATTGTAGGATCTCCCACCATCGTGCATTGATCCCTCCACTCCACCCATATCTTTTCTAGATGCGCCTGTCCCAAGCCAAGATCGAGCTCATAGCCATCGAAGTTCATCTCCTCCAAATCTTGCAAATCTTGTTTCCTTCTTATTGTCGTTTGAATCCTCTGATAAACTTGCTCGACCTTGAGGGCAAAGTCATTGTAAAGGGTGTGGATGGTATAATAAGTGCAATGAGTCCTTGCGAGTCTTATTAGTTTATAGGTTATTAGTGCTTATTAGATTTAAAAAATAAATAAATAAACCATCAGTGACTGCAATAGTGTTATTCTATAAATACTCCTGGGGGAGTATTAAGGCATGCAATAACCATCAGGGGACCACTCATTAGAATTTGTGCTGAATATATTCATTAATATTGCTAGCATTAAGGGAGTTCTCACATCAGGAAACACTGTTGTCGTGAAATAAACGTTGGCTTTGTTCTACTTTAAATATGTTATAGTTCTTTGTTCAATCTTCTGGCCGAGTATTGTTCATGCATTGCTCGTTTATTCTTTGTGGTTAAAATGCCATTTATATTGTTCCTGAGTGAACAACTAGGTAAATATCTATTTTATTAGTATGATACATGCCAATTGCTTGAATTTAGTTTTGTTATTTGTGGCAGGCTTCTCGTCTTTTTGGTCTTGGAGATGAATTTAGTGAGGACGCTATGCTAGGAAGGCTTGAGGGCATGAGGGATATTATTCAGCAAGTTAACAAACAATTTAAAGACCCAGTAAGTGCACACGTTTCTTGATACTTCTTCAGATGTCTTGATAATTCATGATTATGCTAGCTAAGTTGTATATTTTGAAATTTGCTTATGTGCTTGAGAAAGTCACGAATTCTAATGTTTTCATATTCATGAATTATTCTTTTGGCTTGGTGATCGAAATTTAGAAGAATTATTTCTCATGAGAAGCATTTTAGTAAAGTTGGTGGAGCTATCTGTTTCAATTTTATACTTGATAAAATATATAAGAGCTTAGAATTGATGCTGAATCATCAATTCAAAATAATTTTATTGGTTGAGCGGATCTGGTTATTAACTCGAGGTTATGTTTTTGAGTTAATTTTAGTTTCCTCTTGGAGGTTGAAGAAATCCTTCTGCTCTAAATTCAAAGTCATCTTTGAGATTGTAATGCACATGCTTCTTGTATTCATAAGCAAATCCTAACTATCATGTTAATTTCTGCTTTAAGGTGGGTAAAACTTGTGTTTAAAAAAAATTAAAATCTTATGCATCTGTGAAATAAAAGCTTATTGTTTGTTTGGTCTAACTAAAAATCTATGCAAAGTAAAAGATATACAATGAAAAATAGACGCAGTGCAGTGTATTGACAATACTTTTGATTGCATACATTACAAATGTAGGAGTTTAATTTTTTGTGTTTGATTTGAAGTAAAATTAATAAAGTGTAAAAGTTGGCGATAGCACCAGCCGCTTTCGGTGGGTTGGGATCATCGACTGTGGTAGTGATTACCGGCGGCCGGGGGCAGTGGACAATAGAGGGCGATGGTCATGAAAGCGTTTGGCGGAAGCTATGTGATAGTGGTGGCAGCGGTGGTGGTGTATGGCAGGCAGTGCTGGCTAGGGGCCAACGATTGTGGTTAGTTGCGGCGAGTAATGGTGGTTAGAAAAGTTGTTGGTGGGTGGTGGGTGGTGGTGGCGGCGACGAAGGTTGATAATGGTGGTGGAGACAATGGTGGCTGATGGTGGTCGATAGCATCTACTAAAGTTGGTGGTGGGCAAGCGATGGAGGTGGATGACAGCGGGTGGCGATGGTTGGGAATAACATCACTTCACACTAGTTGTGTATTTGGATTCGAGCAATCTAGGATTTGGCCAAAATTGTCAAATTCCAAATATATTAAGGGGTCATTTGGTTTGCTAAAATAGAAGGAGACAATGATGGCTGATGGTTGTCGATAGCATCTACTAAAGTTGGTGGTGGGCAAGCGATGGAGGTGGATGGCAGCGGGTGGCGATAGTTGGGAATAACATCACTTCACACTAGTTGTGTATTTGGATTCGAGCAATTTGGCCAAAATTGTCAAATTCCAAATATATTAAGGGGTCATTTGGTTTGCTAAAATAGAAGGAATGTTATGTAAAGTAAATTCAATTATTTAATTTAAAGTTATTTGTTTGATTGTAAAATAAATGTAGGAGATTACTCTTTTATGTTTGGTTTGTAATAAAATGTGAGGCGCGCGGCGAGGGGGGGGGGGGGTGATCGATGTTTAGTGGCAACTGCGTGGCTTACAAGTGACAGCTCTTAGCGGGAGCGTCGACGGCAATAGAGTTGGCAGCCAGTTGCTGCTTGCCACAGAAGGTGGTTAACAATGTATAGTGTGTTTTGATGTCTTTTGACTTGCAATACATAAACAATGAATTAGAGAGTTAATTAAATTCACTAATAAATTATATTGCATTTGAAATTCACCGTACCAAACACCAAAATTCTCAAAATAGATGAATTAGGAATATATTATACTAAAAAAGAAATAATCCAAATAACCCACCCATAAATGAACTAGAGGTATAATTCCAAATTCACTCTCAAAATACCTTACATTTAAAATGCAGCTGCCCAAATGGACGAATTTTTAAAACCCGTGTTTGCTTTACTTTACACTCAAAACATAGCCCATTCAAGAAGCCCCTTAGTCATCGAAAATGACGGTAGGTTTTTAAGGTTTGGACTAGCTAATTTACAACTACAAAAGTTTACCTTGAAGTCATGGCTTTGAGTCACTAAAATATTCTTTACAATGCAAGGGTAAGGATCTTCGTGCATTGGTTATGTCCTTTTAGTTAAAGATTACAAACGTAAGGAAGGCAATGAAAGCGTAAGGAAGGCAATGTAAGCGTACGAAAGAGAAATGCAAAAGGCATTATAATAAATTAACTGACGTAAGTAATCTTCTTTCTTACAGAACTGAGTGGGATGCACTGTACATTTCAATTTCCTACCTTTATATATCTTTGTGGGCTCCGAAAATTCTGCCCCGGCCTCCCCGTCGTGCTTTTTCTTTTTATTCGGCGAGGGAGTTTTAACTAATAAGTTCCGAGGTAAATTTTGGAAGGCAGATGGGTTTGTAGATAAGACACTACCCAGAGATTTCGCCCTCATTTTGCGAGGACTTTATGATCTGTGTTCTGGTTTCCTATAGGCGCAAGCCCCTATAGTTAATTACCCCTCCCGATAACGAGAGAGAACTTTCGATTAAGGCTAGTCGTCAATCTGATGCATAAAGAATACGTGTTATCTGGCATATAGTAGCAGCATAGGTTTTAGGTATTTGAAATGTTTGGAAGTTTGGGAATTTGGGCAATTTGATATTTAAAATAGAAATTACACCATCTTGCACTTAAAGCGGATGGTGGGGGAATGGATGATAAACCCGATCAAGATCACATGGTTCCGCATCCCGGGCCATCGTGGACCCTGGTCTATTTAGTCAGAGGAGGTAGTCGACCCAACCTGACAGAAGGATCCTTGTCGGCAGCCATGGGTTGCTTCGTCCAAGGAGACCTTGTAGACCTGGGGTGGGTATTTGCCTAAGGGGACAAATTTAAATCCACCTTAGCCAACAGAGGGCTTTGTGCCATATCAATCATATTTTATTGATTCATATCTCAAGAATTTAACGCCACTAAGGAACGTGTTGGCTCTGGCCATAACCGCTATCTGTGGTGCCATTTGGCGGCAAAACCACTCGGTTCAGAGGGCCCCGGGTCATAATCGTTTACCTGCAGTGCCATTTGATGACGAAACTGCCGGTTAGAGGACACGTACCATGTCCTTACTGGCAAGAGATTGTTTGAAAATGGATCCTAGTGATATTTTCGAATAGGCATTAGCTCTTTGTGAGCTAAAGTAAATTTTAATTTGTCCACCCTGACAAACTGTTGCGGAGGGTGGATGGATTTTGCTTTAAGTGGTTGAATTTCAAATTTAAATATTTTTCGAATTTTGGGATTTGTGGATTTTATGGAGTTTTGGGTTTTTGGATTTTTATGGGTATTTTGGGTGGAGCTTTGGAATATTTGAAATGAACTTTGGATATTTGGGAGGTATTTGAAAATATTTGGAAACCCCTCCGGTTGAGATCTGCAGTCAACACGTCCATCATCGGGGTGTTTGGGGTCATTTCTATTCATTGATTGAACCCTGTCAACTCGACCAAGCTATTGACCGAGGATCGGATTTTTTTTGCAGGCTTTGTGCCTTTGTTTAGTGAATTCTCTTTGTTAAAGGCCTTGAAGGCCTAATATGAATGTACCAAATAAATATTCCGGTCAACTTTGCGACCGCATATTTATCCGATGGCTTGAACCCTATCCACTCCTATTTTACTTGCTTAGGAGGATCGGGTTTCGTAGGCTTTATGCCTTTATTTAGTGAATTCTTTTGATTATAGGCCTTGAAGGCCTAATATGAATGTATTTAAACAAATACACTGGTCAGTACAACCGTGTATTTGGTTCGAAGATTCGAACCCTGTCGACTTCTGTTAATCCGTATAGAAGGATCAGGATCGAACCTGAATTCACTTATTGGCCCGCGCAGCATCCCTAAGAGTCACGTGTGTACCAATAACACGCTCGTCGGGGCCCTTGCGGGTGTTTGGGGGCATTTTATAGTTGAACCCTGTCAACTCCTTTTATTTACTTAGAAGAATCGGGTTCAAAGCAGCATCCCTAGACGTCACGTGTGTACCAATAACACGCTCGCCGGGGCCCATGCGGGTCGGGATTATATTTTCCCCTTTAGTGTGCCTATGTGTATACAATTTATAGTGTACATGCAGGGGTATTTTGCAATAATTGTAGTTGTGCAAATAACTACCATTTGGATACACACAACTTTTCACTTGAGAGCTTTTACACGCCTTCTGTCCGCTAGTACGAATGTTGTGGATCCGGTGGCGGTGCGTTGTAGATTGTGGACGCCTTATGTTTGCTTGCATAAGTGTTGCAGATTCGGTGGCGTTCTGGTCTTGATATTGACTCCCCCCTTTTCTCATTCACCGGGGAAGAGCTCTTCTGGACTTTAAAGTCCGATGCTTTGAAGAGAACTCCTTTTGGGATTGTCAATGCAGTGGACTTATTATTTCCGGTGTTTGTGGGTACCAGAACTGTTTTCTTCTTAAGTATAGAACTAAGAAGAGATTTTGGAACACCAGGAAGTTTGGTTCTAATTTGTTCAAACTTCCTTTCCAATTCTGCCAGGGAGTGTACTTTTTGTACATGGAGTTGCCCTTGTACCTGAAATACTTGAAGATCTTGATCACCAATATCATAGGTGATATCAATACTTGTGCCCATAGTGGTTCGTTGTACTTACGATATATCCACTGTTGTTATCCACAAGTGGTTGTATTCATTTGCAAGGACCCGTTGTATCCACTACGACCTCTTGTAGATATCCTTAGGAGAGTCGCTCTGCATCATATCCATCTTTCACCAATCTCAGGTGGTTTTTGAATGATTGCATTTTCTTATAAGGGACGGATATTTTATTGCTACGTATGGGTAGGGCTTGTACACCTGACAACTGTCTGTTGCCTCTTACAGGTGTAGTGCATTGACTTTGTAGGGACTTTTGTATCTACTACGAGCCCCTGAAGTTATTTGTAGAAGACCCATTGACATCAGTATCACATCCACCTTTCACCAATCTCAGGTGGTTTTTGAATGATTTCATTTTCTTGTAAGGGATGGATTTTTGATTGCTACATATGGGTAGGGCTCATACACCTGACAACTGTCTGTTGCCTCTTACAGGTGTAGTGCATTGACTTTGTAGGGACTTTTGTATCTACTACGAGCCCCTAAAGGTATTTGTAGAAGACCCATTGACATCAGTATCACATCCACCTTTCACCAATCTCAGGTTGGTTTGATGATTGTATTTTGTAGGAACGGATCATATTTGGTACGGTCTTTTAAAAATGCCCGCAGGAGAGTCATTTGCACCAGTACCATATTGGTGATTGTACTTGCTTGCAAGGACGGATCTTCTACTGTCAAGTGGTAGTGTTGCCTTCTTCAATCAACAGGCGTTGTTTGTAAGGATTGTCGTAGGAATTCATGCATCGAGGTCTTACAATATACTTTGTGTCACTACTGACCGTACGAATGTCCTTGTAGTTTGAGTTCCCTCGTGCGTGATTCAAACTTTGTTCCTTTTATGTGTTTTTGAATTCAAATTCAATTTCATTCAGACTTGAATTCATCAAATTTACAAGTCCCCACTTGATGTTGTATAGCCCAAGTTCAAACACGAGCTCAGAGTACATGTTCAAATTGATTATTCAAAGTCTTTTGAGATCTTTTGAGTTCAATTGCATAGTCATTTTCATTTGGATTTGATTCCAATTTGATTTTATTTTATTTGGGTTTGAACCTTTAGAAATCATTTGAGTTTTGGTTCTGAATCAGGTCCATAAGTCTTCTGTTCGTATTCAATAAAGTTCAAAGGTCTACAAGTCCACAGTTCATGTTCAATCAAGTTCAGAAGTCCACTGCTCTTTCTCATTTGAGTCCGGGCTCTTTGTTCTCTTTGAGTTCAAAACAGGTCCAAGTGTAGTAATATTTCACCCGAAATTTCGGCAGCCTCCCGGCGTCTCCCCCGTTTAGGGGAAAAAAACTACGGGAAACTGGGGCTTTCCCACCACGCTAAGAAAAGTGTGTATAGGCAGACCACCGACTCGACACGCATGCCGAGGTAAGAGATCAAACAAGGGTTCCAGAAATTATACCTTTGGGATCGGCGGACCGGCGGCGGGGGGTGATCGATGTTTAGTGGCAACTGGTGGCTACAGTGATAGGCTCTTGCGGGGAGGTCGACGACAATGGAGGTGGCAACCAGTTGTTGCTTGCCACAGCAGGTGGTGAACAATGTATAGTGTGTTTTGATGTCTTTTGATTTGCAATACATAAACAATGAATTAGAGAGTTAATTAAATTCACTAATAAATTATATTGCATTTGAAATTCACCGTACCAAACACCAAAATTCTCAAAATAGATGAATTAGGAATATATTATACTAAAAAAGAAATAATCCAAATAACCCACCCATAAATGAACTAGAGGTATAATTCCAAATTCACTCTCAAAATACCTTACATTTAAATGCAGCTGCCCAAATGGACGAATTTTTAGAACCCGTGTTTGCTTTACTTTACACTCAAAACATAGCCCATTCAAGCAGCCCCTTAGTCATCGAAAACGACGGTAGGTTTTTAAGGTTTGGACTACCTAATTTACAACTACAAAAGTTTACCTTGAAGTCATGGCTTTGAGTCACTAAAATATTCTGTACAATGCAAGGGTAAGGATCTTCGTGCATTGGTTATGTCCTTTTAGTTAAAGATTACAAACGTAAGGGAGGCAATGTAAGCATACGAAAGAGAAATGCAAAAGGCATTATAATAAATTAACTGACGTAAGTAATCTTCTTTCTTACAGAACTGAGTGGGATGCACTGTAAATGTCAATTTCCTACCTTTATATATCTTGTTGTTATAAATGTCAGATCTTTCCAACTGAATTGAGTGTCCCTGCAAGCTATTAATAGTAAATATCTAGGTTGTTATTCAATCTTGTTAGGGCAAGTGGCAAGTGGTGGATGTTAAGCTTTTATTTCATAAAATGAAATCCTGCTAGTATTGATGATGCTTTCAATTCTTGCTTTTTATTACTTGAAGAATTTTCTGCAAGGTTGCATAGTTTGCTTTTTGTCACTTGAAATATCTTTTTTTTTTTTCCATGGAGCATCTGATTCTAATCTTTCCAATGCTCATGTGCATCAGTGCATCACAAGTGTGTAGGCATCATTTAATAGAACGTGCTTCACTGCTTCTGGGCTCATTCTATTATGAAATTTTTGAGTATTATGTTTCCTATGGATTAGATATATAGGCATGCTTATTGCAACGTTGTCAAACATGTTTTCAACAATTTTTTTCATTTCTGGAAAACAAAATAATTTTGCATAGTCTTGATGAGATTGATCAGAGCTATTAAACTCAGTGGATCAGTTTCTTATTGGGCTGTTGGCCTGCATTGAAACTGTGAGCTCATTAGCGACCTTGATGCTCCCAAAATTTAGCAGTAGTCATCTCCAAATCATCTGAAGTGATGCTCTTTTTCCTTTCTAGGACATGACAACCTTTGTCTGCGTCTGCATTCCGGAGTTCCTTTCTCTCTATGAAACTGAAAGGCTTGTACAGGAGCTTGCGAAGTTTGAGATAGATGCTCATAATATCATTATCAATCAAGTAATATTCGATGATGAAGGTACAATCTTGGTTTTTTACAAATTAAGAGTTAAGGGAATTACGCAGCTTTCCCAATTCTATAGCATACTCCATAATTATGGTCCTTGTGATTTAATTTGTTTTTCACTTTGGTCATTTCGGAAAGTTTTGCTAATTTTTACCCCCCAAGCCATGGAAATTCCTTGACCCATGGGCAGAACCATGGAAATGCCATTATTACACATTTTTTTTATTTATTTTTCTTGTTTAATTTTTTTAAAAGCTTTTCGTAATCTATAGATATATAATATTATTTTTTTATATTTAATTATTTTTGTGCAGTATTTGCCCTCCTCAAAATTGAAGCTGGTTCCGCTCCTACCTTGACCCTCCAAATATCTTTCTTACTTAATATCTTTTATGTTTTATTTTTATTTTTTTGGACCTAGCATAATCTATCAGTTACAAGTTCTCACAGCTAGGTAGTTCTATTATTGCATTTCATTTTCTGTTCTTATTGGTCATTTCTAAGTGGATGCAAAATAATATATTTGTTTTTGTAGCTGTGGAATCCAAGTTGCTGAAAGCTCGAATAAAGATGCAGCAGAAATATATAGATCAGTTCTATATGTTATATGATGACTTCAGTATCACCAAGTTGCCACTTCTTCCGGAAGAGGTAACAATCAAAATTTATCCTATGTGAACTTTTAACGAAAATAATAAACTTCAATTATCTTTAAAATCATTAAAATTAGTGGCATGCATGATTTAATTACTTCTAGTATTGATAATTGTGTTTGTTTGAGTAGATCTAAAACAAAATACATAGAGTTTAATTTTAATAATAATATATCTAGTGGGGGGATTGCGACTTTGGGCGATTAAGTCATAAAAAGAGTGTGTGTTTTAGATATCTTAAGTTTATTGTTCAAAGTGATAGTGAAATAGAAGAGGATAATTAGTATAATTCAAGTTAGATGGTTGAATTGGAGGAATGCATATGGCCTATTGTGTGATAGAAAAGTACTCCTCAAATTTAAGGAAAATTCTATAAGACGGTAGTGTGCGGTAGTGTGACCTCCAATGCTTTATAATGTAGCATATTGCCCCTTAAAAGAAAGATAAAATTAAATTAAGTGCTGCAAAGATGAGGATGCTCGGTTGGATGACTGGCTTTACTCTTAGAGACAAAATTCAAAACTAGTATATATGTGAAAAGGTTGGAGTAGCTCCAGTGGTAGATAAGATTAGAGCGAGTCGACTTAGATGGTTTGGTCACATAAAACATAAGCCTTCCGATGATCCAATTTGGAGCGTGGATGTATTAGATTTAGCCTATGTTAAAAAAGGTAGAGGTAGACCTAAAAAGACTTGGTTAGAAAGTATTAGAAATGACTTTTTTGAATTTAAATGAGAATTTGACTCTTAATAGGACACAATGAAGAAAAAAGATTCGTGTTGCTGACCCGTAGTGAAATAAATGCTTGATGTTGTTGTTGTTGTTGGATAACACTGTTTGTATTAGAAGAAACTTGTGATTTCAACATTTTGATATGTTCAAATTTATTGAAATTATATACAATGATTCCATATACTCTTTAATCATTGTTCGAATGAAATTGCAACCAGCAATTATTTTATCATCATCAAAACTAATAATACATGATTTCAAAAACTCTTAAGATATATGGTTTGATCACCAATAAAAATGCTTACAAATTTTCTAAAAAACTGACTTTGATTGCATGAGACAAATTTTGTGATTTCAATGTGTAGAGACATTTTTTGAATGAATTGAAATGAAATATATAGAATTTTGATGATATTTATAGTATATTAAAGGGTTTTGATTGTAAAAAATACATGAGTAAAACTAGATTTTCTGTAGGTCACTGGCGTTGAAGCTCTGAAAAGATTTTCCAAGCATTTCATCGCACCATACAAGCCTGCCTTAACCAAAGGCACTTTAGAGGAATTGCAGCAGAGGGTTTCAACATTGAGATTGCAACTGAAAGAAGCAGAGGAAGAACTCGATAAACTGAAGAGAGGAAAACACAAGGTGTGATCTCACATATACTTGCCCTTTTTTTAAAATTAATTAAACTTCCACAGCCTTTCAGATTTGCAAATTAATGAGGATATTTAGTCAAAATTTTAGGATTAACCTTGTCATTTTTTTTTCCTTGGCTATGGCTTTTGTTTTACCAATGCGTCTAATAAATCTGGCTTATTTATTTGTTGTTGTAAGCTCACATTATTAAGTCTTGTTTTGATGTATCAGGTTAATGAGAGGAATTTCCTGTATTGTAATGTCAAACTTGATATGGTATCTTCTAAATCTGATTTTTTTTTTTGGAAAATTTCATACATTATAATGCTTTGCATCCTTATTTTAGAAAATTATTAAGTTAGGATATTTAATCAAAGTTTAGTTATGATGAAGTTAAAATTCTTGAATTTGTTTTGATGTAAATACTATTTAAAGTTTGATTGATTTTCTATATGTTACACTAAAACTCATCTTGATGAAATTTTGATGAGTTTACTTTGATTATATATATGAGATTCACCTTAGATGGCTTGGTGATATAAAACGTCGACCTTTCGATGACCTAGTTAGGAGAATAGATGTATTAGATTTAAGCTTCGTTTGAGACGACTTTATTACTGCTTCTTAAAACAGTTTTTTAATACAAAAATTTTAATGTTTAAACTAAAAAGTCGCTTTAAGAAGCAGCATTTTATTATTGATTCTTAAAGCAGCTTTCTCATAAGAAGCAGTATAAAAGCCGTCCCAAATGAAGCCTTAGTCTATGTTAAGAAAGGTAGAGATAGACCTAAAAAAGGTTTGGTTAGAAAATATTTGAAATAACTTTTTTTTTATTATATTTAAATGAGAATTTGAGTCTTACGAGGGCGCAATTGAGAAAAAGGATTCGTGTAGCTGATCCAACGTAGTGGGATAAAGGCTGTATGTTGTATTTTATTATATCTTTTAATTGATTTGGATTTGAAAGGGAGGGGTTGGAGTAGTGGTTATCTTTAGGGGCTATTTTGTTTGAAGTAAAATGGATGTAAAGTATTACAAAAGCAAGAATTTTGAGAGGTATTAGTGTTTGATTTAAAGTAAAATAAATATAATGTAAAATTTGTGTTTTGACACTTTCTAGTATAAATTTGATATATTTGAAATTCACCCCATTTGTGTGATTTTCACCTCATACATTCATATTTTAAAATTTAATAACTTTTCTAAAATTTTCATAAATATAATAATTATTCTTTTAAATAAATGACGTTATAACTTTTAAAGCATTTTTTTATCTAAACGCAGTTAAATTTAAGACAATTTCTCAAATTATTTATTTCATTCATGAATCACACTAGCAATTTCAATGCATATGGATATACTTAGAATGGCAATGCAAATTTATTATGTAGAATTAGTTATGAATAGTGTTAAAATTATGGTGGCATTGGAGCTCTCTCTCATCATTATAAGACTTAAATTTCATTTGGGATAACTTTTTATTACTTCTTAAAACAGTTTTCTAGTTTAAAAATTAAATTTTTTATACTAGATAGCAGCTTTAAAAAGCAGTAAGAAAGCCGTCCCAAATGAAGCCTTACGCTATGTTATATAACATGGCTTTTTTATCGCTTCTTAAAACAGCTTTCTAGTATAAAAGTTTCTTAAACTAAGAATTTTTGTATGAAAAATTTATTTTAGAAAGCAAAAAGAAAGTCGTCCCAAATAAAAGTTTATTAAAAATTTTAATTTTTATATCAAAAGCTATTTTAATGAAGCCTTAAGATTTATTTGGGATAGTTTTTCTTGATGTTTTGCTTTTAAAATTGTAGCCAATGTTTTATTTTTATTATTATTTTTTTCACTTTCTCATTGCTTTTTAAAAAAATTGTAATAAATTACTTATATATATATATATATAATCATAATTATGATGAATAATAAAATTTGGTTGTATGATTACACTTGGGCTTTATTTGGAACAACTTTCTTATTGTTTTTTAAAACAAATTTTTAATATAAAAATTTTATATCTCGTACTAAAAAATTATTTTAAAAAGTTATAAGAAAGTCGTCCCAGATTAAGGCTTCGTTTGGGACGGCTTTTTTATTGCTTTCTACAACGGAGTTTTAGTAAAAAATAAAAAAAATTGTACTAAAACGGACCAAACGAAGCCTTAGTTTCTTACCAAATCTTATTTGTTTCATTATGCTAACTACTGCTTCAACAAAATTTATTGGCAATTTTATCTCATCATTATCTTTATGCCATAATAATATAATATGTAGTTACTATGTTACTAATTTACTCTTATAAAGATCCATATTATTTTGCCCTCTATCATATTAGAAGCGTCAAATTACAGTAAAGTTACTCATATGAAGATCCATCTTATTTTTATTTAAACTATTTTTGTGGTTGTATGGAGGGGAAGTTTAATTCTATTTCCCATTATTGAACTTGTGTGCAATTATGCATGATTTGTATCTCATTCATGCTAATTTGAAGTCAGAGAACATTCTTCTTATTTCTTAATAACATGTAAGCTTGTCCAATTGTAATGCATTTTGGTTATATTTTCCTTTGTCATACCTAAATTAAAAAAATTATTTATTGCTTTTTAACTGTTAAATTCTATACTAAATAAATCATGGTTTGTTCATTTCTTTGCATAAATTGTTGAAATTTTCATTTCCTTTTATTAGCTCAATTTCTCAATCACAACATGAGGTCCCAAGTGAAGTGTTGTAAAGGAAATTGATTTTGGAAGCATAACTTATGATAGCCAACATCACACTTATATTGTATCAACATGACACTATAGGGCTCTTGAAGATATATTAGGTTTGTTCAAAACTATTATGGTTATATTCATCCTCTTGTTTTATTGCTTGTGTGATTTGGTTATAAGTTATAACTCTTCTCCTATGAAATAGAGCTGGGATGGAGTTATATAACTATTCTCATACAAACATCAAGGAATTCTTTTTTCAGGAAGTTTCAAAATTCATTTATGCATTATAGTTTGGCT
>NW_021319178.1:19736023-19744467 GCF_001605985.2 Dendrobium catenatum
CAATAAAAAAAAAAATGTTTTAAGAAGAATATAATATGAATATTAAATATAAAAACAAATGAAATATTTATCATAAATCCCTATCATTAAAAAAGTAATAAATTAACCCTAATTTGTCGCTACTACTATTAATATATAGGTTGCATTATTCTATACTTTTGGGAAAATTATAAGGAGAGAAAAAAATTAGGTTGCATTATTTTTTTGTCGTTACATCATTTAGATCTTTTCCTTACCTCATTAGATTATTGAGTCTTATTATTCTTCTTGCTTTAAATAAAAAAATAAGTACGGTCAACTTTTTTTTTTTTAAGAAAAAAATAATAAAATTTATATAAATCAATTGCGCCACGTGATTTTGTCACCATCCAATTTTAATTTTAATAAAATATTAAAATTTGAAATGTTTTGACTGATTTGCCGCCGTAACAATTTCTCTTATCACTTCACGCGTTCATTTAATTAATTTTTAGAAATATAATTTCATTTTATTTGAAAAAAGATATTTATTATATGGCATAGTTTTATTTTAATAATTTTTAATAGAATTCTGTTTTTCAATTTGTTTTCTTATCTCGATAAGCATCACGCAGCTGTCTCCTTGCAGTAAAATTTATTATTATTTTAAAATTAAAATATTACTAACATTTTACTATTGTTTTTATTTAATTCATAAAAACATATTTATTGTCTCTGGGGTTTTAATTGTGGGAAGGTTCACAATCCTTAGACCTTTGCTCTGCATATTCCAAATCTCTCTTCCCCTATCAAACATACGAGAGATTATTACGTACAATCACAGGATCGTTCACAGGCCAGGCCAATCAGGACGCGTCATGTCAATATTCAATACTCAACGATACACAATAATGATACACACCATATTGATGACGTGACGCCTCTTGATTGACCTCCGGACGATGTCTTGTAACCGTACGTAATAATTTTTCCAAACATAGGACATGATCATATGTTTTATATATACCTAGAAGATGACCTTCTTCCTTTGATGTTGTTGCGCGCCATTTACTCTCCCTCCTATGTTAAACCTTTGTCATACGTGCAAAAGTGGGCAGTTACATATACAAAAAGTTCAGTGGATCAATATGAATTTTAAGATTATATTCGAATTAGAAATTTACCTAAATTAAATTCAAGATCATTTGAATTATGTTTTCAACAAACTTATAGACACATGAACGCATCAATAATACAAACTCATCGACATCACAAATGATCTGATATGAGTGCAAATGAATCAAAATCAAGAACTTGAAATATACTTAAACTTTTTAAAATATCAATTGAGATATCAATCGATCTTCGAATCTTATGTGCTTTTAGTCAGATTGAGTGGCTTAACGAGACTAATCTTACGATTCTAAGATCACTCAATTCTGACATCATTAAGACGCTCAGTTATTGGATAAACAACCTATGAATAAGGAGATAATATGGAATGTTCAATAGAGTGTTTTGAATTATGACCAAATTTACAAAAATGTTCCCGCAAAAAAAAACTCCATAAATATGACTCAATTTTCAGCATGAAAGAAATTCAAAGGTTGATAGAGTTATGTAATTATATTGCATTTTCTAGCCGTTATCACCACAACCACCATCATCATTTGGCATAATCAAAGTCAAACTTTCGTCTCTTGATTGTTTTCACTTGACTATTAATATATAACTTTAGTGTTGAGTTTTAAATTATGTACTTATGGACACCCAATTTCTGTATTCCATACAACGAGAATCAGACGATTATTCTCAATTGCGTATAACCTCTTCTTCGATTACAAGGAAAGGAGGATTCTTACATGTTTTATTATTTGGTGGATTCATTTAAAGGCCATGCTCCGTAGTATTGTATTTTTGAATTTTTCACTCAAGAAATTGTAGTATCTTGCAACTTTTATCTTTGTATGTTAAAGTTTTGTATAAAATTAAGGCATAAAACACATATTTTACTGCCATAAATTTTCTTCTATATAACATAATATATATCAATAATTCATGGTTGTTTGATAATTTTAATAGTAAAAAATTAAATTTTGACACTTCCCAATAACAAAAAACATATTATATGCAACCAATTTAAAAAAAAAATTCTAGCTTCACTACTATCGAACTTTATATTTTCCAATATCATAACATCTAGACCTTAACTATCTATAAATCTAAGGCTTCGTTTCGGGTGACTTTCGTACCACTTTCTAAAACAGCTGTCTAGTATAAAATTTTCTAATTTAAGAAATTAGCTGTCCCAAATGAAGCCCAAGTCTGAGAACAATTCAATTTCGAGAGGAACCAATATCAAATTTTATATAAATCAATAACGAGTCCACAAAATATCCACTAAGGGCTTGTTTCAGGCAGCTTTTTTGTTGCTTTACTTTTCAGACAACAATCATAATTTTATTTGGCAACTACTTTATTGCTACTTTCAGACAGCTTTTCAAAAATCCCTACGACAAAAAATTATTTTTACAATTATAATTTTATAATCAACTTTATAAAATACTTCAACCTCCGCTCTAAGGAACCCCAATGACAATCAAATAGCCAAAGAAGCCAATAACTTTTCCGCTTTCCCACTCACAAAAGAAACGCGCAAACTCTCTTAGGTTTGCAAAATCGTGACGGATCAAATGAAATTATTGCCTTCCAAAAGCAAAGTTTCAAACTTTATAAAGCCATCTTTATCATTATTCTCTCCAACTCCACATCACGATTGAGTAAGCCGTCCTATTTTCCACATAATACTTTTTTATACTGACAAGAAATTCACACCTACAGCTGAGGGCTATTTTGGTCATTAGGATTGAATTTTTTTGTTCTTCTGGACTCGTTCAACGGCTTAAAATTCAAATGGTCCAATTGCAATCATATCACAACGTGCTTGGAATTTAAACTATGATATTTACATAAAAGAAATTAGAAATAATCGATTTATTTACTGTAAAAATATGATAATAAGGTGAAATATTATGATATTTATGCATGATTAATAAAATTAGCATTATAAAATTTATTTCTGCTATTTTCTTTAATTTTTTTAATAGAAATTATATTAAGAATATATGTTTCTTATTTTGATTGGTTTCTGGTGAACTTATTAGATAGCTTTTTTTTTTGAAGACCCGGTCAATGGGACTAAAAGTAGGATTCAAATGAAAGGAAAAATTATATTTGACTTCATAATTGATCAAATATATCTAATATTTAATACTTCTAGTAGACTTAGGTTTCGTTTGGGACAATTTTTTTACTATTTTTTAAAACAATTTTTTAATATAAATTTTTAATTTTTGCACTAAAAAGTGACTTTAAGAAACGGTAAGAAAGCCGTCCAAACGAAGCCTTCTTAATCTCATTTTTGCTAGCCAACCTCCTACTTTTAAGGAGTTTGATTGAGAAAAATTCATGTATATGCTAAACAATGTAGGTGAATAATTAATAACATATAATTATCTCTCTCGACTTCTGCATTACAATCTATCTTGCATCATTATTATCACATCAACACATGTCATAACTCCGCTTATTTTACAGTCATCTCCCACAAAATCTACACATTATTATTTCGTCATAATTGTCCCCCTCAAGACTTAGCCGAAATCACACTTACATCATAGATGCCTCCCTTAAAATCCATGTCAAAATCTGGCATGCACCGTAACCATCATCATATCAAGGCCAACATTATAAACTCACTTCTATCACAAACATCTAAATAAAGACCTACGATGCAGTCTCGCTTGAGCCTTAATAATCATTTTTACAACAAAACTTACTAAGGGCATCCCTTTCAAGACCTACACATAACCCTATTTTTTTTCCCCAACAGTTCATCTCTTAAGACGTGTGTGGCAACCACATTTGAACTGTAATTATCATTGCATTAAAATAAGCCCCCACGCACCGTAAGCATCACCACATCAAGGCCAACATTATAAACTCACCTCTATCACAAACATCTAAATTAAGACCTACGATGCAGTCTCGCTTGAGCCTTAATAATCATTACATCAAAATTTGCTCAAGGCATCCCTTTCAAAACCTACGCTTAACCTTATTTTTTCCTCAATAGTTCCTCTCTTAAGACGTGCGTAACAACCTCACATGAACTGTAATGATCATTGTATTAAGATATGCCCCACAATCTGACTTGTGCCGCAACAATCCACTTTAAGACCAATATTGTAGCTATCTTATCACAAGGCTTATGCAATGATCTCCAATGATACGTAAGTAATAGCCATCTATAATTAGTCTTAGAACATGATCATCTTCAACCAATATTATAATATATCATACTACAATTAACATAGCAATACAGAAATTAAAATTTACGTTGAGATAAATCTAATTAAAATTTTAATTTATTATTCATATATTACACTTATCTTAAAATAAATCAAGAATTTTGACCATTTTTTACTATGTTATGATCCAAGTAGAAGTCTTTCATTAGAGTTTTGGACCCACAAAGGCGACAAAGGTAAAAGATTTGCCCAACGACAGCTAATTTCTTGTTACAATACCCAATCATCTCATATAACAGACATGAAGCCAAAGTCAAAATTATCCTTTGACGTAACTTTTTTCCTTGCAGACCATTATGAACAGATCAACCGTTGACCAAGCTAATTGCACCAAATCAAGGGCTCAGATTTCTCTCAAAGCATTCAACTTTGATAAAACCCTAGGTATATAAAGAACTATGGGGGCAGGTAGAGTAGAAGAAGATGATGAGGTTTGCACAGCCAAGCAAAACAACAAAAGAGGCACTTTCTAAGATCTCACAGAAGCAATTAAAATAAAGAGGGGTGAAGAGGAAGAGCACTGACCTGATACTGACGAATTCCAACTTCCATGAAACTCCCAGACCTGCAAAACCAGTCATGTTCTGCTCCATCCAGAAATTCCTTTTCCAACCATCAAAAACACAAAGAAAAGAGACAAAAGACAGCAAGGGAGAAGAAAAGAACAAGGCAGAAGAAAAGCTCTCACCTTGCTTGGGATGCTTGAATGGTCCTTGCCTTGGGCATGAGCACACCAATTCAAAGCACAGAGTTGCCGCCATAAACGTCACGAGCGCCAGAGCTGCCCGTTCTGATTTTGCCAAGTTCACCACTTCTACCCTCTTCTCCAATTCTCATTTCACCAACCATGAATCCATCCCTTCCTTGCTGGATTCCTTCTTCCACTTTGCCGAAGCCTTTCCACTGTATCATGAAACCCAGCTGGCTGATGATATCAGAGAGAGCGAGTACGGCCACCTCGCCGATCATGTATGTCTGGATTATAGTGGAGTTAACCTCTTCTCTCATGCGCAGATGAATCAGTCGATTGCAACGTCGTCTTCCTCCCCTCCGCCGCCGTCAGCCTGGCGGCCTCCATTTTTCAGTATCTCGTATAAGTCTGCAAGCCTCAAATCTGAGGTGAAGTATGGGGAGAAAGATAGCGGCTTTGAATTTGCCATCAGGAAGAGAATTATGAGTTTTCTAAAAATATCAGGGGAAGATTATGGCATAGTTTGTACTGCCAATAGAACAGCTGCTTTCAGGTTGCTGGGAGAAACTTATCCATTCCAATCCAATAAGAGGCTGCTAACAGTTTATGATTATGAAAGCGAAGCAGTGAGTGCAATGGTGGAGAGTGCTGAGAAGAGAGGAGCAAAGGTCATGTCTGCAAGCTTTTCCTGGCCTGGCATGAGGATTCAGACTGCAAAGATGAAGAAGATGTTGAGCAAGAGAAAGAAAGAAAAGAAGAGAGGTTCGCTAGTCTTTCCACACATGTCCAGGATGACTGGAGTAAGGTATCCTTATTTGTGGATGAAACTGGCAAGGGAGAATGGCTGGCATGTAATCCTTGATGCTTGTACATTAGGGCCAAAGGATATGGACACACTGGGAATCACATTGATTCAACCAGACTTCATCATTTGCTCCTTCTTCAAGGTGTTTGGGGAGAACCCAGCTGGGTTCGCAGCTCTGTTCATCAAGAAATCCAGCAAAGAAGTATTACAGACATCCATTTTGGCAAGAAGCATTGGGATGGTAAGCATTGTCAGGGCAGGAAAGCTGTCTGACTTACCCGAGGAGGAGGTGGATACTACAAGTTCTTTTTCTGGTCCGATTCCCTCCAACTCAAAACAGAAGCAATCAGAGATATATGAGGAAGGTGAGACATCTGAGCCTGGTGGACCTCCAGTCAGTACAGAAGCAGAAGAAGAAGATAAAGAACAACAAGAAGCTTATGAAGGTAAAGAAGAGAAAGAAGAAGAGGAGGAAGAGGAGCTGTCATCAGAAATTGTAGAAGTACTGAGAAAGTCTACCAAACACAACAGTGAGGAGATAGAAAACCAAGTGGAGGTTGAATTCAATGGCTTAGATCATGCAGATTCTCTTGGTCTTCGAGTTATACATAACAGACTTAGATGCATAACCAATTGGCTAGTAATTGCACTGACGAAGTTGCAGCATCCTCACTCTGAAAATGGTAATTCATTGGTAAAGATTTACGGGCCACGAGTAAAATTTGACAGAGGACCTGCATTGGCATTCAATGTGTTCGACTGGAAAGGAGAGAAGATTAATCCTGTGCTTGTTCAGAAGCTGGCAGATAGAAGTAACATTTCACTAAGCTGCGGATTCCTTCAAAAAATCGAATTTTTAGAAAAATATGAACATTTGAAGGATACAGTTCTAGAGGAAAGAGTCCTTGAGAACACAATAGTTTCAGATAATAAAAAGAAAGAGGATCATAATCTGGGGATAGCCGTTGTAAATGCTTCATTTGGTTACCTGGCTAATTTTGAAGATGCTTACAGGCTCTGGGCTTTTGTTGCCAAGTTTCTGGATGCTGATTTTGTTGAGAAGGAGAGATGGAGATACGTGGCTCTTAACCAGAAAATGATTGAATTGTAGACTGAGGAATGACCAAGAATCCATTATTTTACTGCTCCTCCTTTTCAAACTTTGCAGATGGGGGACAATATGGGAGCATTCAAATTTCCTATTCATTCATTCTTTGTAAATGATGTGCAATGTTGCAGAAGTCAATTGAACGATTTAAACTTCAATATTTTTTTTTGAAATCATTAAAGATACTAGCTGAGAGTAGTAACAAATGTCAAACAATTTATGTCATGCAATTGTTTCATATATTTTACTTCTTTATTACGGCTTCTTGGACGAGTATTTTTTTATTATAAAGTTGTTTTAAGAAGTAGTAAGAAAGTGGTCTCAAACAAAACCTAAGTCGCTCAAAGTAGCCAAAGTTGACACATTGCTCGACTTGGTTCACCAAGGATGCTTGCCGAAGCATCAAAGAAACTTGTTGGGGCTCGGCAAATCTCAGTGATGTCGTTCAAGGAGCTGTTATCATATCCTGACAGTAATTATAACACACTTGCTTAAGGAAGTGGAGCTCAGACCTTTCTCTGGCAGCCGCAGAAACGGCTCTGCTTTACTTTACACTTTCCGTTATTATTTCTCTATATATAGATAACACTGTTCATAGGAAAGAACAAGTAAATAGAATGCCGAGAGCTCCCTTTCCATTTCTCTGTTTCCTCGATTCTTGCTAACGAGTGTTCTCTTGCAGCTTTCATGGTATCAGAGCCGGTATAAGCCTCACGGCTTGTTGCTTCGTTTCTATCTCCCTAATGGCTTCAGATACATCCTCCACTGCCGAGGCGACTCAGCGCCCAGCTCCTGATCCGCTTACCAACGTTTCTCAGGTGCCTGATGCCGATGCAGCTCTGCTTCTTGGAACAGTAAACATTCCTCCTCAGTTGAAATTCTTAATGTCTACCATTAAGAATGTCATCACTATCCAATTAACCCCAGATAATCATCTCACCTGGAAATCTCAAGTGCTCAAAGTGTTTCGAGCGAACGGCTTTGAAGGGTATCTTGACGGAACCATTGCTCGTCCGTCTCGCCAAATTGTTTCCTCCAGTGGTTCGGTAAGCTCAAATCCATTGTATTCTACGTGGATGTTAATCGATCAAAATTTGGCGGCTGCATTGTTCTCTACCATCTCCGCTTCTCTTCTACCCTATGTTCTTCATCTTGAATCATGTTCAGAGATTTGGTTAACCATTGGAAAAAGGCTACAATCTTCCAATCGGTCTAAAATCCTGCAACTGAAAAATGATCTCAACTTTATTTCCATGGGAAGCAAGACTATGCAGCAATATTTAACTGAGATCAAAATAAAAGTAGATCAACTCACGGCTGCCGGTAGCATCTTACCGTCGGAAGATGTTATTATGTACACTTTAAATGGCTTGCCGGCGTCATATCAAGGTTTCAAGACGGCAATACGCACGAACCTTCAGCCGCTCAATCTAGATGATTTTTATTCCTTACTCTGCAGTGAGGAAACAAACCTTGAGAATGAAGCAGTTCGGGCTCTACAGTCTGTCCAAG
>NW_021319178.1:19745943-19750047 GCF_001605985.2 Dendrobium catenatum
GATTTCAAATGAGTCAGAGCTCATTAGATTTCCGCGCTTATGCTGATTCTGATTGGGCAGGGAATCCTTTTGATAGAAAATCCACTACCGGTTACTGTTTCTTTCTTGGCAACACGCTTCTATCTTGGTGTGTTAAAAAGCAATCTACGGTTGCTCGCTCATCTACAGAAGCCGAATATAGAGCTTTAGCCACTGCCGCAACTGATATTATTTGGATTCGGCGACTTCTTGCTGATTTTCAGATTCCAATTTCGACTCCTACATCTCTCTATTGCGATAATGTTTCTGCAATCGCACTCGCCCACAATCCTGTGTTTCATGCGAGAACGAAACATATCGAGGTGGACTATCATTTCATCCGGGACTGTATCAAGTCAGCTGCCATCAATGTCCACCATATTTCTTCCCAGGATCAACTCGCTGATATATTCACTAAAGCACTTCCTCGTCGTCGGTTTCAAGATCTACGTACCAAGCTTTTGGTTTCTCCGGCACCATCAGCTTGAGGGGGGCTGTTATCATATCCTGACAGTAATTATAACACACTTGCTTAAGGAAGTGGAGCTCAGACCTTTCTCTGGCAGCCGCAGAAACGGCTCTGCTTTACTTTACACTTTCCGTTATTATTTCTCTATATATAGATAATCATATGGATTCAGCCCTTATAAGCCAATATGTAATTTCATATTTTATTGGCTACAAACTAGTTAAGTTTATTCATTTTATAATAAGCTCTTATATGTAACTCAAATAGGGGCTTTTTGGTAGCATTGAGGATTTGATTTAAGTAGGATTTCGTAAATCCTCCAAATTCAGAATTCAGAAATCCTGGGTTCTTAAATTTTAAAAATTGTTTGATAATATTCCTAATAAAGCTGTTAATCCCATGTGATTGTTTCGCCACATAGCGGATTTAACCAACAGACTCTTCCCTCTCGCGCTCATAGAATCTTAAATCCAGCAAAAAAGAGGATTTCGGGAATCCGGGACTTACCACGAAAAGGGAGAATTTTTCATCTACGGCGACTTTCATTTGCCATGAGTTTTGGTTTTGCATTTTTGGCTGTTTTGCTAGATTTCGCTCAAATCCAACTCAGACCCAGCCTAAATCCTGCTATCAAACAGCCCCATAGTGTTTTCTGTAGCAACCCTCTACCTGAGCTTATAAATAAATAGGGTGTCAAACCATGAGTCTGGGACAAACAATCATTTGCTTTAGTCTAGCTTATACTTCCAGGCAATCTAGTGAAATTTCAAATCTTTTCATTCTAGACTCTCTATCCCTCATCTTATCTCTTGTTTCTTAATCATTCTTGTCTATAAGATTATGTTGTTACTTGCAAACAAATGTGATCCAACACTTGATATTATAGTTACATTTTTTCTCAAGAAACAATATTTATAAAGTAAACACCAATAAAACTAGACCAATCATTTTGCTTGTCATCAATCGATTGTCACCACACGCACAAAAGAAAAAATTCTCAATGACGATGAGCTCCAATTCCATGCTTCATAATAAGTCTCTCATTCAAGTTTTATTTGAGACAGCTTTCTTACTATTTTTTAAAATAGTTTTCTAGTATAATTTTTTTTTCTTTCAAATTGTCACAAACGAAACCTCAATCTCTCACTCACTTCACTTTGTTAAAAAATCAAAGAAAATGAGAAAAAGGGAGGTGATGCATTGGTAGCTATGTAAATGTGGCATTACCTCCAACAGCAACTTTGTGAGGTATCTAGAGACCAGGTAGATCTTCCCAGCTTACAATAACTATCCTCTACAATTATAGAAAGAGGGTAGTAGTCAAACATGTATTGGGATTTTCAAGTGATAGATCATACTAATGTTAAACTATGTGAAAGACTTATATTTTTTTATGACGAGGAAGTACTATACTTAGGCCAGTACAAATCCCGGTCGACCTAGCATGCAACCCACATCAATTTACACGGGTCAACACTTAAGGCTTTCACTGCTTGCCAAGGGATTCGAACCAGGGACCTAGGCTTTGCCCAGCCGGCTCTTCATCACCCGGACAAACAACGGTGTGTTGAAAGCCTTATATTTAATGCCACATTCGATTGATAAAAAGTACATTCACGAAGAAATACATTCATGGCCAAAAAAGTTAAGCTTTTTGGGTTAAAATTGGGTACCACTAAAGCATCTGTCACAACCCCAGGTACCTATTAGGCTCATCCTCCTTAACAGGAGTACTATAGTTTATGGTTCAACTAAGATAACGTGGTCTATAGGGTTTGTAGCTACAATGGGTCTTTGCCATCTTCTACAATGGCTGAGTTAATTTCAAGAGTGAATGATTCTCTTGATGCCATCAAAAAGTTCAGTGGGCTCTTAGGCTTCGTTTAGGACGTTTATGTTACTGCTTCTAAATTTTTGTATTAAAAAACTGCTTTAAGAAACAATAAAAAAGCAATCCCAAATATAGCCTTAATGTATAAATATTTAAAATGTTAAAAAAAAATCCTATTTGATGAGTAGCAATGGTTGATATCGAAGACTTTCAAGTCCATGTGGGGTGAGGAAATAGTTGAAAAATATTTTGTTGTAGAATTAGTGAAGTATCTAGCGATTGACAGTTACTCATAAACCATAAGCTTTTGGGTTAAAAAAAAGTTGTCCATTATTATAACTAGCTCAACTCTTGATCGCCCATTGGTTAATCTTCCTTAACATCAAAACATTAGCATGCATATCCCTTAATTATTGTAACTATCATGAAGTTGTCATAGATTATATATTTTTAGAAATTTCTGTGGTGAAAAGCTATTTTCTGTAATTATAATAACGAAGTTGTTTTCTCTACTGTAATTTCACAACCAACTTTATAAAACGCTACAGTTGTCCCAGACAAACACTAAAAAGCCGCTGATAAATACAGTAATACTACACTAGCCAAATATTAAAAGGGATAAATTACGATGGTTGTTGCAAGTATGGGACAATATCATTGGGCCATGCAATTGTGCTTGCATGGACTTAAAACTCCAATTAGCACATTCAACCATTTTTTCAAAGGGAACAAGATTGGCCAACTAAACCTCATTGAAAAGGCCTAAGAAAACCACTTACAAAGAGCATGACAGCCTGCACAGTAACATAAGGAAGCAGCCAAATGAAACCCCAGAGCAAGGACATACTCAGATTCATTTCTTTGTGATAGATTCTATTTTATTTAACATAGAAGTCCAAACCACAAATAATATTCTTATTTTCACTGTAAATTTAGGCTTCTTTGGAGATGCTTACTTACAAATATTATAAATTTTATACAAAAAAATTATTTTAAGAAACAGTTAGAAAATCGTCCGAAACGAAACATTAGAATAATCAAAATCTACTCAACACCTCAAATTTTTATTTGAACTCATCAACTCTAATTTTGAATGCTGCAAGCTTCATGAATTGCGCGAAAATTTTGTTCTTAATCAGATAAAATGTAAATAATATCATAAAACATATCATATATAGTTACTAATTATGATATTACAACAACCTGTAATTAATTATAGTTTTTACACTAACTGCATTACAACAACTTAAAAATATGTTTTCTTTTTGGAACCAGGATATCTACCCGCTGCCACTCCAAAGGGAGTGCTTGGCAGCCTAACAAATTCATCGGCAGAACCTAGTGAGGCCACCCATCGGCATCTAGCCCGCACTTGCTTTGCCCCACTGAAGAGGCGAGGCTGTAGTAGAGGGGATTTGAAACCGGGACAGAGGGTTCCCAACCGTGTTCGCCTACCAACCACTCGAACCCTACCTAAAAACATGTAACTAATGATAGTTATTAAAGTTGAAACTCAACAACGTAAGAGCATCTTCAACCGAACGTCATTCGATTGTTTGCAGCTCTGGACAACGTCCACCCACATGGCAAATGAAAACAAATTTTTCTTTTTTATCTCGACTGTGAACAGTGCGATGTGAATATTGAACAGTGCAATGTGAATATTGATGTCTCATTATTCAAAAACCTTTTCTGATGAATATTAGGGTATGATTGGAAATAAATATAAAAATATAGATGAGAAAGAATATAAGCATGATATTCTTTTTTGATATTAGAAATAAAA
>NW_021319178.1:19750157-19777663 GCF_001605985.2 Dendrobium catenatum
ATAGCCCCACATCTTTTCTCTCGCTTCCTGCCAGCGAAGTCTCTGTGTCTGTGACTTGGCTCTCGCGGCGGCAAGTGTCGCTCTCTCGCTTCTTGTGGTTCGTAGCTTACTTCGATCGAAGCTATCGAGTCGACAGCAGCTGAGTGTTCAAGCTCAAGCTGTATTAGCCATTCGAGCTAGTAAACTGCGTGTTTCAAGCTCGACTCGTTGAGCTCTCGAAGCCAGCTTGACTTGGTTGCACCCCTACCCGTGACAGATATTTATGTCTTCTAAGCTCAAAAGGCCATGTTATCTACATTCTTAATTTTAATCTTATAGGTCCTCTTGACACCCGTAATGAGACGATAAACATAACTATTTTAATTTAGGCCCCTCCTCAATAAAACTTCTGGCTCCACCACTGCCTGCACAGTAACATAAGCAAGTAGCCAAATGAAACCCCAGAGCAAGTAAGGACATACTCAGATTCATTTCTTTGTCATATATTCTATTTTTTTTACATAGAAGTCCAAACCACAAATAATATTCTTATTTTCACTGTAAATTTAGGCTTCTTTGGAGACGCTTACGTACAAAAATTATAAATTTTATACAAAAATTTTATTTTAAGAAACAGTTAGAAAATCGTCCCAAACCAATCCTTAGAATAATCAAAATCTACTCAACACAAATTTTTATTTGAACTCATCAACCCTGATTTTGAATGCTGTAGGTTTCTTGAATTGCCCGAAAATTTTGTGGTTAATCAGATAAAATGTAAATAATATCATAAAACATATCATATGTAGTTACAAATTATGATATTACAACAACCTGTAATTAATTATAGTTTTTACACTAACTGCATTACAACAACTTAAAAATATGTTTTTTTTTGGAACCGGGAAATCTACCCGCTGCCACTTCAAAGGGAGTGCTTGGCAGCCTAACAAATTCATCGGCAAAACCTAGCGAGGCCACCCATCGGCATCTAGCCCGCACTTGCTTTGCCCCATTGAAGAGGCAAGGCTGTAGTAGAAGGGATTTGAAACCGGGACGGAGGGTTCCCAACCGTGTTCGCCTACCAACCACTCGAACCCTACCTAAAAACATGTAACTAATGATAGTTATTAAAGTTGAAACTCAACAACGTAAGAGCATCTTCAACCGAACGTCATTCGATCGTTTGCAGCTCCGGACAACATCCACCCACATGGCAAATGAAAACACATTTTTGCTTTTTATCTCGATTGTGAACCGTGCGATGTGAATATTGATGTCTCATTATTCAAAAATCTTTTCTGATAAATATTAGGGTATGCTTGAAAATAAATATAAAAATAGAGATGATAAAGAATATACACATAATATTATTTTCGATATTAGAAATAAAATTTGGTTGGAAATGAATTACTATTTGATATGACTTTTACTGTATTTTGAAGTAAAAATAGGTTCTTCGATTGGAGATGCCCTAACTACTATAAGAGAAAATAGTTACAAAAGCTGTTAAGCAATCTAGAAGAAATCCTCTTCTGCTAAAAGCTTGAAGATCTCAACCCTCACATGATGTCTTCATTAAATAACAGTACTTGACACGATATAGTTAAGTCCAAAGCAGTGCTAAGACATAGCTCATCTTGGTCTGTTAGTTGGTAGCCTAGGTCATGGGTTTGAGTTTTATGTATGCGACGTGTGTGTGAGTCTGCTTTAATTGGCCTAAATGTTTCAAAAAAAAAAATTATGCCAAGATTGGGTCGGGCTCGTATATTAATCAATAATATATATTTTTAAAAATTTTAAAGAAAAAAAAATCAAAATGATCTTTTAATTTTTTATGAAAATAAAAATGATTCCCAAATATATTAAAAATTTATATTAATCCATCAAATCTTTATGGGGGAATTCAAAATCTTTTAATATAATTGAAGATTATTTTAATTCTTCGTAAAAATTTTAAAATTCTAATCATACTTTAATTTAAAGTTTATTGAATTTTAAAATTTTAATAAATTTTATAAAAGATGAGCAGTAAATTGATTAAATTTTGTGATTATAAAGATGCAAATATTAGCGAATAGACTGATGATCCATTCACAGAAAGAAGTATTTAAAGTTGTTAACAATACCTTAAAATAAAATTAAAAAAAAAAAATCTCCCAACCGTCAGTTTTCCTGCGGATGGCTATTGCCAGTCTGCCGCCCCGCACCCATCCCAATCTCCTCACCCGCCACCACCACTCTCCGGCCAAATCCACTTTTCCTACCTCATTTCTGATTCTCCGAAACCCTAATCGTAGCTTTTCGTCCTCTTCTACTACTGTCGTTACCTTCGCCTCCTCTTCCTCATGGGAGCAAGAGGAGAAACGATGGCTCCGCGAAGAGCAACGGTGGCTTCGAGAAGAGCAGCGTTGGCTCCGAGAGGAGCTTCGATGGAGTTCCGAGCGCGAAGCTCTTCTTAGAGAGATAGCGGCTCTGCGGCTCCGGATCGATGCCCTCGAGGGCGAACGTTCCCCGCTCGCTGATGCCGTCGAGGCGGTGCTGGTTGCGGCGAAGGAGCGGCGTCTTATTGCTGGAGCTGAGAAGATTATAGTTGAGGAAGATGTGGTGAAGGAGATGGTTCACGAGGGGATAAGGGTGCCGGAGGAGGAGGGGGAGAAGGAGGTGCTAAAGGAGAACAAGGTTGTCAATGAGAAGAAGGAGAGGAAAACTCTGAGGATGGGATCAGAGGGAGAGGACGTACGAGAGATGCAGGTTTGCGTGATTTTTGCAATTTTCGGGATTTGTCTGTATCTCAAGGATTGCTTAAAAAATAGTTTGCTCAAAACTAAGTTAGGGTGTCTACAATGATGCAGGAGGCTTTGCAAAGGTTGGGATTTTATTCTGGTGAAGATGACATGGAGTACTCCAGCTTCTCCACTGGAACAGACCGTGCTGTTAAAACTTGGCAAGTGAGTGATCTCTGCTGGCTTTAAAATCAAATATTCTAGTGTCCTGTTCTTCCTAGAGAATTGGATCATGAAAACTTTGGTATTACAGGCTTCACTGGGAGCCACAGAAAATGGGATTATGACTTCAGAGCTTTTGGAAAGGTTATTTGTGGAGCTGTATTTGAATGATTCTAATACAAAAGGAGGTGCAGATGAGAGAGAGAACACGACACCAGTGGAAAGGAAGGTAAGTACCTAACTGATTAGGATTTCCTGTTTGCAATTATTTAATTGGATGCCACAGTTCAAATTACGGTAACTAAATACCTGCAAGTAATTCTTTCCCATTGCTGCACCGAGCGATTCGGTTATGTTATCATTTTCTGGCTTTTTGAATGTTGAACATACTGGGATTCCTATTCATGCGGCTCATATGGTGACGAACATGGCATGATTAGTGTCGGAGGATGTGTGGCACAGAAATTCATGAGAAAAAAGCTACCACACATACAAACCGACCACATTTCCTTCAACCTTGTTTCCTATAGACACCTCACTGGCTCACTCCAATACCTCACCATCACTCATCCAAATATTTCATTAGCCGTCAATCAACTAAGTCAACACATGCACGATCCTCTACAACATCATTTTCATCTACTCAAATGACTATTCCATTACATTAAAAGAACGCTCTACTTTGGTCTTCCGATCACCAAAGGTCTTCTCACACTTATATCCTCCTTTGACTCAAATTGGGCTATCATACCAACAATCGCTGCTCCACCATTGTGATGTGCTACCTGCACCAAGAGTACCCGGAACCTGCAAGAAAAACAATGAAACAGGAAAAGAAGCAACAAGGAAGGGAATTCCTCTGTAAAACTGTAGTATATTTCTTTTTACCTTCTCTTTCTGATTTTCACTATATATATGGGTATACTTGCCTCCCTTACTAAACCGATACCAGCAAATGAAAAGTAAAATAAAAACCCATTATACTAATATAGCTAAAAGACGAAAACGGTTAGTAGCTAATGGAAACTAGGAAAAAGGCGTAGTGATATCATAATTTGGCGATCTTGGGCTCGTTGGATTCGTCTTGTCTAGCCGCTCGATTCGACTATAAGCATGTTATGTTTGGAAACCATTTGTTAATCCAAGTTATGGTTTGAACCTTCCAAATATGCTTCGGGTCTTTGATTTGGAGTCATTTTGGTTCGGATTGAGTTGAATTTGGTGTCGTTAGGTTTGTGTTTTTTAGAGGTTCAATTCGACTGTAAGTTTATTGAAATCGGAGTTCATATAGTCTCCGAATTAATTTTTGAAGTTACCAACTTAATTTTGTATTGAGATTAAAAAAAAAATCAATTTTTTTAGGGGGGCACGTGCCCCCCCTTGCCCCCCCCCCTCCCTCCGCTCATGATCGTGGAACGTGCATCTGAAATGTGAGATGGCTGCATCCGATGGCTATAATAGTCCGGTTCACAAGGTTGCACTGCATCAGTTCCCTCTTGCTAACAAGAGTCGACATTACCACTGTTGAGTAAATCTGTTCCCTCTGAGGGTTGATAGGGGTGAATGTCGGACACATTAAAAGTGGATGGTGTGTGTATATTTGGAGGCAAATCAACTATATACACATTATCATTAATGCGCCTAGTTATAGGAACTGGTCCAATCTTGCGAGGACTGAGTTTCGAATATTGACCAGCGGGAAAACGCTCCTTGCGCAAACGAACCATAACGAGGTCCCCTGGTTTGAATACCTGTTTGCGCTATATGAAGGTCAGCTGCTTGCTTGTAATGGTTGTTGGATTCCAGGAGCTTTGCTTTAACCTCTTGAAGCACTGAGGCATGTTGTTCCGTGAAAGTTGTTGCAACAGTTGTGCGACATTTAGGTAAAACTGCAACATCTATGAGATGATTTGGTGGCTTTGTGTACACAATACTGAACGGGCAGCGCCCCGTTGAGCAGTTGGTCATGGAATTGTATGCGAATTCTGCCTGACCAAGAACTTCATCCCATTGTTTCGGTCGGTTCTACACTAGGCATCGTAACATATTAGCTAATGTACGGTTTTCCACTTCAGTCTGACCGTCGGTTTGGGAGTGATAAGCCGAGCTAAGTTTAAGCTCCGTATGTAAGCGACTCCACAAATCTCGCCAAAAATGGCTAATGAATTTCACATCTCAGTCAGAAGTAATGCTGCGAGGTACGCCATGTAAGCATACAATCTCTTTAAAAAATATTCGAGTCACATTGACTGCATCAAAAGTCTTTTTACATGCTATGAAATGTCCATTTTCGAAAATCTGTTAACAACCACCAAAATAGAATCTACTCCATGCTTTGTTTTAGGCAATCCCAGTACAAAATCCAAACTGATATCCTCCCAAATGGAGTCAAGTACAGGAAGAGGCATGTATAAACCAGTGTTTTGAGCCACTCCTTTATATTCTTGGCAGATAGAGCATCGCTCCACAAATTTTAAGACATCTCTGTGTAGCCAGGGCCAATAAAACTTGCTTTGTAGTTGTTGAAAAGTCTTTTCTCTACCCAAATGCGCTGCCAAACCGCCTCCGTGAGCTTCCCGAATAATTTGCTGGCACCAAGAGGAATCGGGAATACACAGCAAATTTCCTTTAAATAAGAACCCATGCCTTATAGAAAAATCTTTCAGTGGTGTTGAGTTGCTGCACTGTCTCCATATGTGGCCGAAATCCCCATCTTCATCATATAGATCCTTCAAGCAGTCTAAGCCTATGATCTCGGTCTGCAGCTGTGTAATCAGCGCCACTCTTCTACTAAGAGCATCAGCAACTCGATTGGCTTGGCCTGATTTATGCTTCAATACAAAAGTAAATTTTTGCAAAAATAATATCCACCTCGCATGGATGCGATTTATCGTCTTTTGACTGTTTAAGTATTGAAGCGATTTGTGATCGCTGCGTAGAACAAAATCTTGGTGAAGCAAATAATGTTCCCAATACTTAAGAGCTCTTACGACGGCGTACAATTCTTGTTCATAAACTGTCCATTTTTGCCTGCTCGGACTAAGCTTTTCACTGAAATACTCTATGGGTTTATCGAGTTGCAATAATACAGCTCCAATTCCTACGGCGGAGGCGTCCGTTTCTACTAGGAAGGGCTTCTTAAAATCAGGCAAGGCAAGCCCTAGAGCTAAATTTTGAATGTTTGTTTAATGCACTCAAAACTTCGCTGCTGTTCTGTGCCCCAAACAAAAGTCTTTAGCTTCAAACAATCTGTAATTGGTGCCGTGAGTATACTTAAACCCTGTATGAATCGTCTGTAGAAATTTTTGAGTCCGTGAAAACTACGCACATCAAACAATGACCTTGGCGTAGGCCATTCCATAATAGCCGCAATTTTACGCGGGTCTACTGCCACGCCGCGGGCAAATACAATGAAGCCAAGAAAGTACACTTGAGAGGTGCCGAACTCACATTTAGACAGATTAAGGAATAACCGATGAGCTCTCAAAACTTGAAAAATTTCAGCTAGGTGAAGCAAATGGGAATCCAATGAATTGCTAAAAACAAGTATATCATCAAAGTATACCACACATGACTTTCCGAGAAAAGGTTTTAGTACCTCATTCATTAGCCGCATGAATGTCGCCGGAGTATTACACAATCTGAAGGGCATAACCCGCCACTCATATAGCCCTTGGCGTGTTTTAAAGGCGGTCTTCCATTCGTCTCCCGGGTGAACTCGAATTTGGTGGTATCCGCTTTTGAGGTCCAATTTAGTAAAGATCTCTGCTCCGGCTAATTTGTCCAAGAGTTCATCAATGCGAGGGATCGGAAAATGGTACTTGACTGTGATTTTATTGATTGCACGACCGTCTATACACATCCTCCACTGGCCATCTTTCTTGGGCACCAACAAGGCCGGGACAGCACACGTGCTCAGACTTGGTTGAATGAGCTGTTTTTCCAGGAGTTCGTCAATGATTTCTTGCAATATTGCGTGTTCTTTGGGGCTCATCTTATAGTGGGGAAGATTTGAGAGTATTGCTCCAGCATTAAATTCTATTTGATGCTGAATATCACGCAAAGGCGGAAGTCCCTCCGGAATTTCAGCTCGTGCAAGGTCTTCAAACCGTTTCAACAAAGTTCGAACAGAGTCAGGCGTTACCGAAACTAGCGATTCTGGCTGTGTATCCGTCACTACTAAGGCTATGATTTCATTCTCTGTTTGTCCCGTGGCTAATAGAGCACGTCCCCCCACCAACTGAAGAGCTGAATTAGGCTCATTACTATTCGTTTTAGAATCGGGACTGAACGGTAGTAACCGAATTTTCTTACCCTTCCATTCAAATGAATATGTATTTAATATGCAATCATAGGTAGCCCCAATGTCGTACTGCCATGATCTGCCCAAAATAGCATGCCCGACGTCCATATCAATGACGTCACACAGAGCTTCGCACATGCACTGTTTCCCGATGGAAAATGTAATATGGCACATTTCTGTCACAGTTACTTCCATACCTTTTTTGATCCAGCCAATCTTGTAAGGTTGGGGGTTCTTTTGAGTCTTTAGTTGTAACGCATGAATGAGTGAATGAGAGACAATGTTCTCCGTACACCCATTGTCAATAAGAAGGTCGCAGACTTTACCCTCAATCATGCATCGGGTGCAGAAGATGGCATTCCTTTGTGACTTAACTGGTTGACGAGGGGCCAATAATAATCTTTCCAAGACACAAATGACCACATCTCCCTCATCCACCTCCAGCTCTTCAACTATAGCTTCACCATCATCATCAATTTGATTTTCAGAACTTTCTGCTTCCCCTTCTACCAACTGAATGCGGGGTCGAGAGGGACACTCATTAGATTTGTGGCCCGGCTGGAAGCATCGGAAACATTTGTAAGTGGCTGGCTTTGAGTAAGGATTACTTCCTGGTTTTGGCATGGCACCCTTGTTGTCTCCTGTTACTGTTTTGTTGGGATCGGTTCCCGAACTTACCACCTGCGGCTTACTCACAGGGGTAGCAATTCGTTGATCGCCGGAGGGCTCTACTGCTTGCCGGTGACTGGAATAGCTTGGAGAGTGTCGAGTCGTCTGCATTTCAGTCTTGATGGCGAAATTAACAGCCTGCGAAAGTGACCATACGGAATTTAATTCTAATTTGTCTTGCAAATTATCCTTCAATCCGCCAATATACCGCGCCACCAACTGGTTTTCTGATTCACTGAGGTTGTTTCTCGCACTTAAACGGTAAAATTCCTCGGTGTAATCAGTGACATTACGATTCCCTTGCGTACAATGCTAGTACTATATGTACAACATATGCCCCCTCAGCAGTTGTTTCATGCGAAACCAACTGCGGACTGGCCCCTTTCCTTCCCTCTGTCGGGACTGCAGAAGATGTTGCCACAATGCACTCGCACCCCCTTTTAATCTACACGCAACATACTTAACTTGTTTTTCAACCGAAATCTCCATATATTCGAAGGACTCAACAGCCCTCTCCCAATCAAGGAAATCTTCTATATGCAGTCTGCCGTTGAAGAAGGGGATGTTGAGTTTGATACGGAACTCACCATGAGGCCTCTGATAGTGATCCCGTGTCTGCCTATGCACATTTTGCAATGCGACATTATCATTATCGAAGTCGGAAGAGTCAAATCGCTGCTGCGGATCAATGTCTTCTTCTCATCCGACTGATTCAGCCAGATTCTCTTGTCTTCTCCGTCCCAATCCGCGCACAGGATACATCGGTTCCGGTGCAGTGCGCCTAGCCACTGGATTCTCCGGACCCCGTCCCCGATTAAGTTGCAATTCTTGCCGGACTTCTACTGTAAACCTGTTGAAACTGGCGTTAAGCTCCTCCAGCTGCCGAGCCAATTTGGTTTGTTCCCTCCACAGGGCCTCTACGCTATGGTCGTCGCCAAGCGTATTGCGAGGATTTCCATCTGCCATTGCCTCGCAAGGAAGAACCGCTCTGATACCAACTTGATGTGCTACCTGCACCAAGAGTACCCAGAACCTGCAAGAAAAACAATGAAACAGAAAAAGAAGCAACAAGGAAGGGAATTCCT
This sequence comes from Dendrobium catenatum, assembly GCF_001605985.2. Lineage (NCBI taxonomy): Eukaryota > Viridiplantae > Streptophyta > Magnoliopsida > Asparagales > Orchidaceae > Dendrobium > Dendrobium catenatum. The sequence continues at coordinate 19,759,142 of NW_021319178.1, forward strand.
CTGTAAAACTGTAGTATATTTTTTTTCTACCTTCTCTTTCTGATTTTCACTATATATATGGGTATACTTGCCTCCCTTACTAAACCGATACCAGAAAATGAAAAGTAAAATAAAAACCCATGATACTAATATAGCTAAAAGACGAAAATGGTTAGTAGCTAATGGAAACTAGGAAAAAGGCGTAGTCGTGGAATGTGCATCTGAAATGTGAGATGGCTGCATCCGATGGCTGCAATAGTCCGGTTCTCAAGGTTGCACTGCATCACATTGAATATTGTTCCTACCTAGGCTTCGCACTCATCTCCTTGAGTGTTAAAAAATAACCAATAGTTGTTTAGTCATATATACAAGCAAAATATAAAGGCCTTGTCGCCGCAACAACAGACTTCATGATTTTTACATTCTAACACCCCAACCAACTGATCTATATTGTGGCAATAAATCCGTTCATGCCTTGGCCCACAACCCTGTCTTTCATGTTCGCACAAACCACATAAAGATCGACTATCACTATATAAGAGAACACATTAAATCACATGAGATACAAGTAGTTCATATCAACTCTCAAGATCAATTGGCCAACATCTTCACCAAAGCTCTTCCAACACACATATATCAACTCTAAGAAGCAAGCTGGTGGTTTAACCTCACCCCAAAGCTTGAAAGGAGGTAATAAAGACAGTTTTCACTTTAAGGTAATGGAGTAGCCATGTGCTATTAAATTTTCCAAAACCGTTGATTAAAACCACCTATCTAATCCCCACCTTGCACATGAAAAGCCGACCTACTGTTCTCTGGTAAAATATCTTGTTGTCTCTGTATAGTCTCCATGTATAATCGTCCAAAATTTATAGTGACTTTTTGAATTAGAAATTGCTATATTAAATAGGCATGGGATACTAGGATTAGTTATGCTGATTATTGTATTATCTTGGAGTTCTCTTGTGTGTTTTGGGCTCTAGATTCGTTGTCTAGGGATTGGGAGAGAACAATCCTCCTCTCGAATAGAGGATCAATTGTATCTTGCTTTGATTCTTCTTTCCATTCTTTTGATTATTGCAATAGAACTACTACTATTTGGTGTGATTTTTCCTCAGATTTTGGGAGTTTGTTCGCTGCTTTTGTCTCTATTGATAGAAATACTTGAGATCTACAAGTATCTCCTATCAAATTGGTATCAGAGCTGGTCTAGGACCCTTGTGGGCTGTTTTTTTTTTTTTGAATTTCAGCAGGGGATCCTTGCTCGGTGGAAGAAATTCTTATTGATTTTTGGATCAAAATCCAGAAGTTTTGATGGCGGCCAAAAAGGTAGATGCGTTGGAAGAACATTATGAATGAGAGATGAGTCAAATAAAAGCCATGGTGGAGGGTCAAATTTCATCCGTAGAAGACAAGGTTTCATCCGTGGAAGACAAATTTTTCGATATTCATTTGATGGTGAAGAAGTTATTGGAAAATCAAATCCAAATGGTGACATCATAGGCAAAGGGGCCAATGGGAAGAACTACGAATTCTGATTTTTGTAGGAGGGAAAACGATGTAGAAATAATTGATGAGAAAGGGGAAAGGTGCGTAGAGACGCGTGGAAATAGGGAACAAGGAGTAAGGGGTGCTGGTTGGGAGAGAAAAGAGGGAAATTATGGTAGAAGGGGGTGCTGATTTTGGAGAAAGGAGGGAAGAAAGTGAAGAGGGGTTTGAAGATGAACTAGTAAGGAAAGATCGAGAGACATGGGGAGAGCAAAACACTTGGGAGAGGGGAAATTATGAAGGAATACGGGGAAATGGGAGAGAGCCAACGGTGAGGAAGTTGAAGATGCCAGTTTTTGAAGGGAATGACGCTTATGGATGGATCTACAAGGTGGAGAGGTATTTCGCCGTCAATGGATTGGCGGATGAGGAGAAACTGACAGCAGCAGGCCTATGTTTTGAGGGGAAGACGTTGTCACGGTTCCAATGGAGGGACCAAAGGAGACTTATATGGAGTTGGAGAGCATTCAAGGACTGTTTGTTAGAACATTTCCAAACCGATAGGGGAGGGGACTAATATAAGCAATTTTTTGCATTAGTGCAGGACGGATCAGTTGCAGACTATCGGGAGCGGTTCGAGCAACTAGCCAGTCAGGTGGAGCGATTATCAAAGACTGCATTAGAGGGAAACTTCATGAAGGGGCTCAAGGCAGAGATCAAAGTGGTGGTGAAAGTTATGATGCCTCATGACTTTGGAAAGGCCATGAAGTTGGCACAGGAAGTGAAAAATTAGAAGAATCTATAGAAGAGAACCATGTGCAGCAGCTCAGGAGGCACTTACAGGATGACGAACACCCACTTAGCACCCAAGGGTTCTGCAATAGGAGGATTTCGTGAGACCACCAGGGAGAAGACAGTAGGAGGGAGCGGGGGAAATTTTAAGAGGCTGACAAAGAAGGAGATGCAGGAGAAAGAGGGCAAAAGGGTTGTGTTTCAGGTGTGATGAGAAGTATACTCTAGGGCATACGTATAGGGATCGAACTCTTCAGGTTCTCACCATCCGTGATGACGAGAAAATTGAGGAGGGAGGCGAGAGAGAGAGGAGAAAATGCATCTGGATCTGGAGTATGTTTTCCTAAACTCGGTGGTAGGATTCACCATGAATCATATCATGAAGGTGAAAGGGGAGATATGGGACAGAGAGGTGGTGGTTTTGACCGGCAGTGGGGCTACCCACAATTTCATTTCCACTTAGGTCGTCGACCAACTGTGAGTGAAATTGGTGGACACCGATTGTTATGGGGTGATGATAGGTACAGGGAAGGTGGAGAAAGGTCAGGGGATCTGTAGAGAAGTCGTGTTGATCATCCAGGGGATTCAAGTGAGAGAGGAATTTCTTCCACTGGAGTTAGGAAGTACATATGTCATCTTGGGGATGAAGTGGTTGCAGACCTTGGGGGACACCAAGATCAATTGGGGAGCACTCACGATGGAGCTGAGGGTGGATGAAAGAAAGGTGGTGATCAGGGGAGATGCAGGACTATCCAAAATCATGGTGTCACTCAAAACCATGGTGAGGAATATCCAGGAGGTAGGGGAAGGCTATTTGGTGGAGCTGCACTAATTGGAGGGAGTTAGATTGGTAGGAGGGAGGAGACATACTCCTCTCCATATAGCCGTTGATCCAACAATTCCAGGAGGTATTTCAGCCTTCTAAGGATTTCCACGACCTAGGGAGCAGGAGCAGGCTATCACCTTGAGGGAAGGTGTGTCGCCCATCAGTGTGAGGCCCTATAAATACCCTCAATTTCAGAAGGATGAGATTGAAAATTTGATTAGAGAGATGCTGGAGGCAGGAATTATCAGACCCAGTGTCAGTCTTTTTTTCTAATCCAATATTACTGATGAAGAAAAATGATGGCAGCTGGAGGTTTTGTGTGGACTATAAGGAGATCAATAAGAAAACTGTGTCAGGCAAGTTTTCTATACCAGTGATTGATGAACTATTGGATGAATTAAGTGGGGCAATGATGTTCACGAAGATAGATCTGAAATCATGATATCATCATATCATAATGAAGAAAGAAGATGTGCCAAAAACTACTTTCAGGACTTATGAGGGGCAATATGAGTTTCTAGTGATGCTTTTTGGCCTCACTAATGCTCCAGCCACATTTCAATCGCTTATGAACAAAGTGTTCATTATGAGGACATTTGCCAGAGATTCAAACATTTGTATCGTTGGAGGAATTGTAGATCGATGACTGCGATTCAGAGTCTGTATTTTTGATGTATTTTCTATTCTATGTATTATGTTGCATTTGAGTTTTCCCATTTTCCCCCTATGGAAAATTAAGTTTATGTTATAGCCCAAGGGCACTTTAGTCTTTTCGGTTTTTCTTTCATTTGGGCCTATTTATAGAAGGCCTCTTGCATTGTATTGGAATGATGAATTATGAATAAAATTTCAGTTTTCTTTGCTTGATCTCTAAGTGAGTTCTTGAGAGGAGAAACCCTAGGTGGGTGAAAGCAATACCCGTCAACCTTTGGAGGATTCTAAGGTTCGCGGTTCTACTATCTCTTTGTGAGTTCTTGGTTCTTTTATTTTAGTCTTCATTTTCCTCTTCCCTCTTTCCCTATACCGCCGACAATCCCCTCCCTATCTTCCCTCAACCACCGGCTTTCCCCTCCCCTTGCTCCAAACTCCGACCAAGCCAAATTCCCCAACCCCCACCGCCGGCCACCCCTTGCTCTTTTTCCTTAATGTTGATTTCAATCCCCATTAAGACTTTCCTAATTCAATCCACTTAATTATGGGAAGAGATTTCATCCTTTTGAAATTCAAATTTTGAATTTCAAAACCTTCCTAAATTGACTATGCCAAATTAGGAAAGTTTTTCAAATTTTGAATCTAATTTAATATTAAATTAGATTGGATTTCTTCACCTTTTTCCTAAAGTGAGTTAATGCATTAAGGAGCATTAATTTCCCTCCCGAAACCCCTCTTCCTCTATACATGCCGCCGGCTCCCCTATTAATCCCCTTTCCTTTTTTTTCTTTCTTCTCTCCTCACATTAACACTACCTAATTTTGGATTTGGAATTCAAATTCAAATTTCCCTTCCACTAATTAATTCCAAAATATGAAATTAATTTCAGATTTCCCCACCCAACCTAATCCTTGCTAAGCCCCAATCTGCTGTTTTGATTGAAAAGTATATTTAAATATATAATTAATTTTGAAAATATTTAATTATTTTTGGGAATATTAAATTCAAACTTTAATTTTGAAATCTAACACAACATTAGGAACAATATATCATCTCATATGGAGAAGATATTGTTCACTAATTGGTTCATATTCCAAAACTTTAAAACTATCCAAATTATCGTAGTCAAAATTCAAAATCATTTGACTATGCTAACTTGGATAGGAAATCATTAATTTCATAATCAAAGTTACGATAATAATTGATATATCTCTCCGAAGAAAGAAAATATCAATCATTTTCGATCATTTGAGAATGACGATAATGATTGTTGTATTTTTCCCAAAAATAATTAGTTAGGGATTTTTTTGAAAATTTCAATTTTAGAAAATTGGATCTGGGTTTCCAAATCTCCTACGAGCGCAAGCCCTCGTAGTTAATTACATCGTAGGAAAATTAGAAGTTTTCCTACGAAAACTCTCGATTAAAATAGCGATATAACTTTTATTTAAGATTTCAAAGCTAGATATCAAAGGAGATAAAGGGTTAGAAATTCAAATGGGATTGGTTCAAGATTGAACACTTATTTTTGAAATCAAGGGAAGAGAAGTAGGGGATGTTTTGAGATTCTGAATTACTTCAGAAACATTCCAATCTATCCTAAGTGTTGGGTTTATATTTGATTGAAAGAAATTTTTTAGTTTGAATGGTCAATTTTATTAGAAAGTGGGATTCAAATCCCAGAAGTTGAGGTCTTATGGCCCGAGCCAGCCTCAGAACCTAAGTCTAAATTGGGCACTCGAAATTAGTACCCCGAACCTAGCTAGTGCAATGCGGATCTGGTCTTACCCCGGCCTGGATTGGGGAGCCAGCTAAACCACCTAAACGATTTCAAAATATGAGTCCGGTCTTTTTGTAGAGTGGTAGGGACGTTATTTAAGAAAAGTTTTGAGAACAGGGCCGACATCTAGAGCAGATCCTAATTGGCCCCTTTGACTTATGTTGGGTTTTTGATGTCTAAATAAATGCAATTAAATATTAGACTCTTTTAAATTTGTTACTAATGCGATGCATGCTAATTGACTCAATTGAATGCAAAATCAATATGTAGCAGTTTAAAAATCTTTGGCTTAGAAAATAGGTTTTATCCTAGAGATTGCATAACATCCCCTTGACAGATCGGCACCCTCATAGGCCAGGTGGTCTGCCAGAACCCGCAGGCGGGGAGATGCCTAACAAGGAAGAGAAGGTATAATATGTATGCATGAAAAACCCTCGGCGAGTCCGAGCTTACTTCTTAGGACCGTTTAGAGTTGCTATCTTATCTTAAAATTTTTATTTAATTGAAGTAGAAGAATTTTTTTTTGACAGACCCCTAAGAGCCTAAATTCGAATTCCAGGTCAAACCAAATACGGCATGCAAATAAAAAGACTAGAAAAGCAGGAGTTCTAATGCGCAATCAAATTAAACAAATCAATTAAATTTATCAAATTGAATGTCCATATGGCAAGTGCCACTTATTATTACATCTCAAAAATTACAAGAAATTAAAGTGGCCGGGCACCACTGACTACAACCCGGATTTCTAATCCTAAATTAAATGAATTTGAAATTTGGGATTCTTCTCGTTGTCCATTTCTTCGTCTTCTCACGAACATCTTGATTCGTCGGTTCCGGATACCCAAATGAAAAGAAACTCCCCTTTAATTGGGGTGTTATCTTTCCTCTTTGGATATTTGAAAGAGATCCTAATTTGACTTCCAAATGGAAGAAGACTCTCCCCTTTAGGGATGTCTTCACCTCTTTGGAATTCAAATTGGATCGAATATCCCAAATTCAAATCATTTTAAACAATTACAACCTTTATACAATCAAATTTACATCTCAATTAAAAAAAAAAATCTAGACTCGATCCTGCAGGGTTATCCTAATAATCAACAGTTATATACTCAATCCCAAGCAGTTATAATATAGAAAATTGAAATGCATTTTTTTTAGCCACACTTGGCCATGCTCTTTTTATTTAAAGGGGGTCTTAAGCGCGGCAGGTACCTGTGCAAAGAGTTATATATTTTATTTTTTTTATTAACCGCCCCCTTTAATTTCAGCTCCTTGTATGAGCATGGCCACCTGCATAAGATTGCACAAATATATAGACTTCGTTCCTAGCCTATGGGTAGGTCTAACGCACAATCAAACACAGAGTGCAGAAAGCAAGTAAATAAACACAACAATTCTACACTAGCAAACAGCATGCAGTGAAAGCTACGAAAATCCGGCACACAGCAGAAAAAGTAAAACACCGGCCTATCCTAAAACTAGAGTCGGTGATCCTAGCACAACATCTAAAGTGTGTGAGGTAGGTCGTGTGGTTTTGATATGTCCTAAATAGGATTATTAATTAAAGTTGTTTCAAGTTTGATTGGTTGAAAGGCTTAAGGGATTTTTAATTAGAATTTAAATATTAATATTTTAAATCTTTTAAAATCAATTATTTAATTATTTGTTGGGAACCACCTTTGTTTCACACCGAGGCCGTGAAGTTTATTTCACCTTCCTTGGGGCTGAGTTAACAGCCTCGTAGGCCTGGGTTACCCAGTGGTACCCGGTATAATTAAGTAGCTTAAGTTGATTAAGATTCAAAAGTTAATGAATTTTATCCAAAATTGGTTGATTACTGATTTTAGAAGTTAATTAATGAATTCTGGAGTTTTAAAATGAATTTCAAGTTTTTATAAGTTTTTATGAATATTTTAATCACTTAATTAAAGGGTCAAAAGTTGAATTTTTGATTAAGGGTGTTTTCTGGAATGTTAGCATTTCTATTAAAATACTAGACCTTCTACGATCAGTTAAAGTAAGTACGTTAAAAATCGATTTTTCTGCATTTTATTACAAAGGTTTGAAGTTTGAACATAGTTTTGACTACAAGTTTGACCGATTTGTTGACTTTTTGAATTTATTATTTTTTCTGGAATTTAAATTTTTATAAATATAGGACCTATTATGAGTTGAATGCAAGTGAGTTTGTCAATTTGGATTTTCCTTGAATTAGTTATGAATTTTGAAGTTTGATGTATTTTATTAATATGAAAAATCCTTAATTAAAGGGCTTTTTGATTTTGTCCAAATGAGTCCAACTCTTGAAATCAACTCCAAAGGTCAGGAATGACCTAAGGAGAGATTCCAAGTGTTGGAAATTTTTGAATTTTTAATAATTATTAATTAATTATATTAATTAAATATTAAAATTGTTCTTAAAATTAAATTAAATTTACAATTTGCTGTAAATAATTTTTTTTTTTTTCATGGTTTGGATTAAATGTCAGTTAGTGAGGGGTTATACATATTTTTTGGGTTTAAATTGGATTATTATATTTTCGGAGTTTTAATGTTAATTAGAGTTTTTAAGCTAATTAGGTAATTAAAGGGCTTAATGACTTTTAAATCAGTGAAATTCTTCCTAGGCTGTCATGTCACTAAGTTCAAGTTTTGAAAAGTTTCAATCAAGAGAAGTGAATCCTAATTATAATGATTTTCTAAGTTTTCTAATCAAAGTCTTAATTTATTGCCTTAATGACACTAAGTTGAATGGTTTGATTCAAGTTTCACTAACCCTTGGACTAACATGCATAAGCACATAGAGAACATCAAATCCTAAACTAGGAGACTAGACTAAGTGCATGTGTGTGCACAACTAAGCATGCAAATATTGATGGTAAAATTAAGATAATAAAGTTTTGATTAGTGAACTGATTAAAACTAATTCACTTCACTAATCATTCCCCAATGACTATCTATTCACAATTCAATCCATGCTTAAAATTTCAAAGGGAATCTCTCAAAGGTTACAAGGATTTAAAAATATATATATTATAAATATAATTTTAAAATAGTTTTAAAATATAAGGTATATACTATATATACTTAAGCCTATATTAATATATAATGTTTTAAATTTTAAATAATTCAAAGGTTATTAATAGTATGGATTTTGAATGGTTGAGAGATCACTAATTTTCAAATTATCTAGAAAAAAGAATTTTTTAATTTTCCAAAATGTCCAATATATATTTAATAAAAATTTAATTACACAATATTAAGTACACATAATTCACATTGATCTCAAAAATTTACTCAAATAGTCCTAAACTTTTCTCCTGGAAGTTCAGAATAGATTAAAATATTTTTTATTAGAGTTTTGACAAATATTTGGATTTAATTTTTAATTAAATACAATTAATAATCTAATCGTTTATATTTTAATTACTGTAAAATAATAAGAATTATTTTAAAGCATATTTTATTTTTAAATTACATAGGCTCTGAAACTGAGCATTGTTGATATGATTATATGATTTTTTGATCTGTATTTTTATTAATAGATTTTCCTAAAAGTTAATGCAATTAGATGGTTTTTAATCCTTAATTAAAATCTAATTAACAGTGGGCGGGCTCGTATTCGTCCAGCGGAGAGCAGAGAACAGCGGGAATTCATTTGCAAATGATGCATGGCGGCGCCGCTGGGGTCCGCATCACTTAAATCAGGTCGGAAACACCGTTCACCGTTGGATCCGCGATTCTAGAAACGAACGGTCCAGATCAATCCCGCTATCTGATCTCACTGGGAGAGATGGACGCGTGGGATTTCGTCACGCACTTCTGGATCCGAGGGCCCAGATGCCGTCGGACTAGGAATTTCAGCATCGATCGATAGAGGCGTCGGACCGAACGTAGATGACGAAACTTCATCCGTTTGATACACGATGATCAACGTCCAGAGAGTTTCACAGACCTGAGCCAACTGAGACCTAAACGACCCTAAAGCTCTTTTTATGGCGTGTCGTCTCGATCCAGACAATGAAATAATTGAAATTATTAATATAGATTTAAGTAAAAGAACAGAATTAATGGTAGGACTAAATATCTTAGTGTAATATTCTTGAATAAACTGCTATTTACTTAAGTGCCCTAGACTAGGGGTTGATTTTTCACCTGATTTTTGGAACGGTCGAACCGATTTATGGACTTTTGCATTAATGTAGACTGTGCACGCTTCATTTTGCTAGAAAGACACCTTGATTGAAAGCTCGGATCGAGTGCTATGTCTCCTCAGACGGACTTTGGATAGGTTGCCTTGGGAAGCTTGCCGGAAAGGGACTTGACCGGCGGGATTTGAAGTGGGATTTTGAGGAGTTCTACTGAGGGAGCTTAAAATGAGTCAGATATCTCGAGTAGAGAAGCTTGAAGGAGAGACGAGAGGGTCCAAGGAGATGACGCTACAATTTGAGTCGTTTTACCCTATTGAACTTCCACGTCTGATAAAATGGGCCGCTGGGATTTATGGTACACCTCCTAGATGTATGCCAAGTGGCAGGGAAGTGGGTTGAAAGGCTGAGAAAAGGACAGCCCAGGACACTTTAGGTGGAAAGTGGATTTTGGCCTTTTGCACATGGGGCTGATTGGGGCTTAATCCAAAGCTTAAGCTGGGTTTTAAACAGCATTAGAGAAGATTTTGGAGGGCTTATTTAAGCTACTGGAGATGAGTGGATTAACTCAAGATAAAAGATTTGGTATTTAGGGTTTGTTGACCATGTGTTGACTTGGTCATGGTCCATCGTTGACCTGCTGAGGTGGCAGCCAAGTGGCTCAAGAGTGGTAAATGATTTTAAAAAAAGGCCAAGTCATGGGATTGAGACTTGAGTTTGGTATGGAGAGTTTGAAATAGATTTGATCATGTTCCTCATGACTTTAATAAATGTCAAATGGGATTGATTTGGCTTGCTGGCTTCGATATATTTGAAACTCTAAAATAGAGTGGGAATCAAGGGCTTGATATGTCTTTGAATGAGTTGATCCACCAACGAAAGTCATTGATTTAGCTCGAATGGATAATTTGACTATATTTTGGGTTTTGACTAAGTCAAAACTCCGATGGATTTGACCCAATTGGTTGAACAATTTGAAACATATTTGAAGATGTTGTTGAGAGTTTGATTGGTTTGGTATGAGTTGGATGGGTTGATTTGATTGAATGTATTGAATTGGTTCATAATGGTTCGAATTTGACCAACGCATTGGCTTAGTTTGACTTTGGTCAACTATTGGTTTGGGTCAGGGTCAATTTTGGGCTCAACAAGTTTGAAATATAATTTTGAGTTTGTTGAATGTGTTTTGAAGGTTCAGGAACTCAATTAGGCTAAAACATACATTTGGGCTTATGGGCTATTGGGTCATTAGATTGACTTGGTCAACCAGGTTGCCAAGGGTCTGGGATAGGTTCCAACGGGTTTGGTTGATATTTGAAACTTGCTGGAAGTGGTTGCATTCAATTCGGAGTTATTTGTTTGAATCCCTATTTGAAGCCTATCGGGGTATTTTAGTCATTTTGGGTCATGCACTTGGGGGCTGAAATGAGTCCAGAAAAATTAGTTATTGTTCAACATATAGGGTTATGGTCTGAAGTGACTAGAAGTTTGGTGAAGGCTCTAAGGTAGAGATCTTCAAGGTGAAGTCTAGTGGCAGGGGCTGTAAATATTTGAAGGTTTTACAGCCTTTGGATTTCAATTAAGTTTCTGGGGTTAGAGACCTCAGAATGGGCTCAAATTTTGAGGGTTACTTCCAGAGACATTACCCGTCAGTGTGCAACTGACAGACTCTGAATCGGAGGTCATTTGACCAGGTTTCAAAATGTTTGAAATTTCAATGAAAAAGGCCTTTAGGACAAAACCTTTGGACCTTGGATTTGGCTTGATTGACCTAAGATCTAGGTAGATCCTAAGGTCTGAATAGATCTCAAAGTTAGGAATCTAGAAGGATCCTAGAGCCCAAGAAATTCCTAGAACTTGGAGTCTAGAAGAAGTTTAGGATCTAGAGTAGCTCCTAAGGTTTAAGCTCTAGAAGAATCCTAGCATTGATCCTAAGGTCAGGATTCTAGGAGGATTATAGAATTCAAATTAATTTGGAAATTAAATTGATTTAGGATCAAGAGTAGTCCAAGTGACCTCATACAAAAATGAGGTCAACATCTGCCCCTCTCTTACCCGACCCCTCTCCCTCTTCCTCTCACAGCCGGACCCCATCACCTCCCTCCAAACCGCCGCTCCCACTCCTTCCCATCACTCAATCTTCATTGCTCCCCACTCAAGGCAAGCATGAATGGCCGATTCAGAGATTGATCCCGGATTCATAGAAGATTCCACGGACGGACCAACTTCCTACAATCCACTTCCTTCAATTTCAATCCGAACTTCGACAACTCGGTGGAAGAATACGTGGGCCGCATTTTATATCAAGTGACCCTTTCAATTGAAAAGCACAACCTTCCGGGTCGCTGGTACATTGTCAATCATCCACCTACACCTCTTACTTTGGCTACCTTTCCAACGACTACTACCCGAGGCTTCTACCTTCTCTTGGTGGCATCAATAAGTATGTTGATCTTGCTTCTCCGTTGAACCCTACCAACTTGAGAGAGTGACTGTTGGAGCTCAAGGTGAACGCATCACTTTGTTAATCCGTGGATTGTGTTGAACTTGTCATTTCATTACTTTATATTTGTTGTTATTTTAAAGGATTACCTAACTTTAGTTTTTGATCGATTGTCTGCGTAGCTTCTTCATAAGAACTTCTTTGAACCTATTTACGCGAAGTATTAAGATTTAATTTATCATTGCTCAACAATTTATTTATTAATACTCGCAATCAATTCCTGGTTTCACATCACTTCAGGCCCTATCTCAGGCGATTTGTCTTGGTGTTTTTTTGATGTCATCCTAGTTTATAGCAGGACAGAGGAGGAACATTGGGAGAACGTGAGAAGGGTGCTAGAGGTGTTGCAGAAACATCAGAAGTGCTATTTTGCTCAATTCAGTGTGGAGTATGTGGGCCATATTGTGTTCAAAGAAGGGGTGGTAGGAGATCAATCAAAAATTGAGGCTATGTTGAGATGACCATTACCTAAGAATCTAAGGGAGTTGAGAGGATTCTTAGGACTGACAGGATGCTATAGGAGATTTGTGAAAGAGTACAGTACCATAGCATGGCCACTAACAGAGCAGTTGAAGAATGATGGGTTCCTATGGGGGAGGAGGCCACAAGAAATTTTGAGAGTTTGAAGAAGGCTATGACTACTGTATCAATCTTAGCTTTGCCAGACTTCACTCAGGTCTTCATAGTGGAGACAGATGCTTCAGTATGAGCTTGGGGCAATGCTCATGCAGAATCGTCGACCCATTATCTATTTCAACCAGGTATTGAATGCTTGAGCAAGTCTGAAATCAGTATATGAGTGGGAGTTGATGGAAATCGTCTTAGTCATCCAAAAGTGGCGGCCCTACTTGCTAGGTAGACATTTCATTGTCAGAACAGACCAGCGGAGCCTGAAGTATTTGTTGGAGAAGAGGTTAGTGACAGAGGAGCATTAGAGGTGGTTGTTCAAATTGTTGAGTATGATTTTGAAATTCAATACAAGTCAGGAGTAGAGAATAAGGCGACAGATGCCTTGTCCAGGTGTATGGGGGAGTTGCAGGCTATGCAAGTATCAATTCCTTTGATGTTAGATTGGGAGGACATCAAGGAGGAGAGTGCCAGGGATGAGGAATTGGGAAAGACCGGGGCCGATTTATTGAGGGAAGAGAGTAGCCATCCGGGATACTCATTGGAGGGGGACAGACGGTTGTATAAAGGGAGGTTTGTGTGCCCCGAACATCAGTTCACATTCCACACTTTTTTCAGTAGTTGCATGGGAACGCTGTTGGGGATCATTTAGGGGTGCAAAAGACATACAGGAGGTTAGCTTCAGAGCTGTACTGGAAGGGGATGCATAAGGATGTTGAGGAGATGGTAGCCAAATGCGAGGTATGCCAGAGAAACAAGTATTTGGCCATGTCTCCAGGAGGATCACTGTAGTCGATGGCTTTACCATGTCGGGTATGGGAGGAGATCTCCATGGATTTCATAGAAGGGCTTTCCCGATCAGAATGGCTCATAGTGATCTTAGCTATGTTGCACCAATACGGATACGGCGACACAGATACGACACGATACGGACACGGGACACGTCAATTCTTAAAAAAATAGGATACGGGTACGACGCGGACACGGCATTATAGTTTATAAATCATACATAAAAATTAAGAAAGCAATCAAAGCATAATATTTGAAATTACAAAAAAAAAATGACAACAACATCATTTGTAGCCTTTAGTTTATCATATTAAAATATAAGTATTAAATGTCTAGTACAACAACAAAAGCATAAACATAAATTGTCTAGCACATGAAGTTTCAACTATTCAATAGAAGGAATGATATGATTAGCTTCTTCAGTGGTTTTTCTTTGAACTTCTATATCATCTTCAAATACATATCCATAGCTTCTAATTCAGGCTTATCAAGTGAAAGATTATTAATTTCTAATATTCTCATATCATTAAGAGACTCAAATCCATCTCAGAAATGAGAGAACCTTGCTCGCAGTCGTGGAAGTAAATACAACACATCTTTTTTTTTTCAACGGACACGTATATCAGATACGCGTGCCCTTTTGAAATTAAATAGTATTTTAATTGGATACGGCTTTGCGTATCCGACACGTATCGGTGGCGTATCGGAGGCGTATCCGTGTATCGGTGTATCGGATACAGCACGCCTTCATAAATAGGAGTATCGGTGCAACATAGGATCTTAGTGGTGGTAGATCACTTGAGCAAGTATGCCCATTTCATTCCCCTACGCCATCTATATACCGCAATGACAATGGTATCAGTGTTCATCAGAGAGGTGGTCAGGCTACATTGGAATACTAGAGACTATAGTATCTAACAGAGATAAGGTGTTTCTCAGCCACTTTTAGAGGGAGTTATTCAGACTATAAGGGACAGTGTTGAAGAGGAGCACCGCCTATCACCCACGGACAGATGTCCAAACAGAAGTGGTCAACAGGAGCTTGGAGACCCACCTCAGATGTTTTGTGTCGGAGAAACCCAAGTTATGGGCCAAGTGGCTAGCATGGGCGGAGTATTGTACAACACCTCTTATCATTCGGCTTCTCAAATGGCACCCTTCAAGGTGTTGTATGGAAGGGATCCACCTCACCTAGTGTACTTTGGGCATAACAACGCTAATTTTTTCAGTGGAGTATTTGGAGGAGAGGGATAGAGTGTTGGAAGAGTTGAAAAGGCATCTATTGAGAGCTTAACAAATTATAAAAAAACAAGAATATGGGCATACGAAGGACATTCATTTTGAAGTAGGGGAGAAGGTGTTCTTAAAGCTCTGACCATATAGGCAAAAAACTGTCGCCAACAGGAGAAATGAGAAGCTTGCCCCAAGGTACTTTGGACCTTATGAGGTACATGAAAAGATTGGAGCAATGGCATTTGGATTCAGGTGGAACCGGCCCTTGCTGGGTCAGTTCGGTACTATTGGAGGTGGAATAATATCGTCTCCTATATTGTTACCGCCCAAACAATGGGGTCCACAAATTGAATTGATCTAAAAATAGCAAGGGGGGTGCAGGGGGGTGGCTAATGCATGGGAGGGAGTTTTTGAATTAGAAATTAATTTATTAAATAGGCATGAGATGTTAGGGTTAGGGTTATGTTGATTATTGTATTCTCTTGGAGTTCTATGGTGTGTTTTGGGCTCTAGATTCTGTTACGCCTAGACCGGTCCCAGCTGGACCGGTCCGGTTCTACACCCGACGGCCCAAAGTCGGGCGGAACCAGGCGGAACGCGCGCAGGAGCGGGATCCGCTGAGCCCAGACAGCGGCTAAAACGCATGGGGGGAGGGAAAATTTTTGAATGAGAGGATGTTTTAGGAAGTCTATTATTGTCCGTTATAATTAATTTGTATAATTAGGAGTTTTGGGGGGATTGGCTCCTCATCTTGAATTTGGAATTTTCGTTTGAGATCTAGGTTTCGTTTTGGGCTCTTGGCATCGCCGGAGATTGTGGAGAGTACGTTCTTCCTCTCGGATCGAAGAACAATTGTATCTTGATTATCTTGCTTTGCACCTAGTGGAATACAAGTCTTTACTTGTGTTTTCTCACAATTTCTCCCTGTTTCTTGCTCGTTTCTCGCTGTGGACAGCAGTTTTACTATTGGTTTTTACTGATTTGGGATAGGATTACTTGTGACAAAAGTATTTCCTATCAGATTCATCGTCTAGGGATTGAGAGAGAACATCTTCATCTTGAATTGAGGATCAATTGTATCTTGCTTTGATTCTTCTTTCTGTTCGTTTGATTCTTGCAATATAACTACTATTTGGTGTGATATTCCCTCAGATTTTGGGAGTTTGTTCGCTGATTTTGTCTCTATTGATAGAAATATTTGAGATCTACAAGTATTTCCTATCACACCGTTAACTTATTTTTTTGAACATATTAAAATTAGATTTAAGATTAAATGTCAAAAATTAAAATAAAGTACTACTTATAATATTTGGTTGTAAAATATACATGGGGTGGATCTATCAATATGCTTGGATATTGAACCTCTTCTGCCATCAGGTTAAGGTTTTTATGCGACAATTTTCATGATTCCAAAATCCAAATATCACGAATGAGAGATCCACATTTGGATGTATATTGAATAGATGTGGTGACTTCACCAATTTAAACTTATGTTAACAGCTTATACAATCAAAGCGACATCTAAGATCGATATCCACACTGTTTATAGATCCACCAAAAACTGAATTTAAAGTCATTGATAATAAAATCTCATAATTTTGACGCATAAGTTTTGCATGCCATTATGCCAATCGTAAAAATATTCACCCTCTTACCTAATTATGCGTAATACTTAATACTTTGTTTTTATGTATCTTCGTTGCTATTCCAAAGTTGATTTCTGGAAGTAGATAAGCTTGAACAAGCATTTCCTTCTCAGTCAACTGACGTGGTAGTAGTCATTTTCTCTTCAAAATCCTATTTTAATACACTTCTATTTCTCTTATCCTGATGTTAATTTGGCAAAAACTAGCGGTGACAGTCAAACCATGCAGATTTTACATCATTAACAAGTCCATTCGAGCAATAACACTTTCCCTATCCCTACACCAGGCAATTTAGCACCGTTATCATTTTCTAACTTTTGGAATATTACTAGTGCTGTTACTAGGAATATAAATCTATTTTCTTTTCATATCAATTCCTCCCAGTTTCTTCTAAGCCATTGGGCCATTTATTGCCCTTCTCCTAAAACTTAGAAGATTGTTTGGAACATAAAATTGTGACAAACTTTCTCATATTAGTTTGAAAAGTTTTTATATACCAACATGAATGTAGATGAGGAGGAATTATTCTGTGCGGACGCCGAACGCCACCCAGAGCCCAATAAAAATGCACCACGTCACCCCCTACTCGGTACCGCGGCTCGGTACTGTTCGGTACCGAGCTCGGTATTGTTCGGTACTGGATGACGTGGATGCATCTGATTCGCCTCTAGATGGTATTCTGTGTCCGGTGTCTGCACAGAATAATCCCTCACACTTCACTAATCCCCATGTAAGTTTTTGGGTCTTGTGTGTTAATATTTTTGGGGCAATATTTTTACTTTTTTATCCTTGCTTTTGCGATATAATTATTTCCGACTGTCAGAACATACAAAACTATGATTTCCTGTAAGTGTGAATACAATCATTTCATTGTTTGCCCGATATTCTACTGCATTAACAACCTGATAGCAATTGTATCAAAGCTTCAGTCCTCCAATTTCCAATCCCATCATACTGTTTAAATTTTTTTTCTGCTTATCCGCCTGCCCTTCTAATTTTGCTTTACATTAATACCAAATCCTCTTTAATAAGTTTTATCAATGGATCAAACTTTTACTAGCCAGAACTTTATTTGGTTCAGCTTATTGAGTTTGCAAACATCAACCCATATTAGTTAGCCTTCGTTTATGTGATTTATATCTGGTTTTCTCATAGGACGGCACCAATGGAGCACCTATTGCTTCAGTAAGGAAGTTTGCAGAGATACAGGAAACATTGATCAAAGATGCTGGTGATACAGAAATAGGGATATCCCAACACCGTGTGTTTCTACTTGGAGAGAATCGGTGGGAAGAACCATCTAGGCTTCAGGGAAGAAATAAACCTTCTGAAGCCAGTAAGGCTTCATCTTCCACTCGGTGCCTCACTTGTCGTGGAGAAGGCCGATTAATGTGCTCAGGTTTATGATGAACTTTGCAACTCAAATTCAGTATATATCTTCTTTAACATTTAACTTCAAAACTTGCCATTAGCTTTATCTTTCAAAGCTAAAATTCTGCACCTTTAATCTTCATGCAGAGTGTGATGGGACTGGAGAACCAAATATTGAGCCACAGGTATATATGAACTGTTCCTTGTCAACTACGTTCTATATTATTTTATTTTGGGGAAATTACAAGTATAACATCCTAAATTTGTATATTTACAAAACTAATGCTCAATTACTTTAATTTCCAATAACACAACCCAAATTTCAAAGAGGGAGATTTACATACATACCACTTTTTACGCATCTAACGCCCAAAACATTAATATTATATGTCTACCACCCATAAAATAAATATGGGTGCATGGAATGAAATATTAAAATTTATAGAATGATATGAGTGATATAGTTGATATTAAAGTTGTATATGAATGATAGGAACAATTATTACGTCCTCTAACCGAATGGTTTTATAGGTTCGGCCACCATTAAATTTACGCCACGTAGCAGCCCGACGACCCGACCCAAACCCGCGGTTTTTTGGATATTTGACATTTATTTTTCGCTTAAATGGGCGGGAAAACTATAAAAGACGCGGGTATATAAACTTCTGGCCGATTATCTTCACTGTACA
>NW_021319178.1:19777763-19803244 GCF_001605985.2 Dendrobium catenatum
CAGAACTTATACAGTGTTTAGGGTTATCGAAACTTTCGCATAGCTTTCACGAGATGGATTCGAAGGAAATCCTACTCTGGGAACTCCTACTTTGAGAGAGTTAGACGATTTCGATGAACATTTGCACTTATACTTTGGATGACGATTTTTCCTATTTTTTACAAGTAAGTTGTCCTCCATCGTCGTCTGATCCTCTCATATTTGTTTGTATCTAACCTTTAGATAACTCGGTATTGGTCGTTAGTTAAATGTAACTTGATTTTTTATAAGTTGGTACTGCTCGATATTTGTTTATATTGCTTCCATTTAGTTTTTAGAGCTATGAAGAAAGAAATACCTGAGTTTTATGACAACTCGGTATTTCTCGGTATTTATAAGTATATCCCGGTTATTAGGTATTTTTTAATATTTTTACGTCATTTATGTCTTCTACATAACTAGATTTAATTTCTATTACTGAAAATTGATTTTTGTACAGATATTATACTTATGTAGAACCTTGTACCGAGTTTTTTGATAACTCTTAATATCTCGGATATTCGTACTTAAACTCAGGGTATTTGAAATTTTTTCGTTAGATTTTACGTTAATTATGACTTTATATACCCCTAGAATTGAAATACCATATATTTGTACCGAGATTATTTATAACTCGGTATTGAACTATGTTACCGAGATTCATGTATTTATAATCGGAATTTTCCGTTGTTTTAATGAATAATGTAATTTATTTTAAATAGGGGGGTTTACAAATCTGAAGAAAGAAGCATATGTTAAATATTGCGATATGCACATAAGCATTGGCTTCAGTGTTCGGAAAGAACATCTTTCTTACTGGACCTGGATACCAGGAAGTTGAAAAACAAAGTTTTTGTCTGTTCAAAATCTGGATTCAAGAAGAAACAGAAAATATACAGAAGGTTAAATTTAGAAAAATCAACTACAAGAACTGGATGCCCCTGCTATGGTGAGATTTTTTGTTAGTGAAGAAGGGATATGGACGGTGAAAAATTCGGTAGAAACACACAACCATGAATTGGCAAAACCGATGATCAAACATTTGCTGAGATCATCTAGGCACATCACTGAAGAGAATGCCACTGTTCTGAAATCAATGGCGATGCTAAAAATAAAGAAAAAAAAAATAATGGTATACGCCGGGGCACAGGTGTAAGGACCGAACTCTTCAGGTTCTTACTGTTTGTGATGAAGAAGGAATGGAGGGTGTCGTCTTTCCACCTTGCGGACAAGGTGGATCTTTGGGAGGGGAGTATTGTTAGACCGGTCCACTGGACCGGACCAGCCGGTCCAGGCGGGACCGGCTTAAGGGTGAAACAACGGAATTTTTCCACCTGGGCGGAGGCTGCCCGAGCCGCTAGCCTTGCGGGAGCATTTTAGGAAGGAATTTTGAGGAAGATTAGGAGGGAAATTGAATGTAGGGACTGTTTAGGGAATTCCTTTTGATTTGTATGAATTAAATACTTTGTTTTCCTAGGGTTAGGGCATCTTGAATTTGGCTGAAATTTGAGATCTCTTGGATTTCTTTTGGGCTCTAGCGGCGTCTAGAGATTGGGAGAGAATGATCCTCCTCTCGAATAGAGGATCAATTGTTTCTTGATATTTTTTGTTCCCTTTCATCAAATAATACAAATTATCTACTATTTTTGTGTTCTTGTGCATACTTTTGTGAAGAATCCTCGTTGTTTTCCGAAGATTGATAGGAAATACTTGAGAACTTCAAGTGTTTCCTATCACATCAAAGGTGGTTGTCCAAATTGTTGGGCCCGGAGTGGAGAATAAGTGGCAAACGCCTTGTCCAGGTGTATGGGGTAGTTGCAGGCGATGCAACTATCGATTCCTTTGATGTTAGATTAGGAGGACATCAAGGAAGAAAGTGACAAGGATAAGAATTGGGAAAGATCGGGGTCGATTTACTAAGGGAAGAGAGTAGCCATCCGGGGTACTCATTGGAGGGGGGCAGACTGCTATATCAAGGGAGGTTTGTGATGCCCCGGACATCAGTCCACATTCCACTCTTTTTCCAGGAGTTCCATGAAAGCGTTGTTAGGGATCACTCAGGGGTGCAAAAGACATATAATAGGCTAGCTTCAAAGTTGTACTAGAAGGGGATGCATAATGATGTGGAGGAGATGACAGCCAAATTCGAGGTATGCCAGAGAAATAAGTATTTGACCATGTCTCCAGGAGGATTACTACAGCCGTTGGCTTTACCAGGCCAGGTATGAGGGGAGATCTACATGGATTTCATAGAAGGGCTTCCCCGATCAGAATGGCTCATAGTGATCTTAGTGGTGGTAGATCTCTTGAGCAAGTATGCTCATTTCATTCCCCTTTAACATCCATATACCACAATGATAGTGGCATAATTGTTCATCAGAGAGGCGATCAAGGCATGGAATACCAGAGATTATAGTATCTGAAGGAGATAAGGTGTTCCTCAACCACTTTTAGAGGGAGTTGTTCATAATACAGGGGACAATATTGAAGTGGAGCACCTCCTATCACCCACGGATAGATGGCCAAACAGAAGTGGTCAGCAAGAGCTTGGAGACCCACCTCAGATGTTTTGTGTCGGACATGCCCAAGTTATGAGCCAAGTGGTTAGCATGGGCGGAATATTTATACAACACCTCTTATTATTCAGCTTCTCAGATGACACCCTTCAAGGTGTTGTATGGAAGGAATCCACCTCACCTGGTGCATTTTGGACATAGCAGCACTCCAATTTTTTCAATGGAGTATTTGGAGGAGAGGGACAGACTGTTGGAAGAGTTGAAAAGACATATTATGAAAAAACAAGCATATGAGCATAAGAAGGACATTCATTTCGAAGTAGGGGAGAGGGTGTTCTTAAAGCTTTGACCATACAGTCAAAAGATCGTCGCCAACAGGAGAAATGAGAAGCTTGCCCCAAGGTACTTTGGACCGTATAAGGTACAAGAAAAGATTGGAGTGGTGGCATATTGGCTGAAACTATCACTAACGGCGACCACACATCCTGTGTTCCATGTATCCCAACTGAGGAGAGCCATTGGAGATCATGCAATAAGTTCTAAATTACCAGCAACATTAACCGAGGATTTGGAGGTGATGTTAGAACCCTTTGAGCTACAAGGGGTGCGCCAGGATGCAGGAAGGGAAAAAGATGTGTTGATCAAGTGGAAGGATCTTCCATATTATGAGGCGACATGGGAGCCTTATGAGAGGATGAAGCATTAGTTTCCCTCCTTTCACCTTGAGGACAAGGTGATTCTTTGGGAGGACGGTATTGTTAGGTCAGTTCAGGTGGAATCGGCCAAACTCGCCCTTGCTGGGTCAGCTGGTTCTATAGGAGGCGAAATAATTCTGCCTCCTCTATTGTTGCCGCCCAAACGATGGGGCCTACAAATTGAATTGATCTAAAAATAGCAAGGGGGGTGCGAGGGTGGCTAATGCATGGGAGGGAGTTTTTGAATTAGAAATTAATGTATTAAATAGACATGAGATGCTAGGGTTAGGGTTATGTTGATTATTATATTCTCTTGGAGTTATCTTGTATGTTTTGGGCTCTAGATTCGTCTTCTAGGGATTTGGAGAGAACAATCCTCCTCCGAATTGAGGATCAATTGTTCTTGCTTTGATTCTTCTTTCTGTTCGTTTGATTCTTG
The DNA here is from genome assembly GCF_001605985.2 of Dendrobium catenatum. NCBI lineage: Eukaryota > Viridiplantae > Streptophyta > Magnoliopsida > Asparagales > Orchidaceae > Dendrobium > Dendrobium catenatum. The sequence goes on from NW_021319178.1 coordinate 19,781,432, forward strand.
CAATAGAACTACTATTTGGTGTGATTTTTCTTCAGATTTTGGGAGTTTGTTTTTTTATTCTATTGATAGAAATACTTGTGATTTGCAAGTATTTCCTATCACACTGTTAACTTTTTTTTTTTTTAAATATTAAAATTAGATTTAAGATTAAATATCAAAAATTAAAATAAAGTCCTACTTATAATATTTGGTTGTAAAATATAAATGGGGTGTTTCTATCAACATGCTTGGATATTGAACCCTTTTCTGTCATCAGGTTAGGGCGATCTCATCTATTTTTATGCGACAATTTTCATGATTCAAAATCCAAATATCATGAATGAGAGTTGCCCATTTGGATGTATATTGAATAGATGTGGTGACTTCCCCAATTTAAACTTATGTTAACAGCTTATACAATCAAAGCGAGATCTAAAAACGATATCCACACTGTTTATAGATCCACCAAAAACTGAATTTAAAGTTATTGATAAAACAATCTCATACACGTTCAAATTTTGACGCATAAGTTTTGCATGCCATTATGGAAATCCTAAAAAAAGGCACCTTCTTACCTAATTATGCGTAATACTAATACTTTGTTTTTATGTATCTTCGTTGCTATTCCAAAATTGATTTCTGGAAGTAGATAAGCTTGAAATGCATATCCTTTTCAGTCAACTAACATGGTAGTTCATTTTCTCTTCAAAATCCTATTTTAATCCACTTCTATTTCTCTTATCCTGATGTTAATTTGGCAAAATCTAGCGATGACAGTCAAACCATGCGGATTTTACATCATTAACAAGTCAATTCCAGCAATTACACTTTCCGTATCCCTACACCAGGCAATTTAGCACCGTTATCATTTTCTAACTTTTGGAATATTACTATTGCTGTTACTAGGAATATAAATCTATTTTCTTTTCATATCAATTCCTCCCAGTTTCTTCTAAGCCATTGGGCCATTTATTTCCCTTCTCCTAAAACTTAGAAGATTGTTTGGAACAGAAAATTGTGACAAACTTTCTCAAATTAGTTTGAAAATTTTTTTTGTACCGACATGAATGTAGATGAGGAATCATTCTGTGCGGAGGCCGAACGCCATCCAGAGCCCAATAAAAATGTGTCACATCACCTCCTACTTGGTACCGTGGCTCGGTACTGCTTGGTACCGAGCTCAGTATTGTGCGGTACTGGATGACGTGGATGCATCTGATTCGCCTCTAGATGGTATTTTGTGTCCGGTGTCCGCACAGAATAATCTCTCACAGTTCACTAATCCCCACGTAAGTTTTTGGGTCTTGTGTGTTAATTTTTTTGGGGGCAATATTTTTACTTTTTTATCCTTGCTTTTACGATGTAATTATTCTCTACTATCAGAGCATATGAAACTATGATTATCTGTAAGTGTGAATAACATCATTTCATTGTTTGTCCGATATTCCAGTGCATTAACAACCTGATAGCACTTGTATCAAAGCTTCAGTCCTCCAATTTCCAATCCCATTATACTGGTTAAAATTTTTTCTGCTTATCCGCCTGCCCTTCTAATTTTGCTTTCCATCAATACCAAGTCCTCTTTAATAAGTTTTATCAATGGATCAAACTTTTACTAGCCAGAACTTAATTTGGTTCACCTTATTGAGTTTGCAAACATCAACCCATATTAGTGAGCCTTCGTTTACGCGATTTATATCTGGTTTTCTCATAGGATGGCACCAATGGAGCACCTATTGCTTCAGTAAGGAAGTTTGCAGAGATACAGGAAACATTGATCAAAGAAGCTGGTGATACAGAAATAGGGATATCCCAACACCGTGTATTTCTACTTGGAGAGAATCGGTGGGAAGAACCATCTAGGCTTAAGGGAAGAAATAAACCTTCTGAAGGCAGTAAGGCTTCATCTTCCACTCGGTGCCTCACTTGTCGTGGAGAAGGCCGATTAATGTGCTCAGGTTTATGATGAACTTTGCTACTCAATTTCAGTATTTATTTTCTTTAACATTTAACTTCAAATTACATAACTTGCCATTAGCTTTATCTTTCAAAGATAAAATTCTGCACCTTTAATCTTCATGCAGAGTGTGATGGGAGTGGAGAACCAAATATTGAGCCACAGGTACATATGAACTGTTCATTGTCAACTAAGTTCTATATTATTTTTATTTTGGGGAAATTACAAGTACAACATTCTAAATTTGTATATTTACAAAACTAATCCTAAAGTACTTTCATTTCCAATAACACAACCCAAATCTTAAAAATGGATATTTACATACTTATCATTTTATTTCATACTATTTACATATCTAACACCCAAAACATTAATATTATATGCCTACCACTCATAAAACAAATATGGGTGCATGGAATGAAATATTAAAATTTATAGAATGATATGAGTGGTAGGAATGAAATATAGGAGTTGTATAGTTGATATTAAAGTTGTATATGAATGATAGACATGTAATCTTAATGTTTTGGATGTTAGATATGTAAATAACATGAAATAAAGTGTACTCCTCTCAAAAAATGAAGCATCATTCACTTTCATCAAATTTCAATTTATCGATCGTGGGTGCAAATGCATGAATTTGATTGTTTTGGGTAGGTGTTAGATTTATAAATACGCATAATTCCGATGATATATGTGTAATTCTTCCCTTTTGAAAAATATTGAGCACCAAAACACAAATTTGTTGCCTACGAGATTTGATCCTAAAATCTGAACTATTAAAATTTTTAATTATTTATTAAGGCTTTGTTTGGGGTGACTTTTTTATTGCTTCTTAAAGAATATTCTTAGTATAAATTTTTATACTAGGAAGCTGCTTTAAGAAACAAAAAGAAAGCCTTCCCAAACTAAGCCTAAGTTAATGGACAACCACACTACATTCTATATTATTTCACTTGGCTTTATGTCATGCTACTTCTATGTTAGTACTGAAGTATTCTGCATTGTAGTTTCTGGAGTGGGTTGACGAAGGAGCAAAGTGCCCATACTGCGAAGGCCTTGGTTACATCATCTGCGACGTTTGTGAAGGGAAAAATATTGTTCAAAATTAGGTTGTCTGTAACTACGGTAATCATGTATACCATTTTTTTTTCAGTTAAAAAATGTATTGAAGATCAGAAGTTGAGAGTTCCATCTCAGCTTCATAATTCCAATGAAAATTTAGTTGGTGATGGAACAGAGGTTTTGTTGAATCTCACTCACAAAATGTCAAAATGTGGAAATATGTATTCAATGATTCAATGTACGTTTCTAACATCACTAAAGTTAACTCTTTGCCCTGCTGCAAGAACATTACAGATCCAACAGATACAAAGGTGGATGAACTAATCGATTTTTTTAGAGCTTCTACAGGGCTAGCGCAAGGACTTCATCTTCATCCAGCAAAAGCGAAATGATATCAGAAACACACTCAAGATCTTTCATCAGAGCAGTGAGATCATTCAATACTTGACATATCTCATTAGCATTGGGATGAAACTTATCTCCAGCAATAAATAAACTTGTCTTGTTCCTCACCTCAATCCAACTGCACCCAGGTACCTTCTGAACTCCCCTTAATTTCATGGCATGTCGCAGCCTCTTGACTCCATCCCAGTTACCCGAAGCGCCGTAAATACTAGAAAGCAGGACATATGGAGAAGAGTTATAAGGCTCTAATTTGGTAAGTTTGTCAGCTGCATTTTCTCCTCTTTCAGAATCCTCATGCATTCTGGAAGCTGCAAGCATTGTTGCCCAAATCAAACCATTTGGTTCCAATGGAAGCTTGTTGATCAATTCCTCGGCCTCTTTAAGATGCCCTCCTCGACCAAGAAGATCAATCATGCAAGCATAATGATGTGCTCGTGGTATTATCCCATGATTACTTGTCATAGACTCGAAAAAGCTGCGACCTTCTTCGATCAATCCTGCGTGGCTACAAGCTGTGAGAACGCCGAGGAACGAAATATCATCAGGATTTATTCTTGATTGCTGCAACTGATAGAAAATCTCCAGTGCTTCGATTGCACAACCATTCTTCGCAAGTCCGACGATCAATGAATTCCACAATATGACATCTTCCTTGTGCTTGGCTTCTTCAAATAAGTACTGGGAAGATTCTACATCCCCACATTTAGAATACATGTCTATTAGTGCTATAGTTGTATGCTTGTAAAAATGGAAGGCAGTGCAAATTACTATGCTATGAACTTTTCTACCATCTCCAAGAGCAGCTAAGTCAGCGCATGCTCCTAAAGCACTTGCTAAAATGGCTTCGTCAAAACCCAAATCATACATTCTCATTTCCTGAAATAACAGTAGAGCTTCATCACTGAATCCATTCTGACTATACCCTGAAATAACAACCGTCCATATCACCAAGCTCTTGCTTACTGGAATCTCCAAGAAAAGCTTACTTGCATCCTCATGGAGTTTAGATCTCAAATACATTACCAATAGGTTGGCTTTTAGAAAGTCATCACAACAGACAAGGCCTGATTTTAACATGTAGCAATGCATTAGCTTTCCCATTGTTACTCTGGAGGGAGCACCACAAACAGGTAAAATGCTACCAAAGGTAATAGTAGAAGGATTTATGCCTTCTATCTGCATTTCCTGGAACATGATCAGGGCTTGTTCCTCCTTATTGTTCTGGACATAACCATTGATAAGAGCATTTCTTGCAGGTAAAGTCTTTTCTGTCAACTGCAAAAACACCAAGTCTGCATCCTCTATTTCTCCAAGCTTTCCATAGAAATCAATAAGGGAGCTTCCCACATAAACATTCGAGCTAAGATTCACTTTGATCGACAAGCAATGCATCTGCTTCCCTTCATCAATGGCTCCTGAATCCGAGCAAGCACTGATTATACTCGAACACGAAACTTGATCAGGTACCACACTCTCCAATCTCATCCTTCTGAACATATATATAGCTTCCTCCTCTAGATTACAATGAACATGTCCGACTATAATCGAATTCCAAGACACAATGTCCCTAACAGGAACCAAATCAAGCTGTCTCTTTGCATCAGATAACTCCCCACACTTAGAATACATATCAATAAATGCATTTTGTAGAAACATAACACCTTCCATATTCCTCTTTATTGCTAAAGAATGAAATTGCCTGCCTAAATCTACACTCTCCATACAAGCACAAGCTCCAACTACACTAACAAAACTTACTTCATCAGGATCCAACATCTCTAGAAACAGATCAATCACTTCTTCTGCTAGCCCATGCATTAATAGACCTCCAAGCATTGCATTCCATATAACAACATTCTTTTCCCATGGTGAACTAAACACTCTTCTTGCATCTTCCATGAACCCACATTTGATATAGAAATTAATCAAAGAGCTACCCACAAAGACATTTGAATCTAAACCAAGCTTAATTGACTCTGCATGTACTTGACAACCGTCATCAATAGCTTGTAAATTTGCGGCAGCACTTAGAATACTCGCCATTGTTGATCGAGTCGGCCTCACGTCACTTCTCCTCATATCCCGAAAAAACTCCAGTGATTCAGCCTCGTGACCATTCTGAGCGTGCCCTGAAATTGCCGCATTCCAAGCCACATTATTGGGAGACTGAATCTGTTTGAATAAGCTCCTGGCATCTTCCAGCCTTCCTAGACTAAAACAGGCACTCATTGCTGCCACCATCATGACTCGATCAGGCACAATTCCTGAATCACACATCATCGAAAACAACCGCAACGATTCTTCAGCCATTCCAGCCTGATCATAACCTGCTATAATGTTTGTCCACGCTATAATATCCGGGTCCGAAATTTCTTCGAACACTTGACAGGCATCCAAAACCTGACCACTCTTTGCATACATGTCAACTAGAGACCCCTCACAGTAACGATTACAACTCAAACCCAGTTTGATTATGTAGCAATGGAGTTTCTTCCCTTCCATTACTGCGCCTAATCTGGCACAAGCGGAAAGCGCTGTTGCGAAGCTGAATTGATCTGGAGAGAAACCAGATCGCAGCATGGAGGTGAAGGAGATGAGAACCGAGGAAGTAGAACCTGTCCGTAAATAGGCAGAGAGAATGGAATTCCAGGATATTTGATCTGGTTTCTCCATGAGGTTAAATGCCTTTTGGGCAGAACTTGGTTCTCCGGACTTGGAGTAGAGATCGATGAGGGCATTGCCGAGCTTGTCAGAGAGATCGAGGCCGAGTATGAGAATGCGGCCATGGATAGTTTTGCAGGTTCCGAGGGCTTGGACTCTTTGAGGACTTTCGTCGAACGGGTGGCGGGCGGATTGTTTTGAATATGAGATGAGGAGGTTGGCGTAATATTGGGAATCAGAAGGGATTGGGAGGCGTGGAAGGGAAGAACAAAGCCTGGGCAAGCGTTGCAGGGGAAGAGAGGCGGGAAGCATTTAAAAGTGAGAAGCGGCAATCTTAGGAGGCGAGACCTTTGGATTTTATAACATTTTATTTTGTTTAGTTTTTATTTTTATAAAAAATTTTCAAATATTTATTGATTTCGAGGAAAGAAATAAGTGTTTTTTAAAATTTTACAAATAAAAAAATATTTTTTTTTTATAACCAGATAATTAACTTATACAATAATGTCTTATTTACTTAGGTTTTATTTGTCACATCTTTCTTATTACTTTCTAAAGTAATATTTTAGTACAAAAATTTCTAGTTAAAAAAATTTTTGCACTTTAAAAATTATTTTAGAAAGCAACAAAGAATGATGTACCAAATGAAATCTAAGAATTCCTCTTAACTTGATTTTTGTAATACTATTTGGGTTTACATAAAATCAAATGTCTTAGGAGTTTTTTTTTTTCAAAGGAAATAAATTCATTCATAAAAAGAAGATACAAGCAAGTCCTGCAAAGAACAAAGTAAAAAATACAGAGCTAAAACAAAGAACATACATGAAGCAGTAAAGAAGGCAAAAGCCAGCCAGTCTCAATCATTGGCAAATATGCTTTATGCAACCACCCAGTAGTTAAGTAAAGACCATCCAGATGAGGAAGTAAACAATAATCCACACAAATGAAATGGACAAATCATAATTACACAACCCAAACAAAAGCCACCAATCAGAGCAACAAGAAGTACCACCAAAGGTTGCCAACAAGCCGCAGCCGCCCAGTTGGTGAGCAAAAAGTGGCCACAACATTGTCTGGGTCACAAAGAAAACGAAGGTCAAATCCTAAAAAAAAAAAACTCATTTCTTTTTGGATTTGCGTTGTCTATGCTTACGACTATTTTGAAAAGAACCAACATTAGCAATTTGAAGAATACTCAAATCAAAGTTATCATGAGACTCAAATTATTTCTCGTTAATTTTCTCCACATATTCATCATCTAACCAGTTACTATGCCTCCTTGAACCAAAATCAATTAACCAATCCCCTTGAACCACCACATGATCTTTGGAAGCAAGTTGAGCTAATAAGTTTTCTTATCAACAATAGAAATGGGAACATTAATTAGAGGCATATCACCATCCATAGGAGCATTAGAATAAATAGATGTAGCCACCAATCCAACAGGCATGACAGGCCCTGAATTCCCAACAACAGGACACCCGAGCTCTCCAGAATCCGAGCAACCATAATCAACATCTTCATCAGCCACTTTAGAATTAGGAGATACAATGGGACCATCAGTGAGGTTAACCACACAATTATTAACACCAAATTATCATTAACATCTTTTCTATTTTTACTGGCACAATCCTCTGTTAAGTCAATATTGAACCGAACAGTTTCCTGCTCAGGATGAATGAAATCATCGCTAGGATTAACAGCAAGTCAGCAACAGGACAAATAGCATCAACAATTTCATTGCAATTATCCTCATTAGGAACCATTTCAGTGATAGGAACCAAAGTAGAATCCACAGTATCCTTAACACCAGCAGTAGAAATCTATTTAGGCCTAACTAATTTAAGGCTACCACATTCTTTTTTGTCATGACCCGAAACTTTACATTAATAAAAAAAAAAAAAAAAAAATAAGTCTTTCAAAATCACAGATTGAACATACCCCAAGCCATCATGCCTGATCCACACTGGAGTTAGGAAAATGTTTTGTAATATCGAGTTCGACTAAAACGCGAGAAACTGAAGGCCGAGAACCCACCTAAGTAGCATTGTCAATATGCAAAGGCCGACCAAAAATTGACCCCAGGCCATGAAGAATGCAGGGAGAAAAGAGGTGATGATGCATATTAGGGAAATATATCCAAATAGATATAATGGGAGATTCAACCGATAAATCCAAGTAAGGAGACCATTTAACTAATTTCATGAAGCAATTATTAACAAAGTAGGAAAGATGTGAGAAAACCTATAGTAATTCAAGTCATTCACAAGTTTGATTAAAACATGCTTCGCATCCAACACAGTCATAGAGAATTCACCACCCTATTTAAGATTAAAGAAAAATCTTCTAATTGATTCCAAGCTAGGCCTACTGTTGAAATTTTTCCCAACTAATGAGAATTTGAATGGGGCTGTGAGTGAAGAAATTTCCGCTTCATAAACCCATAAAGATGGCATACCACGAAAGGTGGAATGTTTAAGAAGAGGGAAAGCCACCGAAGAAGCCCCATTCAGTGCATCAATGAAAGACCTAGAACATTTTTTTCCCATAAAGGAAGCCAGGGTTGCTCAAACGAACCCGATTAACTGCCATCCGACGAGGACGGGGCAAGATCACGCAAGAAAATAACACATCCAAGGAAAATCAATAGACAGAAGAGAAAGGAGAAAACTTTCCTGAGAGGCGATCTCCAGCACAGAGCGACCGGCTAGGACGAAGCCCTAGCATAGACGATGCGAAAAAAGATGATTAAGTCGTACAACCTCTATCGATGTGATATGTCTTAGGAGTTTTGTAAATCTAATGCAATTTGATTAGAATTTGCTTGAGATGATTGCCATTGCTTGCAAATAGTTGGTGATATTATTGTGAAGAAATTAAAAATTTAGAAGTTGTAGATGTTATAATTTCTTTTACTCCTCAAACAATCAAATTGTAGCTATCACATTTAAAAAATAAATAAGAAAATGATGTACAAAATATAATTATTGTAAAAATTTATGTCAAATATACCCCTTATTGAAGTAAGGAAGCTTGAAATTATATGACTTGTAATATATGTAATTGAAAGAAAAAAATCATCATTGGAAAACTTTTCTTAAAAATTTCTTCAGATTAAAATGCTCCTCCTATATGCACAAACAATTTATTGAATTTTCTTGTGAATTAAATTATTTTGAATTAATTTGCATTCGAATTTTCAATTGAATGTGATCTGAATTATGATCAACTAAGATTTGAATCATGTTTGAACAAGTTTTGAGTAAGATTAGAATGCTTCTAATTTAAGTCATTTAATTACATTTTACAGATGTGAAAAAATTTAAAAAAAAAAAAAAACCTATAACATCAAATACAATTATAATGTTGCGACGATTAAGGAGCAGTTTGGTTTGCTGAATTAGGAGTGTAAAGTAAATAATTTACGCGCATTTTTTAGATTATGAATTAAGAGAAAAGTAAAGCTATGTCATGAGCAGGTGGATAGTTGGCCCTACAAATAACTTGTATTACTTTTCACTTCATATCAGAGGGCGGATCTACGCTTGGAGAAATTATTCTATGCGGAGATCAGAAGCAGAACATTATTAGAATGTGTCACGTCAGTGGTATCGAGCGGTACCGAGCCGCGGTACCGAGCGAAGGGGTGATGTGGCGCATTTGATTGGTCTCCGGATGGTGTTCATCGTCCTCACAGAATAATTAATCCTACGCTTGGGTGCCCACCCTCAAAATTTTTTAAGTCAGGGTATTTTACGTATTTTAAGTCGGGATATTTTTAGGTATTTTAAGCCAGAATATTCTAGATCAGGGTACTTTAGGTATTTTAAGTCAAGATATTTTAGCTATTTTATGTTAGAGCATTTTAGATATTTTATGTCATGATAATCCAAATATGTTTTTGATATTAATGCATGATCAAGACAATTTTTGTGACATATCAAATATAACCAAAAGATTTTTTTTTATTTATTTATTTTTTTTTTTTTTTTGAGATTTTGACAAATAAATTTAATCATAAATTCACATATACACACCTACATATATTCACATCAAAATCTCATCAATCAATAAATTAAGATGGGCTTCATTTTTCCTCACCCTATAAAAAACAAAAATCTCCTTAGGAAAACAGTGTTCATTCTCTCACGTTATAAACACTTGAGAATTACATCTATTAAATCAAGTGGTTAGCCTGCCAACAGTATTGCCGGTGGTCATTTATTCTATAATTTAAATTTTTGCCTAAAACCGAACCTTCCTCTGCGTACGTTCACTGGATAGAATAAAAGTTCTCGAATGTGGATCTAGAGGAGGAATTCTGTCGACCAACTGGGTCCCAGCTCGTATACATATTGATGACCATTAATTAAAATAAAATAAAATATTAATAATGGAGTTAGAGCAGGTGGAGAAGATTTGTGTGTGGTATCCCACACAAAGTTGAAAATAACAAGAACCAATTCAAAATAATGGGGCTTTGGCCATATCTCAATTTGGCAAAGGGAGATAAGGGAATAGATAGGAAACTTAATATCTTTAAGCAATTAAATATGTCTAGGATTTAATATTGTCACTAGTTGGAGGGGTGGGTTGACTTCTTTAGTTAAGAACATGGATAATGAGATCCCGACTGCGGCCGAACGGTCGACAGAAGCAATTCCTTCCCTCTCATCTAGTGCTCGAATCCTCTAATGTCCCTAAAAAGAGATGGATGATTAAAAAAAAAAGGAAACATGACTTTCACCACAGGAAAGTTTTCTATTACCGTCGGACATTCTGGCGGATTTACATGCGTCAGAAAAGGTGTCAGACTAAGTGACTAACCAGTGGATATTTTACATTTTTGCCAGTAAAATTACGGCGTAAATATCGACAAATTAAACGCCAGAATTCGTTCAAAGAAAATGATGCGCAACCTTCATTTTTCGCCGGAATTGCACTGGTAAAGATTTTCCGACGCTTGAATTAACGTCGCATGGATTTTCGCCAGAAATTCATCGGAAAAGCAAAATTTCCAGCAGATTTTCCTTGTAACCGACAAATTTTGTCCACCGATAACAATCTATTTTCCTGTAGTGTTTTTTATTTGTATGAAGAAAAGAGTATTAAGTGAAAGGTCATAATCGTGAGCGAAAAGAAACAAAGTTATAATTGTAAAAATAAAAAAATATATATTTTAATAAAATGTGGAATAGCGACAGTTACAAGGAAATTTAAAGAGTGAAAGCAACACAGATAAAGTTTTAAATTTTAAAATTAAAAATTACAAGCCTATAATTTTAATTTTAGAGTAATTAGGATAGATGATCTAAAATTATTTTAAAATAATGTGTAATAAATTATTTTGGTTTTATTTTAATTTCAAAATATGAATATAACTAATTATTCAACTAAATCTAGAAACTAAATTGTAAAATAACAGAATTTAAATTTAAATAATGAAATTCATCCAAAATAAAATATTAAGTACATTTTTAGAGAAATGAAAATTCGGTCAAAGATGGCACGAATCTTGACACTGCATTTCTCCGCTCGATTACATAACATGCAAAAAAAATATTATATTATTTGATTATATGTCATTTATTCAAAAAATATTGACTAGACTATATTTATCTTAGCTTTTTAACTAGTAGATTAAAGTTTTATTTGGGTTGTGTTCCGGAATATTCGCGGCGGTAGAGAAATATAAAATTTATCTTCGTACCTTTATAAGAAGATCTAGCACGCAATTAAATAAAATATAAGGTGTAGCATTCATAAGTGACATTAAGATTTTTACGTGAAAAACCCTTAAAATGGAAAAAATTACGGTACCTAGCTAGCACAAGTGCATCGGAAGTCCTCCACAGTGAAGCGTGTTTGGGGGAGGGTAGTGCTAAGATGGGTGACATCCTGGGAAGTCCTCGTGTAGCACTTCTTTTTAAACTGTTGTGTCTTGGAATATTCACGACGGTAGATAAATATAAAATTTATTGTCTTAGCTTTATACGAAGATCCATCACGCAATTAAATAAAAGAGAATGTGTAGCATTCATAATTGACACCAAATTTTTTATAGGGAAAACCCTGAAAAAGGGAAAAACCACGGGGCCTGTCCCAATGTTGAATGAATCCACTATTATTTGCTATCGATTACAAATTAGGCCCTTCGTTGGGAGTAGGCCTTGGCTTGATTTAATAAATATACATCATATAAAATGCATTACATGATGGTAGTTGAAAGAATCACTCTTTATATGTTTGTTTGGTCGGTAGAATAATAGTCGGCGGGCAGCGAAGATCGGAAAGACAGTAGTCTGGTGACCAAGCCCATCGCCGGATTTCTACCCGAAGTTGGATTTCCGCCCCATCGCCGAACTTCTGACCGTCATCAAATTCCTACCCGATATTGAACTTCCGTCCACTATCGGACTTCATCCAGACACCAGACTTCCCCCCATCGTTTGACTTCTACAAGGCGCCAAATTTTCGTCAGACTTCCGACCGTCGACGCCAGACGTCCACCAGTCGCCAGACTTTTGCCGGTCATCGGACTTCTATATGACGTCGGACTTCCGTCCATCATTGAACTTTTGCCTAACGCCAGACTTTCGACCTCCATTGCTAGCCAGCTATGGTCCATCCGACCTCCTTCACTAGACAATAGTCTTTTTGACCATTATCGCCCACCGACAACGGTCCTTCCAACATTCGTCTCTAGAAAACGATCTTTCTGTCCAATATCTCATACTGACTACGATCCTTCCCAACATCAGTAGCCAGATAACGATCTTTCTGACCACTGTCGCCTGCTAACTATGGTCATTCCAACATTCATAGCTAGCTTGCGATCCTTCTGACCTCTGTTGCCAAATCGATCTTTTCTTATTGCTGTCGCCCGCCGACTATGGTCTCACCGACCACCGTCACCTAGTCTTTTAAACCTCCGTCGCCCGCCAACTATAGTGCTACCGACCAAACAAATATATAAAGAGTGATTCTTTCAAGTCCCATCATGTAATGCATTTTATATGATGTATATTCATTAGATCAAGTCGAAGGCCTTTCCCCAAGGAAGGGTCTCATTTGTAATCGATTGCAAATAATAATAAATTCATTCAAATTGGGTCAGGCTCCATCACTTTTTTCTCTTTTCAGAGTTTTCTAATTAAAAATGCTGGTGCCACTTATAAATGCTACACCTCTTTTATCTGATTGCGTGCTAGATCTTCGTATAAAACCAACGATAAATTTTATATTTCTCTAACGCTACAATTTGGTACAGTTTTCTTAATGATTTTTAAAACTATTTTTTGATAAAATAAATTTTAAACTAAATTCTTTTAAATAAAAAATTGCTTTAAAAAATAGATGGGAGCCTAAGAGTGAGTTTTATCCTGGTTTAAAATATACGTATATTATTATTATTATTATTTAATCTTATGTAACAACTAACTCTAGACTTATATTGACCTATATAAGGCATGGGCTTGCAAAGCCAATTGAATTGATTGATCTGACTAATAAATAGTTAGGTTGGAAAGAATTTAAATTTTACATTCAATAAAATTTAATATGTTGGTGTAATAAACAAATTTATGCTTAAAATTCTGAATTCTAAAGTAGATTAGCAAAAATTTCCTTTCCATACATCAAACATTAGGCTTTAATTAACATTTTATAAAAAGCTCCCTAATCATTAACACATATTACAATCTATTATTATAGAATTAAAGTGCATATTATGATGGAGATATATTTTATTACAAATATAAGTAAAAAAAAATTCATAAAATTAGGAGGTGTCAATATTTGACACGACCGGCACGACCTGAAGATTCGATAAAAATCCGGCCTGAAAATTCCTGGTTGGGGTTAACTCGGACCTGAAACGGTTCGGGCTCAACAAGTCGATCCGTTTCAAAAACCGGGTTGGATTTAGGTTGACCCAGAAAATCGAAATTGACCTTACCCTAAAGCCTATTTTTTATTTGGAAATCCAAAATTGACCCGTTTTTATCCAAAAATTGAAACTTAACCTATTCTTTACCCAAAAACTAGCAATTTGGTCGGATCCGGATCATTCGGGTCTTGTCTGGTTGACTCGGACCTATAGCGGGTCGGGTTTGGATCTGAAAAGCTGATCCTTTCGCAAAAACGAGTTGTATTCGGATTGACCTGAATAGTGCAGGATCAGCTCTAGGTGCGACACAAACCCCACCCGTGACTCAAAATTTACTCCACTACATAAATAATAATAATTTTTCCTCTTTGATAAATTAAACAACTAATTTCTCTCTCCTGTCAATATAATAATGAATTTTAATGAATCTTAGTATGTTTAAAAATTTAAAAATAAAATTGCATAATAATATTTAAGTTTATAAAGGCCTCGTTTGATTACACTTAAATGCAGCATTTTGTGTTTCAAAACACCAACAATTATTTCTGATTTATATTTGGATGTAATGCTTAACTGAAGGGCTGCAAGCGAACCAAACGTTCGACTAGCTACTCGTTGTTCGGTTCGATTAAAGCTCGTTTGTGATCGTTTAATTAACTAAGCAAAAAAACTTGAACAATATTTTAAATACTCGAATCTTAAATAAACAAACTTGAACACAAATGCGTTCAGCTCATTTATGTTCGAGAACAACATCATTTGAGGTTTGTGAACAAGCTCGACATTAAGCTCGATAAAGCTATTTATTTATAAATCATTGCCTTTGTTAATGCTGCTGTTAGGAAAATTCTGTGAAGATGGGATTTGCTTATAAATCATTGTCTTTGTTGCATAGACAATTGTTTTTATTATAAATGTGCTTATTCACAGATATGTTCATGAACGTATTTGTTTGATAGTTAAAATAATCCGTTAAATATGTTCGCGAACATGCTCGATGTAATTATTTGTTAGAAAGCTCGATAAATCTCATTTTTTAAGTTAATGAACATCTAAAAGTAGAGCTCGTTTATAGTTCATTCATGTTTGTTTGTTTAAAGCTCGATAAGCACTAAACGAACGAACATGAACCGAACATGAGCATCATTAATTTAAATGAATCAAACATGAACACAAACAATAAAGCTCGAACAAATATGAACAAAACTTGAACAAGTTGATATTAAATGAACACAAACATGAACACTCAAATACTCGACACGGCTCGGTTCATTTGCAGCTCTAGTTAATTGTTTGTGTTAAAATTTCCCAAAAAATTTTGTTTTAAGAGGCTATAAAAAAGTCAGTTCCAAACGGAGCCTCGGGAAAGCTTTTCTGCCCTCTGTTTTTTTGTCAAGACCTGACGATAATAAAAAGTCGGAAAAGCCCTCACGTTTGCCAAGCTCGTTTTCCATTTCTTAAACCGGCATCATAGAAACCTTTCAGAAAATTTGGCATTTCGCTGGGCGAAGAGCGCAAGGCCGCAAGCTGGTTTCGGAGGAAGGGGGTGGCTGACGCTCTTGTTTCTCCCTGGTCGCTCCGAAAGATTTGGATCCGAGGATTTCACTTTGAGAAGGAGCCGACGAGAGGAGGAGGACGAGAGAAATAGCGTCCTCTCTTTTACCCGATCCAGGATTTGTAAGTTCAAAGGAGGTAGTTAAGAGATTTGAGATGGATTTGAAGGGGAAGAACGTTGGGATTCTTGCCATGGACATCTATTTCCCTCCTGCCTGCGTTCAGCAGGTTTTTTTCTCTCTTTTTCCTTTTTTTTTCTTTATTTGTCTTTTTGTGATTGGCTAATTCCCAATAGTGCCCTGCTTTTCTTATTTTTCTGCAGGAGAAAGGTTTTTATATGTGCTCCGATAAAATTCCGTTTTCTAAATTAATATTTTTTAAAATTGTGTTTTAACACAACTCTTCTTAGCCTATTGGTTGAGAGCTAGTCTAAGGTTCGAGTCTCTGTGTATGCGTTGTGTGTATGAGTTTGTCTTAAATGGCCTAAATGTCCAAAAAAAAAAATCCCAAAAAAAAAAAAAAAAACTGTGTATTTACAAAAGCAAAAAAAAAAATAAACGAAGCCTCAGTCAAACGGTTGCAGATTTGAGTTTAGTTCTGGAAGTTCTGGAAGAGGGTTGGTATTTTTGGTTGTTCGTTGGTGAACCTGTGAGCTTGGTAGTTGAAGTTTTCTTTCTTTTTTTTTTAAAAAAAATTTTGTTGGAGATTTTTGTTTAAGGATTATATTGTGAAAATTGAGCTGTATTTCGGCATGCAGGGTTGTTTTCCGCGTGTTGGCTTGAAATTGAACTCTGTTCAAGTAAAATGTACTAGTGATTAATCAATGGGAAAACCTATAATTTATCTCTATTCAATGAAATAGAAAAAAATTTGGCGTTTATTTTTTTTCCTGGATGATGAGGGTTTCGGTTGGATTGAGGGCTGTCATAAGGGAAGGTGCTTTTTAGGGATATTGTGAAATCCCAAGATTTTTGGTCCTTTGGATGCCTCATTATCCGTTTATTCCCTGTTCCAGATCCGTTGATGTGTATCCGTATTTGATATAGGAATCATTAGAGGCTTTTGATGGAGCCAGCAAGGGAAAGTACACTATTGGCCTTGGGCAGGATTGCATGGCCTTCTGCACGGAGTTGGAAGACGTGATCTCCATGAGGTAATCCGTCTGTGTTTTTTGTTTTTCTTGTCCTTTTAAACGTGATGCATGTCAATTTTGGTGATTAAGGAAAATCTACTTTTGCTCATTCTATCAGTAAAACGCCCTTCAAATTTAACAGAGTACAAAGTATAGAGAAAACAGATTGTTGAGCTGAATTTGTTTTATTACTCCTGCGTTCGCTCAAATCTTGGAATAAATCTGTCTAGATGGCAGTATAGTATTCTGAAATTGTTGTTGGAAACTAAGGAAGCCATCCTTTGATAGTGAACTTTCAGCACTTATTAATTTTGATTTGTGTGCACTGGAGACTGTTTATTTGTTTCAGTGGGAGCATCTTTGTCCAGAGAACATTAGTTGTAAGATTTCTACAGTTTGAACTGAGTTGAATTTATCTTTGTTGAGTGAAGAGATCCTACAACCTTAATGAATGTTCAGCCTGCTTTTTCTGCTAACAAGACCAAGAGAAATAGTCTAATTGCAAGATTTTCTTGAATGTTGTCATGAATTATAACTTCAAATGCTTTGATAGAGCTTTGAACTGTTCATGTTTTATTTGCTTGCTCTTTTATTAATCCCTAGAATCTTCTGGAATCCCACTACAATTTATTGGTAATTTGGTATTTGTGGTTTATGATAGCTTGTCTATGTATCTACAGTGAGCCAGCTCCGGTTGGTTCCTGTGGTTGGGTTTAAGTCTGAGATAGGCAGGTGGTTACCCTCTTCTCAGCTCCCAATGTTAAGTCTTAAACTCCACTAGAAGGGTATCGCTCTAAAAGATCAATTCCTTGGGTGACCTTGTAAGTATCTCAATCTACTAGGCAAAGTGTGTGAAAGTTCACCCTTTCATCAAAATTTTCTACTCTTGGGGTGACTCCTCCTAACCTTTCATTACTTGGTGGCTCGTCTCCTTTCCAATCATTGTTTACTCAACTTGTAATCATCTATAATCATCATCATTTTACTCCATGTTTCTTATGGATTCGGAACTCAAATCTAAAAAACTACATGGGTTTCATATTCACTTTACCATCAAAGTTTCTCTTATTAAACCCTAAAAGACTTCCCAATACTAGAAGTATCCCAAGAATACTCCTTCATCAATGATTAGGATCAAATTTTCCCAAGTGAGACCTCCCATTATTGTGAATAAAACCTTCAACCAAAGACTGAAGATGGAAAGAATTGGGTGTTCTACCCTTAAGGATCTCATAGGGTGTCTTCTCTAATTTGGCTCTAAGCATTCCACCTATTCAACCATAAAGCTGTGTTAACCGTTCGCCAAAGTATTTGGAAGTGATATACTCAGCAAGCATGGCTCTAGCGGCTTCCACAAGGTCGTTCTTCTTTCAGCTATCCATTCTTCTGAGGGATCCTAGGGGCTAAAATTTGTGGCTAATCCCTTGTCCTCACAAAAATTTCAAATCTTTCTTTTCAAACTCTCCTCCCAGATCATTATGGATGGTCAAATCTCACAACCTAGCTTTTTCTGAATCCAAAGTAAAAATGTTTAAAACTCCTCAAAGACTTCATTTTTATATGAAAGAAATTTAGTTCCAAGTGAACTCGAGTAGTCATCAACAATCAAAAACCATAGACTTTCCCTCCCATGCTGTAGTGCTAATGGGTCGCAACAAATCATGTGAAGGACTTCTAGAGGTCTAGAGGTGCTAATGTCCTTAATGGGGTGAAAAGTGAGATGGACTTGCTTTTCTAGTTGAAGCATTCACTAAAGGTGATTTTTGAAACTTAGTTTGGGGCACCTCTAATAGGTGCCTTTTGGGTCACTTTCCTAAGGGTTTCATACTTGCTGATAAAGCCTCCGTGGCCACAACCAAGAATATCAACTCACAGTTTTTAAGACAAAAGAGAAGTAGCACATTCAATGTTATTTAAATCAAAGCATGTAGACGTGTGTTGATCCTCTTTCCTGCAAAATAGTGTTGTTACTTATAACTTACAATGCTGAATTGTAAAGAATTAGCACGATGATAGCCTTATGTCATAAAATTGATTGATGCTGAGCAAGTTAGTGCTTCAATCCATCTTACAAGAAAATAATTTTCAATCATAAGATTCTTTGAATTTACCATTATATCTGCTCCTACCACCTTTTGGGTGGTGTTGTCTCCAAGAGTAACCTTGCTCCAGTCCTGGACTCTAGTAAACAAAACTGGCTGCATCACCAGTCATATGTCGATGAGCATCCACTATCCAGGTACCCACATACTCTCACGAGGCCTTTTGGTGAGAGCCCTCTACAAAATTATCAATTTAGATTTAGGAACCAAGCAGGTTTTAGGTTCTTCTTATGAAGAGAGAGAATGCAATGTATGTGTGGATGCTGTGGTCAGCACCTTAGATCTCCACGGCCAATGGTACTATGGTGAATCATGCAAGTGTGTGAGATTGTCCTACGCATGCACATGAAAAACATCTAACTCAGAAGGGGTTTCCTTAAGTGGTTTGAGTTATAATGCCTCTTCCTAGGTTTTGGCTAAATTGATCAAAAGTAGGTGTCATCCTAGTTTTCTTACATGCTTCTAAATATTTTGAATCTTCAAATTGTGCTCTTTAAAACTTTATTTCAATCATCAAAATTTTCTCCATCTCCTTAGACTTCTTAAATCAGATTTTCAGTGATGTGTGTGAGACTTTTAATACATCAGCTTTTCAACTAACTCACAATGATTTTTATTAAACTCATCAAATTAATCAGTAAGTCATATGATTTGAATCAATGTTTTATGGTCCCTTTAATCAAAATTTTCATGCTCTTTTTGTAGATTTACAAAATTCTATATTTCATAGCTAGCATGTGTATTCTTTTAAATTTCCTATATGATGCATGAATTTTTTCTGAAACTTCAAGAAGTTGATCGTAAGAAAGTTTACATAACTCTTCTTGATTAGGATTGTTTCTGCATCAAGCATCATGTTTGATGTCTCATCTTTGGTTCTTGTCTTGATGAATCCGATGCGAATCCTCCAAAATTTTTTTGTCTCTATGTTGTCCTTCCTTGCTTAGGTTTTCCTCACCTTTCTCTTTGCTTGAGTGATCTTTAAGCGTAGGGCAATAGTTCTCACATGTCCAAGCTTCCTGCATTCAAAACAAACAACATCAGAAATCCTTTAACATGTTTATGATCCTTACTGTTTTCTCCAATTTTAATGATGCTTTTGTTTCTTCCTTAGAAGCTTTTGAATTGCCTTGTGATGAAGGCAAACTTCATCGCTGTTTAGACCCGGAAGATTCAGAATCCAATTTGTGTGCCTTTAATCGATTTTTTCTCCTATCTTTTTCTCACCTGCATCAAAGATTCCTTTGATTCACCCTGCTCGTAAGCAATGAGTGAGCAAATAGATATCAATAGAAATAAGTGTTCAAAATCTTTATAATCAGTGATTGTAGTGATTTTAGCATATGACGACGAAGGCAAACATCTCAAAATCTGTTAACTTTTTCATAGTTTTGACAGTTTCTTTTCTAGTGCATGCAGTGAAGTAACTATCTGAGTAAATCTTATGTACATGTCAAAATCGATTCATGAGGTTTCATACGAAAAGTTCGTAGTCATTGCAAGAGAATGTTCAAACGGGATTGTTTAACCTCATTTAGTACTTCATAGGTGATGCAACAATTTATCTCAAATCTCTTTACCAATTTACAAGTGGAGACACGCATGTAATCCTCAGATTTTAAAGCACGAAAAGTCAGTTCAAACTTTGCATTTAATGAGCTAAATCTCGTTCATGAAGTCCATTCAGTAAAAGCAACTTCAATTGTTAAACACATTATTTCAAGAGAAGGTGGAGAAAACTTCTTGAATAAGCATCCACATGCGATAATTAATAGATTGTAAATGTTGACATGCGGATTTTCAAAAATATAAAGTAAGTTGTCAAACAAGGGTGGTCGTGTAATAGAATACCTTCCGTAGTGTACGATTCTCAAGGTTAGCCATGGATCTAATTCAAAAAGCTTTTCAAACTAATTTTTATGAATCCGCTCTGATACACTTGAAAGTTTGTTAGGGATGTTAAGCCTATAGAACTGGCCCAAGCTAACCAGAGGGGGGTGAATTGGTATTTAAAATTTTTTTCAAAAGAATAAAAATCGATAAACCAAAATCACACCATAAAATAAATGCGAATTAAAAGTGCGTAAGCAAGAAATAAGAAACAAAAAATTTTATAGTGGTTCGGTCACTCGACACATCACTCCCGGAGGCGCCTTCGAGTATTGCACTACAAACATGTATCCTTTAGCCCTCACAGTAGACGGAGAAGTCTTTACAAGAACTGTCCTTTTAGCACCGGCAAGCAAGAACTATCTCTTTTTGCTTCTTCCTGAGCTGGCAGAGAACCAAGACAAAAGCTATCTCTTACCTCTCTGACCTTCCAAGGATGAGAACTCTAGACGAAGAAGAAGTAGAGCGATCCTTGAAAACAACCCTTGTGAATCCCCTCATAAGCTCCCCTCAACAAATCTCTCTCTCTCCCACTCTCTCTTTTCTCCTCAAGGCTTCTCAGGTCAAGGTAATAGCCAAGGTCTTCAAAACGTTGAACAGAGCTCTTAATAGAAGAGCTTCAAAGGAGCTCATTAATTACAAGTTGCCGACTTTATCGTCCAAGCCGATATGGATATCGCCTGGCGATCAATACAAATCTCAGAAGATCGGACAGAGCATCGCCTGGATGCACTCCTGGCGATTGAAAAATGGCTTAGCTCGTCCAGGCAATATTAATATCATCATGGCCGATCAGTTCAGAATCAAGGGAAATCGTCCAGAGCATCGCCCTGGATTCGAGCTGCGATATTTAGTCTGAAGTAACTTAAGGTTTTTGACTGGATCGTCTTGGCCGATCCTGCGACGTCCAGGAGATATGATCGTTAATCATCCTTAATTACTCCATTGATTTCCTGATTAACTAAGGTATAATTTAAGAATTTCGTCCAGGCCGATCATGTGTCTGCGTAAATTTAAAATACAGTATAACCTAATTGTCTATGGCGGTAATTTTTTTTCTGTTTTGAGTTATGTGCTGGCCGATACACGTATCTTAAGCGATATGTTATGACGGCTGCCTTAATAGAATCCTTATTTAGCCTTTCTGTTTTTAAGCCTGATTGTCTAGGCGATGTAAAAT
>NW_021319178.1:19803344-19855685 GCF_001605985.2 Dendrobium catenatum
TCAGAATTTTCATTTTCATTTTCATTTTTGAGCTCATAATTATTCGATGACTTTTATCCATTGTTATGCTACTAGATATGACAAATCTAGATTGATTGGAGATTCTTATATGTGATTAGTTCTTTTGTTTCCTTTGCAATGGATTTTTAAAGTTATTTGTAAGATAGCATATTCTTCACTATTGCTTTTTCTTGTTTTGTTTTGTCCAAATAATGATGATTTGCTGAGATCCAATTGTTTATTAAAATTTTTATTCAGCTTGACAGTTGTGACTTCCTTGCTTGAGAAATATCGGATTGATCCAAAGCAAATTGGCCGCTTGGAAGTTGGTAGTGAAACAGTGATAGATAAAAGCAGTCTAATTAAAACAATGGCTCATGAACATTTTTGAGGTTAGATTGTTATCGAATTTTTTTTCCTTGCCTCATCATGGAAAGCTATCTTTCTCGTGTTCTACTAAAAATTATATTAATCATGTAATGCATATACATGGGAAATTGGAACCCTTAACCTCCCTGTTGGAGGCCAAGGGAAAAACCACTAAGCCCTTTCCCGAAGTGCCCTGCTTTTGAAGATGATAAATTTCTTTTGAATTTTGTCTGTTTAACTTTCCTCTGATTTGTAATTTGTAAACGTAAACTTTCGGAATATAGGAACACTGATATTGAAAGGAGTTGATTCTACAAAATGCTTGCTATGGTTGGAACAGCTGCTTATTCAATTGTGTAAATTGGGTGGAAAGTTCTTCTTGGGATGGTAGATATGACTTGTTGTTTGCCACTGACAGTGCGGTATCGCTTGTCAATCCACATTCACAATTTTAAAAATAATGCTCCATCAATAGAACGGAAAAATTCATCTAAATTATCATAGTTAACCATCCAATAAAACCCAATTTCTGAATTCTGTTAGATATGTTTATCCACTACATGTTGACATCTGAGAAGCATTATTTTACTTTTTTTCCCATAACGCTGATTTATATGGTTTGCGGTTAAGGGACTATTGCTGATTAAAGGTTAAGAGATGATTATTTATATGTAGTTCTCTTTAAGGCATATATTCGTGCCTTTGCATTTTTCAATGATATTTGAACAAAAAGCATCATATGCTTAATGTATCTTTTTTCACTAGGTTTATGCGGAAGGGCCAGCTCGGCCTACTGGTGGGGCTGCAGCTATTGCAATGTTGATTGGACCAAATGCTCCTATTGCTTTTGAAAGTAAATACAGAGGGACCCACATGTCTCATGTATATGACTTTTATAAGCCTGTACTTGCAAGTGAATACCCGGTTTGTTTCATCCCACCAGCTTGTACATGCAATTTTGTTGGATTATTTGGTTATCATTTCCCATTAAATTGTAGAAATTGATGGGTTTTTTGTTCATTTCAAGCGTCCTGTTTCTAACTTGTTAATATTTTTAAAAGCTATTAGATTTATTGTAGTTGTATATGCAACCCATATGAGGGGGTGTTTTTCTCATTCGAAATCATTTTTATAATTAGTGTCAACCTTTTATTCTCTGAATTGTATGCCTTCCATTATTTTACAGATATTTGTAATGTTCATTATTCCCCTTTTTTAATTTTTTTTTTAGTTTTCTGCTTTGTTCATGAAATAAATCTCAGTGTATATCAAGTGACTAAATCTTGATGTGCAATAAAGCAATCCTATATATGAATAGTGAAGCCAAAAAAATTTCTTGTAGAGTCACAAATCAACTATATTAAAGAGAAAAGGTAACTCTTCATGAAAGATCAAAAATGATCCCCAATTATATTAAGGGATCGTAGGACTATTTTTGGCTCTTTTTAAGACTTTGAGAGACAAACATGGTCTTTTAATATAGTTGGAGGCTATTTTTGGCATTAATAAAGAGTTAATTGGATTATTTTGGTCATTTTTCCTATATTAAAAGTACCCTTTATTTTATTCATCAAAAAATTTTGAAGGAGAAATAAATTAAATATTTTTTTAAAATATAATTATGCCAGTAAAAATATATGATGTATAAAGACATCATGATACTAACGCAATTTTTTATAAGAATCATCCAGCAGAGATGGTTTTAATTTGGATATAAAGTTGGCATTAGCTTATCATCATGCACAATTTTCAGATCTTTTTATAGTAATTCAAAACATGACTAACAAAAATGATTGACAACATTTCATAATATTTCATTTTCTGTGGATTCTTTATTTCATTTGTCAATTTGCTCCGTTAATGATCCTAAACCCGCAGTTCCATTATTACCTGTGCATATTCAGGTATGAAATATTTATTTTGAGTGCTTCATAGTGTGTTTGGCCCTGATTATGATAATGGTTTGAGGTAGAAATGATCTCATATTAATGTCATAAAATTTTCTTCTTTTTATAATTGAGTATATTGAGTTATTAATAAATCTTCGGCAACAATTGTCTTGTTAAACATATCCTTAAATACAAAGCATGTATAGAAGTGAGCATAAGCAGCATCTTTAAGGCTAGGAGCCTAGAATAAATGAGAAACTGCAATGTAGGTAATGATTTGGTGAAAGTGAGTTATAGAAGTTGTTTAGAATGTTTTAAACTAACTGAAATTATCATTGAAAGCCCTTTTTAGTTGGAAAACGCTGAAAAAGGATGTGTGGACTGACCCAAAACAATTCGGATGTGGCTTTTGTTTCTCTTTTTATGTTAGATGTGTTACGATGATGTGGGTGCTTATTGAATTGTATTCTTTCTTTGCAGGTTTGTGGACGGGAACTATCACAAACATGCTACCTCATGGCTCTTGATTCATTTACAATCGTTTTTGTAGCAGGTAAGCTTGTGATTGTTTTGTTTGCCTATATGTTTGCTGAAAACCTGATACTGGTGTGATTTTCTTTAAGGTATGAGAAGTTTGAAGGTAAAACCATTTTTCAATTTCTGATGCTGACTCTTTCGTATCCATTCTCCATACAACAAGGTATCAAAATTAAGTTTTGAATGACCTTGCAGAATGTAATTTCTGATTTATAGCGAATATTTAACCAAATTCTAAACTGTTGTAACAGCTTGTGCAAAAAAAGTTTTTCACGGCTAATTTTCAATGACTTCCTGCGTCAGTCTAGGTACATTATATTTCAGTTCTGCACATATTAGACTTCTCATTCTGCTTTATTTATTTTGGTGGGTAATATACATATTGGAATTTATTACTCTTCAGTCTTTTTTTTTTTAATGAATATCTGCTAATAAACGATATTTTTTTTCTACTTCTAAAGTTTCAGTGAGAAACCACTGTTCATGTGATCTGACGCATTGCTTAGGCTCCTTTTAAAGTGAATTTAATACTTTTGTGATTTTAATAATCTCTTTTTGTGCCTGAACTGGTTTTTTTTCTGTTATGCTCTTGATAATGACTAGAAGACCTTTGATCTTGCTTCATCTTGTTCTAGAAACTTAGTATTTATGCCTGTCGCCTGAAGATATATATATAATATATATATATATATAGTATTATATATAGTTTTTAGACTTTTTTTTTTCACTTCTCCCTTATAGATTGCATAAACATTAACTGCATTATCATTAAAAATCAGCTTTTTGATTTTTAAAGATGCTACAATTTAGATGTTAAAATTTTTCCACACTTCATTTAATTATTTTGCGCTGCTACAGCAATTTCCGGAGCAATTGTTGCTTGGAAGAACTGGTATACTAATTTTCATTAAATTGCCTTTTTATCAGTCATGTGGATGGCAACGCAAAAGCAAAAACTGGAGCCATTTGCAAACTTAACTGGAGATGAGAGCTATCAAATCGTGACCTTGAAGGTTATAATGTGACGTTTGTGCGGTCCCATACCGCGACTGCTTAATCATGTACTTATAATCTCTATGATATTCTTCAGGCTGAACAACAAGTATCCAAACACTTATATGATGAAAAAGTTCAGCCATCTACCATTATGCCAAAACAAGTTGGAAAATATGTACACAGCATCCTATATTGCAGCACTTGCATCAGTCATTCATAACAAATATGACACCCTGGTAAATCTCCTTGTTATGTTAGTAGTCCATTTTTTGTAAATTTCATTTGTGTAATTACCGTTTTTTGAAATTTTTTTTATGTTGCAGGGTGGTCAGCGCGAATTAGTTTATGTTCTCAATTGGCAGTGGACTTGCTTTCAAGTATGTTCTCATTCAAACTTAATGATGGCCACATCCATTAGCCTACAAACATAGCCTCAGTGCTAAAATGTTGCCAGAAAAGCTGGAGGCAAGACATGAGGTATATTGCTGTTAGAATAATAATTATCAAGGTTTTAAAAACGGACGCGGTCAATGCACGGAAGGAGGGGTTAGAGGTATTGGTTCGACCGGGGTCGAACGGATGACGTAATAAATATTTATTATTTTAAATATTATAATATGACACAATTATTATAAATATATAACAAAAATTGAAAAAATTATAATACTTTTATTCATATAAATAGTGAAAATGTTAGTCAAATAAATTCAAACATTTAAATCTAAAGGATATATACTATATTACCATAGATTAATACTAAACCCAATATAATAGCATTTGTTATAAATTAAGCATGTAAAAGCAAAAAACTTGGAAATAATAAAAGAATTTTCAATAACAAGCATGCATATATGATAAACTAAATAATCCACATGAAATGACTTTGGCTTGAATAGGATGAAAAAAATCAAATGAAAATATCCATACCATGGCAATAAAAGCTGCCCAAAAAGTTCAGAAGGTCGAATGTCCTCCAAGGTGGCGAATATGCTTTCACGCATGATCAAAACAAGTTGGGATTATATTTAAAACAAAAGAAGAGGAAAAGGTAAAAAAAAACTTCTTACATGGCTAAAACTTCAAAACACTTACAGAGATCTTAATATTCTTAATCAAGCCCCCAGCTTTCAAGCAGATTGAACTGAATGCAATGTTGGAAGGAGAAGTAAGAGGGCTATCTTCCAGTAAAACTAACAAAGTAGGCTACTAATGTTCAATTTGAAGATCTTTTTGGACCCATGAATTGTCCAAGAATTTGAACTTCAGAAATCTTATTAACTTGATGCCTGGACGAAGACAATTGAAATACCCGGAGCTGAAGACATAATCGATAGGTACCACTTGAATATTCCAGTATTGATTTCTATCAGATCTCGGCAAAACACAATATTCCTTATGTTTTCAATAGAAACAGCACCAAACAGTGGAAAACTGAGAGAATAGGGAAAAACCGTGGAAAACAATAGCAAACATTGTATGTCCACTAGTAGACGATTACAACCAAGCGTCGGAGGATAAGATTTATTATTATAATTTTATTTAAGATTTGGAGAGAGAAGAATGAGAATAGGAGATTATGGAGATTAAATCTTAGCAAATTTTTTTTTGATATTTATTTTTAAAAGAGGAGGATTTTTATTTTTTTAAGGACGAGGATTCATATAAAACAATGTTTTCAATCGAGAGGAGAACAACTTCCCACATCTCCGGGCAACGCCAAAGAGCTCAAGCAAGAAAAACCTAGAACACAAAACTCTTTTCCAAAATCAAGATAATCCCCTTTTCCTATCATCCTGGCTGATATGAGTAAAAATAGAAATTCTAAGTCTCTCAAGTGTGTGTGTGTGTAGGATTACTTAGCATCAGTCTCTTTGACCATTACAAGTAGACTCAAGAAGTGAAAAACAAAAGTACAGACTGACTCAACCCTAAACCTACGCAATGCTGAATTGGCTTCGTCTGTTCGTCCGATCTTCGATTCCTGAAGAGTTAGAAGAAACAAGTAGTCCAAGAGAATCAATAGTGTTTGTCAATCATCAAAACATAGGTCATGAAAATAGGTTTGCAACACAGTACAATCCAAGTTCGTATAGTACGATCCAAGTTTGTACAGTATGATCAGTTAAAATTACTCTCATCCAGTACGAATGAGAATGAATAGTTCATGATTTTTTAACACTTCGTACAGTATGATCTAGAGATCGTCCAGTACAATTTATTTTATTTCCTTTGTTCATATGGGACAAATCCTGGGACAATAAAAAGTCATCTCAATTAATCGTCCCATACTGTATACTTTGTACATTATGGTTAGTTAATTTAAAGTAGTTTGACCAGTATAATAGTAATATCATAATGTATGATTAGTATAAATATCATAGTTTCATCTGGTATGATCTGTGGGATGACCAAATTTTATCTCAACACTTCATACAGTATGATAATGATCATACAGTATGAACAATAATCATTAATTAACAATGATTTAATTGCCTAATTATAGGGATTAATTTTAGCAAGATTTCAAATAATCGTACAATACGAATAGATCAAAAATAAAATTTCAAAATATTACTTAAATTAATCTGGCAGTGAGGGTTTTTAGATCAAAATAAATCATACAGTACAATAAAGATCGTACAGTACAATTAGTTCATATAAACTAATTTTCCAATTAGTTGTTAAGCCTATTATCATATAAAAGATTGTACAGTACGATTTGTATTTAAAAATTTTAATTTAAAAAAAATTTCCCCCTATGTGTGTATGCATGATCAACCAATTTGCATACACTCTTTTGTGGCCAGACTCAAGAAATGAAAAATAAAGAAAATAAAAATTATAAAATCTTGAACATCCTATTATACCTAATCTTAAGTCTTCAGCAATCTTGATCGATGTGTATTTTACCTGAAATGATAGTTCTTAAAGATACATCTAAAATATTCAAGAAAAAAAATGTAATAATCCAGACAATATTATTTATCATCATCAAAATCACAAATTAGGGATCTTGAATTGCAACATACTTATACTACTTTCATTTCATTAATGATATCTTGATCTTTTTTTGTAAGATATGTGACAATTCATTTGTAATTCCTAGAATGTCAGTCAAAAAGTGCATTGACAAAACAAAGTTTAAAAAATATATTGCATCTATCAAAACATCGGCTTTAACTAATTATTGATTATGCACCCCATCTTCCATGACAATTTCAACCACTTCTATCAAAGAAGAAAACATTTTTATAAGGCTAATTAAGAATTAAAAATCTGAACCCCAACGGGTGTCACCAACTTATTGCAACGTTGTTTCTTAGTTCAAATCTCGATCACTGCGTAGTTATCTAGTGTAAAGATAATTTTTTTATTTTATTTTTTTGTGTTGAATTGCTTTAGGAGCATCACTACACTTACATGAAGATTCAACGATATTCATAATTCTAAAAGTAATCTCAATAAGATGCTTTACCTGCAAGAATTCTTTACTATAGCTACTATGGACAACTGAAATTAATGAGCAAAATAATGAACATATAATGGTTGTGGATTATCATTTAGTATTAATGACTTCAAATCATGAAACTTCCTTTACATATTAGATGCTCCATTACACCTTTGACCACATATCATGTGTATGACCAATGAATCCTTTTCAAACATAGTTTCAAGAGATGGTTTAAGTGCAACTGTATTAGTTGAGGAAACACGCTTAATACCTATAAATGTCTCAATAACCTTACTCAACTTATCCCCATATCATAGTGTAATAGTCAGTTCCTTTGTAGAGACATCACATTACTTATCAATAAGAATTGAGAAATAAGAGTCGCCTATATCATTCATGGTAGAAGGCAATATCTCAGAAGTAGTAATACTACAAAATTCTTTATGAATTTAGGTAAAGTTAATTTCAATTTTGAGCTTGTTTTTTGTAAGTATTATTTGCTTAAATTTTTTTTTTGTGATTATCAGGAAAATAAAATAGCTCCAAATAATTACCTTGATTGTCTAATGAACTCATTATAACTATAGAAAAAACAATTTTTAACATAGAATAAATCACACACAATCAATGATTGTAATCAACAAGATCCAATACTCTTTATTGTTCCTCTAATCTTTTCTCAACCATAAAACTAAAAAATTATGTTCATGGTTTTTCATTCAACTTAATATTTCTATCTCGCCTTATTTTGTATGTTGTTATGTTCTCCAATATGACATAAAAGTATTTTTTTTTTACTTCTGATTTTTTAATCCTTCACTAACAAATGAATATCTGCCACCTTGGCCATTACTAATTTTCTTTTGGTGCTTAAATAAGTAGCAATAAAGATAATATGTAGTGTCTTTCTAAAAAATTTATTCTAACTCATCAGGATATTTTTTATTTCAAATCATTTTGAATTAAATTGTGTAATATTTTCAATGATTGTATGGGAAAAATAATGACTTATGGGTTGACGTGGCCTCTTCAATAAATATACTCTCCAAATTTTATCCCTTTCATTTACATCATAACTCGAAGCCCGAGATTAGCAGGAGGATTATTAATATCAATTTCTATGCATTTCTTCCTATTTTGATATCTATCTATTTACTAACTCGTAGAAAGAAGGGATAACAAAAAATCCAAAAAATCATAACTAAATTCATTAAAGGTGATATGAGAAAAATAATTATTAAATTAGACAACAAAAGGTTTCAAAATTGATAAGGCCCAAAATAATAATTAAGTGTATTGCAAAATCATTTCAACAATACTGAGAAAATGATCCCAAAAAAATCTAATATGATCAATTCAAAAATACATATCTAATATGATGAATTCGAATGGTCTTCATCAAATAATTTATCATCTCTTTGTAAAAGCTGAATGAAATGTAATAATTTATTTATCACAAACATTTTTATGCTTTAATGAAGTAAGCTTTAGCCTTTGATTCTCTTTTCAATTCACTTGCATTATCTATATAGTCCTTTAACTGCCCTAGCAGCTTACATTTGGAGGCTAATCAAAGCCCAACTAGATTGATTTGTTCACCTGGGCTTTAGGCAAATATTGATCTTTCATAATCCAATTGTTAAGTATCTCATAATAATGTTATACTTTCAAATATCACTCTTGATCACCCAAAAAGAATGACAACAAATCAACTTTGCATAACCAAACTCAACCCATTTGTTATTGCTTCAGAGTAATGTGTTTTATTTTATTTTTTTATTACTCTTTTTTTGTCATAAGATGAAACTCATTTTCACATTAATTAATATATATTGAGCTAACTAGAACTCTCAAAATCTCAATATCTAATTAAGACTTTGTTTGGGATGACTTTCTTACTGCTTCTTAAGCAACTTTTTAGTAAAAAATTTTAATTTTTATACTAGAAAACTGTTTTAATAAGAAGTTAAAAAGCCGTCCCAAATGAACCTTAAATCTCTTTAATGATTGCAAAATTATTGTAAAAACAATTTTTTAAAAATTAAAATGAAGGGGGAATAAATCGTTACCTCTTTGTGTTCATCATCCTAAATAAAATTCTTTTGTTTGTTTACCTTCTCAACTTCCTCTACTCCTCAATAATGTTCTAATCCAATACTTAATAGAGTGGAGGCTGAGCAGTAAAAAACTTGTGATCGGCAACCATAGAAGGGAGGGGAGACAAAATGAGTGACACGAAGAAAAAAAAACTTAAGGAAGACGATAATACTAAAAGAAGATGCCAACGCTATACCATGAGAAGGGGAGACGTACAACACACCTTGTGATTGCAGTCACATAGGTTTTTCATGCTACATGCACGAAGGTCGAAGGGGGTTGGATGTTGCGTACATGCCAGTTTTTGCCCCTTTAACTTTCAGAGTTGATCGCTGAAAACTGGAGAGGAATGGGGACTTGAGGTGGCACACGATTCACAAAAGCATGTGGGTGAGCACACACGATCGGCTAGGGAAAATTACCATAGTATCCACAGTATAAGTAAAATAATATTTTCTTAGGGTGGGCAATTGCCCACTCTAGGCATGTCGTGATTTTGCCCCTTACTAGTAGGACATTAGTTGAATAGTTATTCTAGCAAAGTATAATGAGATTATTACTATGAATATAAAGATATTTGTATCCACCATTGAGTTAAAATTTTAGTCAACGAAACTCTTTTTATTTGTCACTTTGAATAAATGAATATTTGTTGTATCTATCAGGAAACATTTAAAAAGTTGTAATTTTTATCATCAAGTAGGTTTATATGCTTGAACAATATGCATCAAATATGACCCTTTTCTTCATAGAAAATTCTCTATTATTATCATTGGCAATATGTTTCCTAATGATTCTCTTTTATATTGATGCTATTCAAAGCATATGAATCACCGACCGCTCAATCAAACATGAAGAAACAAATGATATATTAAACTTTTCTAATGTCAATAACAATCTAAACTCCTGTAGTCTATCATCCTATGAAAATCATAGAAGAGTAAGTAAAACATGTATTATTAAAACCCCCTAATGACAACTCATCACTATAAATTTGATAAATGACAAGCACTATACCTATGCTTGCATCATACCAATCCAACATACCTGGTTATACCTACTTTTTTATTCCTAAGCTCCACATTACATCTATTATTAACAACACACATGGCCACTAGGTGCATTAAATAAAGACTTGGTATATTGAAAATATTATGAAATTATTGATGAAAAGAACTTATTAGTACTCCATATTTTATTTAAACCATCAATCTAAAATTAGAGAATTTAGTAAGAAAAAAAAAGTGAAGCATATTCATTTTTATTAATTACATAGAAGAAAGAAAATATAGAAGAAAAGATATAACTAGAGGGGTTCAATGATCTCCTCTACACTCTTGGAACTTAAAAAATTATTCCCACAATAAAAGATAAACACTCTAATGTAATGTAATGTATATAATACTTCTATGAATTCCCTTAGTTGTCACTCCAAAGAAAAAATCAGAGAAGTACTATAAAGACTTGAATTAAACAAGTGACTGAACTCATTTACTAACATTATAGATAAACTTCTAAGAAAAATACAAAAAATGGATTCTAGCACCACTACGATACTTATGCCGTAGAGCCCATAAAATGAACTAATGGCACAACGCCAAAGAGTTTCCTCTACTACAGTGCTTGTTGCATGGACCCACTATTTAATGAATCAACATGTCTCTTTACTAACAAATCAGGGCCTAAATAGTTATAACTATAGTGTTAAAGATGATTAAGTGTTGCAGTGTCTATGTGGCACTGCCTTGACTTAGTGGCGGTGGAATTTGGCGATGTGGCGCAATATAGACATAGACAGGGCTTTGCAGCGTTGACTCCTCTAATGATGTAGCGTTGGGAGAGTTGGATGGGCTTTGTGGCGCTAAATCCTCTAATACTGAGGCATTATCAAATAGAGACTAGGCATCGCCATGTCCATATTTGGGCACTTTGGTGGTCTCATTAATGGCACCATGATGGTATTATGTCTAACACATAGTGTTATACCATACTTGAAAACTTTGCCCATTTTCTATATTTTCTTGCACAAACATAACTAAAAAAATATGTTTTCACTAACAAATTAACTCGTAACAAATTAACTCATAAAATATAACATTATTTACACTTATCAGTAATACATCCATTTTTCTCAAATAGTATCATAGAGTAAACTTTTTTTTTTTTTTGAATACCCTAAATGTAAAAATTAGTATCTATACCAAACCACTATAGTTGACATTAATGGGAGCTCCTCCTCCTTCATTCTCATGTTCAAACCGACTTAGGAGCTAAAGCCCTCGTTCACAGAGATTTGATTTTGTGCTTGATCTCTCCTTGCCGATGAGCTGCATCCTTCCCCGCATAGCTAGGGCTTTGTTCTAGCAGCCTCTGTAGGTTTCAGGAGAGTTCGGACATCTTCTGCGACTTCGTCTCCCACGACCCTGTTAGGTCGCTATCTCTCTTGACGACAATCCATCTCATATGCTAGTCAAAGGGAAGATCCTTTTTTTTTTTTGCATTGTTACTTCAGTTTTGTTATTCTTGTTCGATTGGCTCTCTAATCTCGCCCTCCTCCGGCCATTCCAGGCCGGGGAGTTGCATTTCTTACCCAGGGTTTTTGGATGGTTCTTTGAAATCAAGATCTTTTTAGATATTTTATCTGGTTCCTCCTCATATTGGTATTTTTTTGAGCTTAAACTTAAACTGTGACAACCCAGGCATCTATAGTGAAAGGATTCTTCTGACAGTCTTCTTTTTCGATCTTTTTTTTTATTTTCTATATTTCTTGCTCAGATCAATACAGACATCCAGAAATAATAATTGCACTAAAGAAAGCAAATACATCAAAATACTATAATTCATATTTCAGTATATTATATTTATAATCCAAAAGTAGGGTCCAAAAGAACATGTACAATAGCCGCTCGGGCTACAAAATAAAACATGAACAAAAAACTATGAAAAACTACACTAGTATCCAAAGAAGCTTCATGGCTGGAGGCTCTGCACCTAAAATCATTAATCATATATAATGAGCTTAAATAGCCTAGCAGGTCACCAAAAACCTACAACTGAAATCAAAGCACGGTACGAAAACAATATGCATGTAAATCAATCAAATCTATATCAGCCACTTGCACATGATCAATGAGTCGATGTAGATATGAAAATCAGTATAGAAACATAAATCAATGGAAATCAACATAGAAACAGTCAAATCGTCAATTGACATTTAAAGAATCAATAAGCAGTATAAAAGTCTGTAAAGCTCAATGAATCAGTACGTGCATCAAATCCCTATAATAGTCGTCTTATCTATAACATCAGTCAAATCAATGTAGTAGTAGTGTATGTATCAATATCAGTAACAATCCAGTAACGACATGAACGATTATGCTATAACAGTGAAATCGTGTAGTAACAATAAATCCGTACAGTAACGATAAATCCTCAGTAAATGATTCACAATAACTAATAAATCTGTTAAATTAAATACGATTAACATCACCCAATCATATCAATAGAATCAATCAGTAGAATCAATCGGATCAATAAAGAAATCAATTCTGGTTATTAATATCAATCAGTATGAAATCAAAACAATCAAATCAATAAAATCATCAATGTAATA
The DNA here is from genome assembly GCF_001605985.2 of Dendrobium catenatum. NCBI lineage: Eukaryota > Viridiplantae > Streptophyta > Magnoliopsida > Asparagales > Orchidaceae > Dendrobium > Dendrobium catenatum. The sequence continues at coordinate 19,816,297 of NW_021319178.1, forward strand.
AAATCAAATTCTAGATCACATGCATATGAATCTTGTTCGGTGTATCACATGTATTAGTCAGTAATCGGTGTATCACGTGCTATAAGATCAGTACAATAAATCAGTAGTATCGGTGAATCAGTGGTATCAGTATCGATAGTATCAATGAATCAATGAAATATCAAATCTGTGTATGTCTTCAGTGACATATATAGTATGAAATATCAATGAAATCGTGCAATGACAGGAAACTCATAAATCCGTATAGTAAAATCATTCAGTATCAATAAAACAATTCAATATCAGTAAATCCATTCAAAATCCATAAATCATTTCCATATCAATAAATCAGTCAATATCGATAAATCAGTAAATCCATAAAGAAATCATAAGAACAGTGTTGTACACATGCAATACAATACAGTAGTCTTACTTAATAAGTACAATCACTGACTATTAAGGCGTTTTTCAAGGTTATTATCGATATTAGTAATCCGTTGGCTCAGTAGAGTCGCACTCTTTGCCCGTTGGCATAATCTCCTTATGACTCCCAATCGTTATATCACGTGATCAATAGAGGATAACACCAAATCCTTTTTAAAGGAAAGCTCGTCGGCCCACCATCCTGTATAGGTAAATCTATTTCCAACCAATGGTTCAACCAGACTTCACTTGTCTTTCAGTAATAATAACAGTAATTCAATCATATATCCACATTCATATACATCTCATTAATGTATTGCAATCAATAAACATGATTTAACTCAAATGAAGAGAACCCTTAAAATATAGTACAGTCGACAGAAATCCCAAACAGAGTCAAAATACATAGTTTTAGAAAATCACCAAATTACCAGAAATCGAATAAAACAACGTTTCAAAGCTTTACTTGAACTGAAGCAATATTTTCCGACATCCAGATAAATTCATATTTGATAAAAAGCGCACATAACTCAAAATATCCGGTAAAAATTTTCCAAAAAAAATACTTAAATCGTGCAAAATCATCATTTTCATAACATACCAAAAGTTACGCGGTAAAAGTTTCGTCAATACAAAGTTATGCACGTTTTTCGGTAACGAAAACACAAAACTAAGCAGAAAAATACCAAAACACAAAATCTTCAAAATCAGAAATAGGATTTGGATTCCTTACTGCGAGACAAATAATTCTTCTAACAGCGGTGACGGACGAAAAGCACACTACGAGCTCCAAAACCAAGCCTTTCCTTCCTTTTCCTTATCTTTCTCTCTCCAACTTTCTCTTTCTCTCTCTTTAAATTATTCAAAATATCTCAATCCAACATATATCCATTCAGATCATCCCGGACAATCCAAAATTGTCCCAGGACAATTTGCCATCTAGATGAAATTCGTCCATACGTGAACAGTTTTCGTCCCTGGACGTCTTGCTCTCTGGTCAATTTTCATCCCGACGAACCAAATTTTGTCCCGAGATGAACTCAGTTAGTACAGGCAGTTTGTACGTACTAACCATACAGATTTTCATAATTTTCTTCAGTTCATCCCGTACTAAGGCCAGTTCGTCCGAACTAACAGCACTCATAAAAATGAACTTTTGAGGGGTTTTACATAAACCTTCTTCATTTTGTGGTATGCCCTCTTTGTGGATCTTAGAAGAGGAAATACTAGCACTAGTGGCTCCCTTCCAATTCTCTTTGGTTGGTTTATTTCCTAGCCATCGCCCAAGATTATATTCTATCCAAAAAAAAATCAACCTTAAGCTTAATTCCAATTTCTCTGTGACTTTGCTCAGCCCATCGCATATTTTAATTAAGTTGATAAATGATTTGGACTATAGTAGAGTATTTTCTCATAGATCTTATTTTATTAATAATTGATATATGAAGTTAACCAAATGGTCTCCCTTACTTGATATTGGTGTTGAATCACTGATTATTCCCATTTGGATCTCATTCCCTAATTTAAGACCTCACTTATTATCTCCTCATATCCTCTATGCTCTTGGTTCATTATTTGGGCATCCTTTAAAGGTTGACAATGCAACCTCTATTGGATCTTGATCATTTGTTACGCGAGTTTTGGTAAAGCTTGACATTACAAAAAAAAAATTTCGAACAAAGTTTGGCTTGAACATGAAAAGTATAGGTATATTTAGCTTGTTGATATTGAGGAATTTCCTCCTTTTTGTGCTAGCTGTAGTTGTATTGGGAATGCTAGGGGGGATTGCAATAAGAATTCTATCCCAATTTCTAAGCAACATATACCTGTTGTAAAGGATTCTGGTGTTTCAGAAAATGTTATTGTTGATTTTGCAAATTGCACTAATTTGCCTATTAATGGGGATATTGGTGTGGTATCTGATACTAGGGTGGAGGTTGATGGGGTTGTTATTGGTCCTGGTGAAGAGGATGTTTTGCTGTTAATTGTTGTTATGTCTATGCCTACTTCTTTTGCTAATAATGAGTCAGAGGTAGAGGTTATGGGAATTGATGCTTGTATGAATAATTCTATTACTTCTCCTATTAAATCTCTCATCACGAATTTGGATTCTATGGATCAAGTGGAATGTGATGCTTCAAGTCTTTGGATGGATTGGTTTTTGTTGGGCCTCTAGAGAAGGCTGACGCTACTGGTGGTTTGGATACTCAACATCTTACTTTTTTGGGTACAACTGTGGATAATAATATTGAATTTTCTAGTTCGATTGCTCTTATTTCTTTGGTAGCTAATGATGTTTTAGATAGTTATTTGAGGAAAACTATGAATGTGCCAGTTTTAGATGTTCCTATTGCACTTATTTCTTCTGAAGAGTTGAAAAATCAATTAGTTTCCAAATTCAATTTGAGTCATGTGGATCATTTGGATTGGTTGGATGAGTCTTCCTCCTCTCCTTATAGGGATGCTAGAGATGGCTTGAATGATTCAAAGGATGATTTTCATGAGTATAACTTGAATGTAAGTCTTTGTGCTAAAAAAGTTCAATTTCATGGTTTTGGCAAATCGGGTAGGCGTAAAATAAGAAAGAAGTGATTGGTTTTGTTAGTTTGAGTATTTGCTAATTCGACCTCCTATTCCTCCTTTTTGTTGTAGTTTTCCTCTTGTTGTAATGTTGTGGAACTTTTTGGATGGCTTTATTGGTTCTTTGTTATTGGTTGTGGGGGAAATGCTCCTACCTTCTTCTTTATTTTTTTATTATCTCTCTGCTTATCATTGTTTGAAGGGTGACGCTTTCTTTACTTGGATTTGATCCTGATCACTTTGGTTGATCTTGGTGATGGTTGTGTCGCTTGGCTGTGTATTGGGATGCCTTTTTGGATGCTGCAGTTGGTGTTGATGTTGTTCCTCCATTTATATTTCAGCTTTTACTATGCTTTTCTTTGCTTTTTAATTTCTTGTATTAGGTAGGATCTAAAGCTCTTAGGTTATCTTTGAAATTCTATATTTTTTCTGAGCTTCTGATCCTCTAAGGATGAGTAATTTTTATCATTATTAATGCGTAGGCTCCGCCGTGAGTTTTATCCAAAAAAACAAAAAAACCACTATTATATATATATATATATATATATATATATATATATATGTTGTAATACTTTCTCTGCTTCTTCTATCCAAACACCTAAATGAGTAAAACTTCTTAGTTCTCCTGAAAAAACAAAATTTGACTGTTCATATTATTTTTGAAAAATATCAAGGATATTAAATTTGCAACATAGTGCCACACAAAATAAATGTCACCTTTAGCATAGGTTCCACCTTAGTGGATATTTCTAGTTGCATCATTTATGTTACCCAAGAATAATTTGACTCTTGTATTAAAGCCCATCATTATCTAATCACACAACTCATAAAGGTTGGGCAAACCTTCATCACCTATGAAGCTTCTTGCTAGTAATGAGTGATTTTCCTGTAGTACATGGCCTGAAGGGGTTAGGGGAGTGCATATACATGTTGTATTATCTTTTCTCCTTAAGTAGCTACCCATGCAAATAAAAATCCTTTCTCTTTGTATTTCCTAGTAGAATTTCTCTAGATTAAGTTAAAAGTTACCTTGGTAGAGACTTATAAGGTTACCACTGATCCCTCTAACCATGTGGATATCTTTTAAGAGTATTATTCCTATCAATAATTTATCTAACATTGTTAAGTGTTGCCTCTTCCCCACCACATTAAAAAACAATACCATAAGGTGGTTTAACCTCTCTTCATTAAGTGACATTCACTCACTTGAGGAAATTTTTAACATCTTTCAATCCTAAATTTTTACATATTGGAGGCCTTTCAAAACTTCCTAATAGTTGTTAGACATTAAGCAAGTTGAAGAAGAGATTTTAAATGACTGTCATTAGGTTCACTATAAAAACACTTGACATTAGTAATGGTGATAAGTTTATCATCAACTTTCTATTTATCTAGGGCCTATAACATTTATTACTAAGAATTTTCATGTGACCATGGTTCTTTAAAAAGTTACCAAGTTTGTAAGTTCTTAATATTTCATCTAAGAGGCAAAGATGCTAGTCAATTGCATCTTCTCTTCTCTTAATTAGAAGTTATTTAAGATCAGGTGAGGTTTCATTAATCTATGTGATTTTTATGACATAACCAAAGATGGAGGGGGAATTAGAGGGGAAAGTATTTAATTTCTATGAGGAAAAATAATTACATACATCAATTAAATTAAATTCATAACTTTTTTTTAGTTATCATAACATAATTATAAATATTAAATTATATAATTAAAATATGTGATCTAAAATAATAATTAAAAGCCAAACCGTGTTACAAATTGATTTAAATTTGGATGATAATATCTTTCTCAAAATTATCTAGCACATTTGTATTTTTAAATGGAATTTTCAAAATATAATTGATTTTAAATTGTTCACTTTTTTATCTTAAAAGTAATCATCATATGCAATCAATATTTTGTAGAATATACAAGTATGATCAATAAATGATTATAAGAAGTGTAGAGTTAATCTAAGTAAATATTGTGAAAGAAAATGAGCATAAACAAAGTTATAGTGGCTAGGCCAGACGGTTCCCAACTTAATGAAAGAATTAAGATGCACATGAGACCCCAAACGGTTCCCAACTTACATTCTAATATGATTATCTTACTAAGTTATTAAGCCTAAATTTTGATTCTTTAATTATGTATAGAAAATATTTTTTATTCATAAGTACCTAAGTAAAATCGAGGAAAAAATTCACATGTAGTAATAAACCTAAAAATAGTAGGAATTTTCTTAAGCACGAAAAGTAAACATATCAAAGCAATGAATAAATAAATAAAATATAATGTCTGATGTGTAAGTGCCACTTAATAAAAAAATATGGTCTATAGAAAGTAAGGTAGTCAGGCTCCACCGATGACAACCTACATTCTAAACCTATAATGATGCAAGTCTTTTACAAGCTGAAATGGTTTTTGTATAGTCTTCTAGTCTTCCACATTGATTATCCTTTAGAAATGCATCTAAAGGAAAGAGGTCTCCGAAAGGGAAGACAATATGTTTATTTATAGTTATTTTTATCCTTGGAGAATCAAACCATTTCTAAATAAAGACTTTTACAACACTTTAAAATTGCATTTTAAAAGAAAAGACTCTAATACTCCTGACATGGTTAGTAGAAAAAAGCAGAATACCATGAAAGCATTTAACATATAACATGCCAATATTATTTGCTCATGAATGAGCAACCTGCATATTGGCCATGCTTTTGATGATTGGGGACTAAGGCTAAGAAAGCACCTACATAAGATCATGTTAACTTAAAATATAATAACATTTTAAGCTCCATTATGGCCCGACATAAGCATGGTCACCTACATTAAATCTGGTTAGCAATCATGATCATTCATATCATTTCTAACCTAACGGTAGTCTGATATGCCCATCACAAATAACTTAACATCACCACAGAATCATAAGTCAACCAAACCGAATCCAATGTCATTAAATAGCAGCATCATACACATCCATTAGAATGGAAAAAAAAAATATTTTCATATCACAGAGCAAGAAAACAAAAGTAGACACACCCCCAAAATAATGATTATAACCTAAAGCTAGAGTTTGTAAATTATTATAGAATAATTGACAGGAGAGTTTTTTTTTTGCTTGTGCTACAAGTTTTCAGAGAAGTTTTTTGTCAAAAATTCGATGTGATTTATTTTGAATGAGGACATAGGCAAAAAATTCCACTATTTTTATGAAAAAAATATCTAAGAAAAATTTCAACAGTATTTTCTTGTGAAAATTTTTGCCAGAAAAATCGGAGGAAAAATCTGCTTGTTTCCACCAAAAAAAATGTCATTTTTTTCTCTCAAAAATCTGCCGACAAGCCTTTGGAAACATTTTCATCAAAAAATCCATTGCAAATTTCAATCCGATGCTCATTTGACAAACAAAATATTCTTTGTCAAAAGTCCGCCGAAAACTTCAATTTTTAGTGAAATTCCTATCTTTTTTGGTGGATTTGGATAACCTCGACTAGAAATAACATGATTTCTTGTAGTGTAATAATATATACTTTAACTAGGTCTCATTTTCTATCTTTTGGGAACTCTGGGATACTAACCAACCTTTTAGGTTGTTTCAATATTTGGTGTCCCCATCACCTCAATGGATTTAAAATAGAATTTAGTGGATCGCATATCCATTATGATAGTTTTAAAGGGTTTGATTTTGTTTTCTAGTTTGTAATATTTGTTTCTTCTTTTTAATGCAATTTGCATTTCTTCAAAAAAAAAATACAAATTAATTAAACATAAAAATAATAGAAATTCTTTTATTTTTTTGGGAATAGTAAGAAATAAACTAAAAAAAAAAGACATTCTGATCCATTTTGTATTTGAATAAAGCTATTTTAACGAAATATGTCATTAATTTCATGCATCATGTGTTGCCTCATAATACAACTAGACATTTAGATAATATAGCTAACCTATTAGAGACAAAAATAATTATATTGTTAGGCAATACATATAAAGTATTATAAATATCTAATAATTTAGTTACATTATCTAATATTTAAATATATTTACCTGATATTTGTAGATGAATAGAGAGATAAAATTAGGCTCGTGAAATTAAAGACATGCATTAAAAATAGACCCATTTTGATATTCAACATATATGCATATCTTGGCATAGTTTTGTTTCATTTGTTGAGCATGTAGCTTGTATATGTGACATTGAAGAAATAATATTCTCTATCAATCAATTGACAATGGATCCTTCCACTAATTTACGTAAGTTAAAAATTTTAGCAATTAATGTTCATTATTAAGATTACACTAATTTTTAAATTAACACAAATATATCTTAATTTTTTTATTATTGATTAATTTAACTAATCAAATATAATTCAATAATGGATCTAGCAATGTTCGAGCGAAATTCAATCAACACTCAAACATATTCAAATATCATTTGATCCATGATCGAACAAGGTTTGAATGATAATAAAATAAAATATTGACTAATTATTTTTTAAAGGTGAATTAAATATCATCATTCTTGTACTATTTGGAGAAGAATGAAAAGAAGACATAAATCAATTAGATATTCACTGAAAAATAGAGCAAATAATTGACAACACAAAGCAACATTTTCCTTAAAAATCTCATAGATCTTACATATAAAAAAAATAAACATTGATAGGACAAATTTAAAATGAAATTAGAGGTGATGCACCATTTTTATGGAGTACAGTCAATATTTTCACCTCCTCTAATTGAGTTGTTTACAGTTTATGATATAGTCATTTTCTTGAATGAGATATCCTTATCCATTTAGCATTGATACCATTTGTGTTTATTACTTCAAGGAATATTTCAACTATAGTTTTTTATACAAATATGGTTGATACAAGATCAATCAGTTCATCATCTTTCATTAGTGTAGATGATGATGTTGGCATTGGCATATATCATGCATAAATAAGTGATAATGTGAACATAAACCATATAGAAGTAGGTGATTCCATAAACAATATGCTACAGATGATGGTGGGATATGGATGCTCACATGATAATGTATCCATTGGTGATAACAACCCTATTTTGTAATTAACCTAAAATAAGCAAGTGGGCAAGGTCTTTTTAGTGTTCATATACATTGAGGCAAAAGTAATATTTCATGTCGCAGAGAACACATGGATAATTCTCATCTTACAAAAGCCAGTGCTTAAAAAATCCTCCAAATAAATGGCGATTAATATTACAAAAATATTTTTGAGTTTTTCCTTTGCTCAATTATAAGTTGGGTAGCTTCTTGGGAGAAAATGTTATATATTCACGCAATAACAAGTATCTTTCAATATAAAGTGAATAAATACATTAGCGAAATATAAAGTTTAACGTCTTAGCTTTGTACGAAGATCCAACACACAAAGAGAAAGTGCGGTATTTATAAGAGACACCAAGATTTTTATGTAAAAAATCTTTAAAAGGGAAAAACCACGAGGCCTAGCCCAATTGAATGAATCTAATAGTATTTGCAGTTGATTACAAATGTTGCCCTTCATTAGAGGGAAGGCCTTGGCTTGATGTATCAGATATAAATCATATAAAATGTATTACATGATAGAATTTGGAAGAATTAGTATTAATGTGTTCATTTTGGTTAGTAGGACCATAGTCAGCGTGCGACAGAGGTAATAAAGATTGTTATTTTGTGACGGAGGTTGGAAGGACCATAGTTGGACAAAAGTCTGGCGTCGAGTAGAAATCCGACGACTGGCGGAAGTCCTTCGGTTCTGATGAAAGTCCGACAACGGGTGGAAGTTTGACGTTGGGTAGAAGTCTGACGACAGTCCGACGACAGGTAGAAAATTGATGTCGGGTAAAAGTCTGACGAAAGTCCGAGGATAGGGAGAATCTGACGATGGGCGAAAGTCCAACGATGGGAGGAAGTCCGACGTTGGGTAGAAATTCGGAGATAAAAATTAGGGTAGAAGTTTGGTGTCAGTCGACGGCCGGGTAGTAATCCTACGACAGGCAGAAATCGGGCATAACTCCGACATCAGTTGGTGGCCGGGTAAAAATCTGGCATCAGTTGGCATTAAGGCAGAACTCCAGCATCGATAAGCTACAAGGTGGAAGTCTGGCGGTGGTCGAAGAAGGGTCTAGTGGCAATAGAGCTATCTTCCCTCTATTCCTTTTCTTCTTGCATGGGCATTCTTCTTCCTTCCCTTTGGGGTGGGGGGGTGCTTCTATGAGAAATGAGAGATTTATTTATAATTTTCTAAGAGTGGCATGACCCGTAAAATAGGAGGAAGATCAAGGGTAAATTGGGAGTGTTTGGATGGATGGCCGATGTTGAATCCCTTGATCATGGATTGTTTACTGAGCATTTTAATATTTAAATGATATCAGAATTTTGTGATCTTGGGCTCTTTGGAATCATCTCATCGACCCATTTGATATGACTATAAGCATGTCACGTTTGAAGACCGTTTACTAATCCAAATTATGGTTTGAATCTTTTGAATGCGCTTTAGGTCCTTGATTTGGACTCATTTGGGCTCATATTGATGTCTTTGGGTTCGTATTTTCGAGACTATCAGTTCGACTATAAGTTTGCTGAAATCAGAGTTCAAATGACTTCTGATTTAATTTTTAAAATTTTCAACTTGATTTTGCTTTGAGATTCATGCAATGCTGATCAACTTAAAGAAATAACAAGTACTTAAAATGGGAAAATTATTGGGTCAGGTGACCGAAGCCATCTCTGCGTTCGGTCGCCAATAGAAATGCGACATCTGTTAGGCATTTTTTTAATTTAATATGTTTGCTTTATGTCTTGTTAGAGTGAGCGACCCGACCCGATAACGCATTTCATTTAAACTTTTAAGCATTTGCCGCCCTATTTTTGCATTTTGATACCCGCGAAAGTCGTAAATATCTACTACTGTAGAAGAAAAAAATGAGCCAGAAAATTACAGAGAAGAAATGGACTGCTCAGCGAAGAGGGAGGTGGAAGAGGGCATGGAAGAGGGAGTGCATGAATCGGAAAGGATGCATGAATCGGAAAGGCTAGTGCATGAATCGGAATCGGAACCTAACTTAGCCGAAAATTCCTCTGGTTTCAACATATCGATAAGTTTCTTGAAAAAATGAGTTAGAAAGTTGCAAACAGTCAATTTTAATCTCATCGCCGCAGAAAGAAGATGTAGGTTTCAGCTCATTAGTCTCAGGATCTTTGATTTTGTGATTTTTAAGCAGAATAAATTTTTTTTGTCGAAAAAGTAAAAAAAAAAAAAGAACTAATGGTTGTTGCTGAACTTCACTTATTGATTTTCAGGATGAAAGATTGTATAAATAAAAAAATGGAACTTGTTTGATATCTAGTTGCCTTTGGTGTCCGCTTAGTTGACTTCTAGTTGGCAAGCCTTTCTAGTCCGCTTTCTACATCCTCTCTTCCATCACTGTGAGCCTTTAACTGTTGCGCTTTACTCATAAAGCAAACATGGTAAGCATCCTCAGACTAATTATAAACGATAAGTCATGAAGGACCCAAAATGAACTTGTTTTTGGACAGGCATCAATTAATGTGTATATGCGTCATGATAATGGCTTTAGTGTCTGAAAGGATCATCACAGTTTTTTGGCCAAATTCTAGAAAGATAAAATCGAAGGACTTTATTTGTTCAAAAGCTGGTTCAACGAAAGTGATCGGAATCATAAGATTCAAGAAAGGGAGAAAGCAGATTCATTAGATCCAGTTGTCAGAACTGGTTTCCAGGCCATGGTGAGGTTATATACAGATTAGAAGATTGGTTACTGGGCATGATCAAAAGATTTATTGAATCCCACACCATGAATTAGCAGCCCAAGGCCGGACGAACACCTTTTAAGACTCATGTAGGAAGTTGATTTGAGAAAAAGGCTTCCGTCTCTAAAATCGATGACAGATGCACGGGATTAGAACACGTTGATGCATAATGCCTACCTTGCAAGAGGAAGTATGTGGATATGAGAATGTCGATTTCTCTAAGTTAGGCGATCCTACAAATTTTATTCAGAAAGGAGAAAGAGCAAGGAATTGAAATTGTGACCTAATTTCTTTGATTCACATTATTATAAGATCGAAAAGTTGAGGCAACACTTAGTTCGCCATGCTGGTATAATTCAATATAATTGATCAGCGATAGATTGATAAATTTTTTCTGGGTTAGATGCAGAAGCAGATAAATATGAATGTATTTAAGAGATGTGTTGATTTTTGTATACTAGTCTACAGGCTAAACAATAAATATGTTGTTTATAGTGCGCCATTTATAGTGTTAACAATCATTGGCAGAATATTTGTTTGGGGCTTTACTTTTTTGTCAGAAGAACATAATTTGAAAGTTTTAACATGGTTGTTTAATATTTGTACAAATAATGGGTAATAATATCCAACAAAATGACTCAATGATCAGGACCAAGCTATGGCCAGGGCCATAGAAGTAATTGTACCCTCACACTCTCATAGATTATATGCCAATGGCAACATCTTTAAAAAAGGTTGCCATCAAAAGTTTCCATCTACAATGTAATAATAAAGTTAGAGACTCTTCCATAAGTGTATGAGGTGGTGTTGATTCTTGAGAAGTGTTTGAGGAAGCTGTGGGATGAAATGATCAGGAAGTGAAATCTATCATAACCTGAATGGATTTGCAGACTTTATAAAGTAAGGAAAAGGGATCAAACTCTGCTGTTCAACAAGGATTCCTTTGTGCCTGGGCATTTTTTATCAAACGCAGGCGTATGAGGTAACGTAAAAGTTGGTCTGGCATAACATTCAAAGACAACAAGGTTCATTAACTGATTGTTTTCGTTGAGCTTGGGAAAGGTACTGGATGAAATTGGCGAGAATGATCGATGAGAGATTCAATGACAGTCGAATCATAAAATTGTTCCCGTGAATAAAGACAGTTCATATAAACAAGCTGATAGATTAATTTCAAGAAAAATATATTCATTTTTTAGGCAGATTTATAAAGGCTATGGGAGAAATGATTATAGATCATTTGTCTCGACTTGATTCTTCAAAGTTTCTAAGTCAAATACATAGAAAGATAAAAGAACAAAACCAGTGCTTAGGGTTGTTATACTTTAGATGCAAGAAGGTAAACCATTGCAATGCAGCATGTAGAAGTATGAACCATGGGGATTGTTAGTGTTCTCATTGTTTTGAGGGTTTTTTAAACAGTTGAATAATACTAATTCTCTGAGAAGTACTTATTACTTCGTTGGTCAGCAAGGGCTCGTACATTTTTTTATCAGGATTTACTTGCTTATGTCTCAAAGAAAGTATAATTTCCAAAATGGTGGGAGGATTCATATTCAGAAATCAGTCGAACAGGTTTGCATATCAATTGAGCATCAGAAGCTACCAAGGTAATAGGAGCCAGAAGAGTTTTTATTGATTTCCTCATTGCAAGACATTGTGATACAAAGATTATAACTAAATTCTTGGTGGCAAAGACAAAGAAAATCAGAAGATGTTGCTAAGTTCCAAAGGTGGGACAGATAATTTGAAAAGATCCTAATAAAGTGGTAGACCATGATATCAAATGCAGACGAAAAGCCGAATGGGAAGAAGAAGAGAACAGCCTAAAAGATAAGTTTGATATAATAACATTTTAATTATTAATGATCTTATCCTTGAACTAAACTCAGTATAGCATTACAGATAAGAAACCTTGGTGGGGATAACCCAATGGATGAAACCTTCTTCAACACAGATAACTTTCAAGCAGCCTGAATGTTTCAGTAGGAATATATAACCGGTCATACCAATCAGCCAACCTGGAGACTGATACACTCAAGTTGATGATATGATTTTCTTATCTTTCAGAGTTGTGAATTTAATGAATTTGCAAACGGTAATCATATATATTTTGGAGTTAAATGATTTTCATTTATTGGTTTAATAAAATTTTTAATATGAATCTGCTTTCATTCTAAAGCCATTGAGTGTAATGAATAATATATGTTTTTTTTTGAATTTAACGCTTCTTTAAGCTATAATTACAAATTGTATAGTATATTCTAAGGCTGCGCTAAGTTGTTTTTTTCCTATGGTTGCGCAAGGTTCTGGCTAAGGTTGACGCATTATCTTACGCTATTGGTTGCCGCTAGAATGTTCGATTTTCAGAATATGCTCAAGTGTAGAGATTAAACAAGATATGGTTTATCGCTGTTTGTTAGAGTTAAGATTATCAACATTTTATACAACAAAAAGACTATATAAGTAACATCATAAATGTAACATCTATATATTCATGGACAATATTTATAATAAGTTACAGATTGTTTACTTTTTTGTTTGAAGAAAAAGAAAATATGCTAACTCTGCCCTAAATTTTGGCATATGCGTTTGCCAATCTTTATAAGCAATCCAGTCTATTTTCTTTTATTGCACGGCTTTCTTCATGTATTTACAAACGAACATTCCACAATCGTAATTGTTTGATTGAGTTGGAAGTTCACGAACCACCTGTAAGTTCCATTTCGTTATGTCGCTTGGAAAGCAGCCTTCGGTGTCCTCATGCAAATACTTTATCTGTACAAATAAAACATTTTATAAGTATATTAGGTATGAAAATATAGTTATCTGGATTTAACTCAAAATATGAATTTCACTTACAACTGTATAACAAATATTCTTGTGTTCAGGATTTGGTAAGGAATCATACATTTTCCAGACTTTCTCCCTCAATTTTTCTATAAGAAGAACTCAATGCTTTTTGAAAATTATGGGTTGAACAATAAGTTTGCTTTCTTTAACTGAAACTGGATCAATGTGTTGGATAAAAATTTGATAATCCTGATTGAATGACTTGTATACCTACAATAATTCAGTTCTATAAGAAAAAACAAACGTGAAAAAAAGATTAAAATATTATTTATACTTACCCTGTACAATGGAGAAACGTACAAGTAACGTTAAAATTTGTCTGTCATTATCCTACTCTGCTCTAGTAAAAAGAAAGCAAAAGCATCAATATGGTTATCTTCCAACCAATCATTTGTGAGCAGAAAGTCAATATCTGATCTTTTTATTTCTATGTTTCCAGAAGTAAATATTAAGTCATCCCTACAAAAACAAAGAAAAATATAATGTTAAAGCGCAACCTTAGCGCAACCATAGCACAAGAAAAGGGCAAGCATAACGCAACTATAGCGCAACCATATCACAACCATAGCGCAACTATAGCGCAACCTTAGCGCAAGTACAACGCAACTAAACTTACTTTTTATTAAATTTTATGAAACATTCATTCATAAATTGTTGTTGCTGCTCTGTTAGAAAAGGCTTCCCTGGATAATCCATAATTTCCAATGCAGGTCGTGGCTCAATTATTATATTTTCAACAGAGATAACCTCTTTGTTCTTCTTTTTTACATATGGTATGATGTGTTTTGATAAACTCTCTGCTTTTTCATCATCTTCTCTTTTTCTTTTTTGAATCATATGCTTTGATGAACTATCTTTTGGTAGTGGCACATCTTCTTTGGTCGATGGTTGTGGTGGAGGAACATCTTGTATTGGTGGTTGTGGAAGAAGTTCTTTGGCCAATGGTAGAGGTGAAGGAACATCTTGTATTGGTGGTTGTGGAAGAAGTTCTTTGGCCAATGGTGGAGGTGGAGGAACATCTTCTTTAGGTTGTTCTGAAGGATGCAAAGCTGTATTTTTCACTGATTGGAAGCTGGAGGAAGAACTAGATATATGGGACTTCTTTGGATTGTGATCACAATTCATTTAAAATTCAATAAATTTGTACTTCAGGGAGTCTTGATCTGCCTTAAGTTTCTCCACAATATCTTCAACACAATCCAATCTAGCTCCCAGATTTTCTTAAATTTTATTCAACATCTTCTCAAATATTTCAAAACATTTTTTCTGAACAGCCTCTAAATCTGCCATTCCAATAGGAGGCTGTTCAGCAGAAGGTTGAGTGGTGTAAATTTTTTCAGTAGGTGGACGAGTAGAAGGTTGAGTTGGCGGCAGAGGTGAACTTTCTGGTGGTTCTTTATGAGGAGAATCAGGGGGAGAGAGAGGGGGGGAGGGAGGTGGGGTGGTGTCAAGTTTTTTCCTTGCGGATGACTTAATTTTCTGGGGTGACTTCAATTTCTGTGGTTCATGCCCTGCCCGGGTTTCCAAGTTTTGTATGACATTAATGTCAGCACCGTGTTTTTCGGCCTCTTCATTGGCTAACATTCTCAAGACAAATATAAATCTGCAAAAAAAGAAAACGTATTAATTTATTAAAGCGCAACCTTAGCGCAATATTAGCACAACCTTAGCGCAACCTTAGCATAATTTGCATCATGTACACGAAAAAATTACCTCACTTTTTTTAAAAAATTTAAATAATTTTGCTGCATTCTCTTTAGTAAAGTATAATTCTGTATACCCCTCCCATCTCAGAAAACGCTGTCTTATTTCTGGATCGGATGGTTTATTCAAAGAAAAATGTTTCAAAAACTAAATCTGTATAATGCCAAACATAAAAAATTAAAAGTTAACATTAAAAAGCATTATACATGGAGAATAACCAGTATGAGTGGAAACTTACCAGCAGAAGATGAAAAAAACCATTGATGTAACCCAATGGTCTTTGCATTTGAAACTTCTCAAAAATTGTGTTGAACTCCCCGACCATGAAGTTCCTTAAGCATGAAGCCCAATTAATGGAAGTGAACTCACTTAAATTATTTGCAACAAATGTGAGCTTTCTAGGGATTTTATGGTTGTTTAGAGGAAAACAATGTTAGATAACAAAAACATAATAAAGGTCTTTATTTTTGTAGCATTATCAGATAATCTGTCTAATTTTGACATTTCTATTTTAATTTCACTTGATAGAGGTCCATTTAGAAGATCAATCCTCCATTTGATATCAATGCCTCTGTTAGGCAAACCTGTCAGAAAATTTGAGTTGTTAAAGTTTAAAAAACATAACCCTATAAAAAATTCCACATTCAAAATATTACCTATCAACAAGGCAACCTCGTCAGAAGTGAATTTCAGTAGATGACCAGGGACGATGAAGCCTTCATCAGCAGGACTCCAAAATTTGAGAACCTCAAAAAGAAGTGATATACACTGCTGGAATGTGGGGAACTTCAAAAATTGATGAATGTTCAGATTCTTTAATGTTTGCTCTACTTCATCATCAATTATCTCGACAAAAGCATCACAATGTTTCCGAAAAGAAGTAACATAACATCTAGATGTTACTGGCCTTTGATACGGCGTCCTCATCTATAACAATAAAAAAAATCAGAACTATATCGCTACCAAAACTAAAGCGCAACCATAGCGCAACCTTAGCGCAATTATACATTTCGTTATTATTTAGCTTAAAAGAAGGTTTAAATTCAGAAAAAAAAAATTGAACACCACATTGAACATATATGCTAGTTATACAATTATTACTAAACCCTAAAATTTAGCAGAAAGCGTAAACTTTTCGTATCATTTGTTTCATCCATTTACGAAGAGAAGAAGTGTGAAAAATCAGAAAATAAATATTTGAACAGTACATTACATTAAACAAACAATGATAAAATTATAACTAAACTAAACCCTAAAATTTAACATATAACTTAAACGCAACGAAAGCGCAAGTTAGGCGCAACCATACCTCTTCCTGATTGATGATCTTCTACAATCTCGTAGTCTACCTCCGGCGGGAATAAGCTACTGCAAAATCGAAGGTATTGGAGGAATCCGAGAGCGCTTACCAGAGGTGGAGTAACAGTGAAAATGTCGCTTGAAAATAAAATACGCGGCGTTTCCATTCTTTATTTTCTGGAATTCAAATGAAATGCGTTATCGGGTCAGGTCGCTCACTCTGACAAGGCATAAAGCA
The DNA here is from genome assembly GCF_001605985.2 of Dendrobium catenatum. Classification (NCBI taxonomy): domain Eukaryota; kingdom Viridiplantae; phylum Streptophyta; class Magnoliopsida; order Asparagales; family Orchidaceae; genus Dendrobium; species Dendrobium catenatum. Next base: position 19,833,139 of record NW_021319178.1, read on the forward strand.
AACATATTAAATTAAAAAAACGCCTAACAGATGTGGCATTTCTATTGGCGACCGAACGCAGAGATGACTTCGATCACCTGACCCAATAATTTGCCCTTAAAATGAGTTTATTTTATTTAAAACGAACTTCTAAAACATCATTTAAGAAAAAGGAAGAAAGCAAAAGCTCGTATCTTTGCCCCAATTACCCGCCTCGAAAATTACCGAAACCCTGTGGAAGTCGTGGCGGGAGGCATCGACGGGACCAGCGGGGTGAAGAAGAAGATGTGTTCGTGAGACTTGCGGGTTCCCACTGAGATATCGTATTACAGAGATCGATGGCATCTGACGACGAGGATTTTGTCTTCTACGGGACGCCAATCTCGCGGGAGGAGGACACCTCGGCTCGCAAGAGGAGGGCTATCGCTGGCGCAGGCAATCTCAGAAGCCTTCCTGCGTGGAAGCAAGAGGTGCGGTATCTTCCTCCGTAGATTGCCCAATTCTTCGTTACTTTTAAGTCCTTAAGCCCTAGTTTACTATTAGTCAGCTACGGGCATTTAGCGCATTGCATGGTTTTTTTGCTTATCAACTCAAAGTGCTGGCGAATGCAATCAATATGAATTTGCAAGGATTTTCATTTTGTAAAACAAGAAGATTTATCTATTTGTGATAAGTTGAGAAGTCAGCCTGCCGTTAAAACAAGTATGGTATTAGGCTAGATTGCTCATTCACTCTCTTGGTGCAATTAGTGCTATAGCCTTAACCTTTCGTCCCCTTTTTTATGTTTTTCATCGAGGTCACGCATCTTCCTTGACAATTGATTTGATATATCAGATGAATTTGATGCATAGTGATATATCAGATGTTGTGAACTTAGATCTTGTTGTTAGTCGGGTTAGTTAGTTAGTTTTTAAGGTTTAACTATTGATGAATGTATGTAGTTGTCAAGTTGGATATAAATGCATAGATTGTAATGCTTTGCAAGCTATAAATAATGTTTCCCCATTTGAACAGTGTTGTGAGAAAGCTTCCTTATTTCTTTCTTCTTTCAGTAGCACGAACAAGAGCAGCTCGAAATGCTCTTGAGAGTCAAGAACCTCAACATTGGTTCTCTTGTATTTTGCAACCATCATCACTCCACTGTGCTGTATTCGATCAATAGAAGTACTCTATTCTAGTACTATGCAAAGTTCACATGCATTACCAATCTTGTTGCACCTTATACTACCTGCTGTTGGCTAAGGTTTTTATTTATGTACTCACTTTCCTCTGCTCAAAAATACCCAGAGGTGATGATGAACTATGATTCTACACATCGCTTTTCCAAATCTTCGGTGAGCAGAGCTTCCATCCAAGAAACATCAACATTATCCCTTGTTGTTCAAAAAACAACTCTAACCTATCTTCAATCTAAAAAATCCATTTCGCCTCGCTTGGCCTTCTTTTGATTGTGCCTTAGGGCATCATTGGTCTTTGCATCTTTCTCCCATCCTTAATTTCTCCACATGAAATCAAGTCCTTAAATGAATGCCGAAGCCCACCCTCACCTTGTTTTAGCAAAGAGATCCCACCTTCAAACCTATGGCCTTCAAGATCTTTCTTTGACTTCATCTCTTGTTGATCTACCTTAGATCTCCATTTAAGATCACGCTACTTTCATGAACTCCATTTTCTACAAGAAAGCACAGTAGGTTTCACCTACTCTGTATCGTGAAGCATCGCAAAGTCTACCCTTTCGATCTTTGTAAAGCAAGAATCAATGGCACACAAGACTGATATTGTTACAATGAACATAAGGGATACATGGGGAGAATTGGTTGAATAAAAGAGGAATTTGGAGCACATTGTGTAATAGTAAAAAACTCTTAACTATCGAGATATTGTACGATTTGGCCTAAGGGCCTCATGATTTGTCTTGTTGGTGTAATTTCATAGGAGTTCACCCGTCCCAGGATTTCTCTGGAATGAGCATGCTTAACTGCAGAGTTTCTTAAATGAAATTCCAACTATTACACCAAAAGATGCCTCAATTTTTAAGAGTTTAGCTTCTTTTTACTTAAGGGGTTTTACAATCTCCTCTACTTAAGTAACTGATGTCCTCATTGGCTTTTTTATTCCAGAATCATCCACCAGGCAGATATTCTAGAAGTGACTTGTACAAGTTTAAGTAGTGACTCCCGCCATATAGCACTTTGTCCCATACAAGGTTCAAGAGGTGGCTCCCATGGCCTAGCACTTTCTTGTATGACACTTAGTTCCTATCTTTCGGCTGGTGTATTGCTCTGATATCATTTGTAACATCCCAAACTCTTAACTATCAAGCTATTGTCTGTTTTGGCCTAAGAGCCTCACATTTTTGTTTTGTTGGTGTAATTTTCCAGTGGGTCATCCATCCCAGGATCTCTTTGAGATAAGCACACTTAGCTGTGGAGTTTCTTAAATGAAATATCAACCATTACATCAAAAGGCATCTTAATGTTTAAGAGTTTAGCTCTTTTTACTTAAGGGGTTTCCCACTTAGCAAACTGATTAGTTCAACTGCAACGGTTTTAAATGAAATATCTTGGCTATTGTCGGTGCTTGACAAGAAGTGCGATCAACTTGTGCAAGCATGTCATATGAATGGTGATGATTGATTGACGACATTAGGTATAAGCAATGATTATGGTTTTAAATCCTTGAAACCTACTCCAAATACGTGTGTGGTGAAGATAGATATGCTCCCACTTGAATGGAGATAAAACCCCCAAAGATGGTTGTTTAAGGCTAACAATTTCTTTTCTTACTATCCTATTTAATGGAACACAAATTCATTAGTGCTTCAGTATACATGGATGGACTAGAATTGAGTTGGTTTCAGTCGATGCAGCTCAATAAACTATCCAGTTCTTGAAATTCCTTTTAAGGGAATTGTATATAATGTTTTTTCCCTTATATTATGTCTTACAAGGAAAATTGGCAATGTATTTCCAAACATCTTCTATTCTAGACTAATAAATGCAAGCGGCCAAGAAATCTATGGGCACTAGGGAATGCTATAATACATTGTACGTTTGAAACTTTAACATCGGAAATGGGGTAGGAATAATATTAGATAGATAGTTAAAAGAGAAAATGTTTGAGTTGGAGTTAATTTTATGGTGTCTGTTATGAAGTTAATTATCTATGAGGACAGTAAATATTGTTTGTTTTTACGCTCCTTAATTTGAGTTAGAAGAATGTGTACAAATTTTTTTTTTTGAAGAAGCGAATGAATTATTATAACATTTATATAAGGAAGAGATGATACTTATTGTGTTTGACTTAAATGCACATATCATTAGATTGCGTAGGGTCATGGGAGGATTCTTAGTTAGTTGATGGCATGTTAAATGGGATGGATGAAGTTATGTTTGATTTCACAACACAATGACCTTGAAATTAGGAACATATATATACGTTAAAAAAATGAGAATGGCAATTACTTTTCCATCCATTAAATAAAAAACAAGCTTCTTTTTGTTGAAGGTAAGAATGAAATTTAAGAAAAACATGTTTTTTTTTTTAAATAATTCCAAGAGAATGTTTGACTTTACAACATGAATAGTTTTGGCAAATCTAAAGCTATATTTTGGGACAATTTAAGTACATAGGAATAAAAAATGGCACTTGTAAATAGCTAATGCAAGACATAAGAGATGTAAAGATTTCTATTATGTCAGATGCATTACAAATGAAAACATTGATGAAATATTGAAATAAAACATTCTAAAATTATTAAGTGGGAGTTTTAAGGAAGTCATGTTTTATAAAAATGCATATTGAATAGAATATTGAAGTGCATTATAGATTGATCCAAAAAAGTATCGTGAAATTAGATTTGAAGAAGATACTCATAGTCAAAATTCCCTAGATTCTCATTCTATTATCTCTTTCATAAAAGGATGAGTAAACTCAAAAGCTAGCTTGAACTCGTTTTTAATCGAATTTCAAGCTAAGGAAGCTCAAACAAAGCTTTCCTTGTTTACGCCCATTGCTCTATAATACAATTATTTATAAATTCAACATATATTTATCTTAAATTTTTTTTCTTAATACACTCCAAATCAATTCTCTTTGTACTAGATTACATGCCTTCATATGACCACTAAAAATTAGATGAAGATCCTCTCTTTGTTCTTCATATTTTTTCATTAATTATATTAAAATAAAATCAATTTGGTTTTCTAATATTGACATACTTTCTTATGCCCATTAATCTCTCATAATCTCTCTTTATGATTGAAATTTGACTTTTCTGTATTTATCACAACCCTGAAGATATCTTTTAATCTTAACTAATTGTAATTAGCTACATCCTTATCTATTTAGGATTTACTTTATGAATTCTAATTTTCAATTTATTCTTGGTAGAGTTGATCATAAACCCATGTGCTAGCTAAAAGCCTTTACTAGATGGCTTTAATGGGTATAGACTTAAATGAGTTAACTCTAATGGTTTGAGGGTTAGCCCATGAATCCATTTACCATGTAAAAAGTTAATTGTAACTTTGACTATCTGTCATCAATTTACTCAAAATTAAAATAAAACAAATTGAGGTATGAATAATTCAAAATAAAATTTGAGCTCATTTCTGCATTTCACATATGAATCAACATATTCAAGTTGATTTTGACCAGACGGGTAACTAAACAAATTTCTATATTCGTATTTATTAGAAAAGTTTATCATATTATAAATTGGTATACATGGGTCTTAATGGATGACTTGTCAATGTCCAGCAGAAATCTAGTTAGCCTAAGTCTAAAATGGGTTTTGTAGGTCCTAAATAAATTGGCTTAAATAACCCATTCAAGACCTCACCAAATTGGCTCAAAAAGTTTAGTGAGTTATTAGGATGCTTGAATTGAACAAATTAGGCTCAAATAAGCATAGAAACGTTTAAATGAAACTAAGGTTGAATCTTATATATGATATTGTTGGGGCATGCCATTGATTGTTGTTGCCACAAATGTTCCCTTGTTTATCAATAATGACTCAAAAACTCTTAAAATTTCATGGAATTATTGTGGTCTTTCCACTTCGTCATGTGCTATTCATGCCAAGATGCTCTTCTTTTAATGAGGAACAATTCCATAAATTTCTTTTGGGGAATCTTTCCCACTCTGACTAATCTAATTGATGAGGCATCAATCCTTCTAAAAAATTTCCTCTTGCTTTGTTACAAGAAAGTTTGTTCCTCACATCCATTAGAATCAACATATGAATGCAAACAATATTGTACTCTTGCATATGATGTTTGCGGTAGTTATTGTAGGCCATTTAATGGAACTTGCCCAATTAGTTTTTTCACGAGTTTCAATATTTAGATGTTTTTATTAGCTCCATTCATTTTGGATAAGCATGAACCTAAAAATTAACTATCACCAAGTTGAAACTGCCCAAGGTTATAAATAGATATCCTAATGATCCTTTTAGGGGGATTACAAATAAGGGTTTTGGCGAGCGCTTTGGAAGATAAGAACTTGTGGCAATTTCTTTTCCATCTTAAGGCCGATTAATTACATCTTTAGTGCAAACACTAAATGATTTAGATTCTAAGAGAGCTCTTAAACATATGATAGGTTTTTGACCGTTTAGGCCATCATGTTAGATCTTTATTACAAATATTTGGTGATTGAGACTAGGGGTGTAAGTTTAACGATCTGAGTCAAACTCGACTTGTTAGTGAACTTGCGTGTTGAGCTTATCATGTCGCATGTTTGAGTTCATATTAAAGCTCATATATTGTATGGGCTCAAATTGAAGCTCGATGAGACTCAACTTGTAAACTGGCTCAAAATAGTCTTAAATTCTTTTTTCTCCACCGTTTAATTTAAACCTGGTATTGATCCTGCAAGTTGGAGCTCAAACCTTGGTTTCGTACTCCTTACTCAGGAACTCTTCTTCACCAAATGTTGTTGATCAGGTTGATGCCTTCTCCTCGGAACTCTTTTTCATGAAATGCAACTTGTTACGTTGATGCATTCTCTAGCGAACACTTGAACTTTATGCCTCCTTCACTAACCCTTATGCATCAATTGTCATTGGTCTCATCGATGGTTCCTCCAGTGAATTCCTATTGTAACTTTCCCTCAGTCCCATTGATGTCATCTCTAGCAAGCTCCTATTGATGTCATCTCTAGCAAGCTCCCATCTTGCATCAACTCATTGTCATCAATGCCTTTTGTGAATTCCTTTTGATGCCACATCATGTGATCTTGGCTCATGTTCTTGAGTCGAATTCAAGCCTATTGTTATTCTGACAAGCTGAGCTGGAGTATATTGTATGAGCTCATGTTCGAGTTCGAGCTTGAGTTCGAGCTTGCGGTTGGGTACGTGAGCCAAGCTTGTTTTCCCTAATGGAGACTCTAGAGAGAGCTCTAGAAGACAAGAATTTGATGGAGTTTTACAATTCAATTTTTCAAATCCTTGGATTAAAACAACAAGCTATTAGGCGTATGAGGAAGAGCTTGCGAATTTGACTGAAATTTAGTTCTGTTTCCCATACATCCCTTTATATATTTGGTCCCCAATTAGAAACACCAATTAAATTCTTTGTTCTACTCATTGTTGATTGACTTTACACTAGCAAATATTGATTAGTGTTCCTCTTTCACTAATTGACCTACAAAGCTTTATTGTTTAAATCCAGAGAGAGTTCTAAAACTTTTGGTATTTATACTATAATTCCAAGACATTTCCCCAATTTTTGGCTAAAGTCTTTGGTCTACCTATCATTCCCCTCCACTATTTTCTTTTACCTGACCAAGTTATGAATGAACAATAGTTAACTTGCCTAGCGTTAGCACCAAACTTTTCTTTCTTTGTTTATATATGCTGTACTAATCCCTTTATTGGCTAGAAAAAGATGAGACCATTAATATTCATCTTTTGAAAATTTGTTAATGCGACTAAGGATTCGTTTGAGACAGTTCTCTTACTACTTTCTAAAACTGCATTCTAGTACTAAAAATTTATAATTCAAGAAATTTTTTACTAGAAAATTGCTTTAGAAAATAATAAAAAAGCTGTCCTAAACGAAGCCTAAATCTCTTGCTTTTTCCTTAATGATTTTTCCATGTGTTATTCTAACACCTTTGACACAAAAAAGATGGTTCTTCCATATATGTGTTAGCAATTTTGAAATCAATATCATCACTCTAAAGCATATGTTTTCTATACCTATGATATGCTTTTCGTGATATTTGGGCTATTGCACTATTCAAAAATTGATTTGCTCATTGGGTACCATCAAATTTAGATTAATGTTATATTAATGGAAGAAAATAGGTAAATGCCTAATCGGCTTTTTGATTGGTTTGCTTTGCCAATTTGAGTAATCTAATGCAGTAATATTATCATGAAATTACGGATAAGGATTTCTTTTGGTGTATTTTGATAATATGTTGGTTTTTAACCTATGATACAACGACACTTCTCCGCAATGAGATATGCATTGTCTGATACGTATCGAACACGACATGTGTATTGGACATGCCTTCAATACGTATTGGACATGCCAAAGATGTTTCCAATTTAAAAAAATATTAAAAATAAATTGGACATGTGTGTCTTAATTATTTTATGAAATTTTTTAATATAGATTCTTATATTTCAAATTTTATTTATTAAAAAAAATTATTTTTTATTTTCTCTCAATGCCCCATTCCCCGAGTATATCATTTTCATTTCTATCTGCAGATCGCAACTAGGGTTTCACAACAACATTTGATGCCATCTCAACATCGACGTCTGATGCCATTACTATATTAATGTTTTAAAATAATCTGAAAATAAAAAATCGATGCTAACAATTTCTACCCTCGTAATCACGCCCTTGCTTCATCTCTACATCTCATATTTGACAAGCATCATCTCAGCATAAAAGAGCAACACTATCTCGACATCGATGCTCGACGCCTGACTTTTGATATCATTGTTGTCTACCCTCGCGACCCTTGAAACACGACATCGACGTCCAACTCTTATCATCTTAATATTAATCATTTTAAGTACAAATTCTAATTAAATTATTTATTATTTCTCAATTATTCTTAATTTTTTTTTACTCAATTTCTATTAAACTATTTTTAAGATATAAAAATTATAAAATAGTGTTAAATCTATGTCTATGTTCTATCTTTTAATAATTGATGTCCTGTAATGATGTCTGTGCATCATAGTTTATAACTCAACAAATATTGAGCATATTGATCACATATGCGAAGTTTTGCTTAATTAAATAGATAAAATGATGTTTGTCAATATATGAAATAAAAAAAAAAATTATATTCTTTACTTTATAGTGTCGTTTAGAGGTCTCAGGTTGGACCCATAAAAAATCAAGGCAATTGTTGATTGGTCGGTCTCCACTTATATCATTGATGTGAAGTATTTTTTTTTCTTTTAGTTGCGTTATATTTAATTTTCATTAGAAATTTCAAATACGACACTCTCCCTTTAGTTGATGTTTTTAAGACGAACAAATTTTTTCAACACTTTTCCAAAGTCTTCAACTATATAAAGGTGATGATGATTGCATCCCTATCTTCGAGACGTTTTTGTCTTTGGAAAGATTTTTTGATGTGTATCATATGGTGTCTATGGTGTTGATATTTTAAGTGTCATTTTTGCCAAGAAGCCCTCCTAGTTGCCTACTATTTTCTACTATAGTGAGAAGTTGAATGAACCTAAGTTCATACACTCTGCTCATATAGGAAATTTTATGCAACCACTCAAGCTTTAAAATATTTGGGACATAATGTGATAACAATTGAATTTATTCTTTTTTCTAGTCACTTGGCAATGAGATGCATAATTAGTTGGAAAGAAAAGTAGCAGATATATTTAATGGATTGAGTACCTTCAAGGCTTCACCATTGTCTTGAAATATTCACTTGTCATTTAGAATAAACCTACATACACACTTTTCAACGATTTTCTAATTTGCACATTAATTTTCTTGGTTTTAAAAGGTACAAGAAGCCTATTTGATGTCTTCTGACTTTCTCGTGATGTATCACAATAACAGAAATATGATATACATTTCTCCATGGTCTTTATTTTGTGAGATCAATTTCCTTATAAAGCTAACGGTCTTACATTTCTGGGAACTCTCTTTCCTATTATATTGTTTGGAAAATGCATACTGGTTACATTGGGCGACAGAAATCCATATATTTACTTGAATTTAGGTTTGATTGGCTCTCATTACAAAAATTGATAGAGTTAGGATGTTTAGTTAGTATCGTCTAGGTTAGATGGCCAATATAGTCAAATAATGTTCTAGCATGTATACCTCTCTTCCAATCTTTTCTAATCATTGGGTTGACTTATTTATGTATTTTGTACTGGGATTGCCTCAGACTGTTGAGGTCATGATATTATGCTTATTATGGTCCTTTTCAAATAAGTAGGAAGATTAGTTGTAATGCTTATATTTTTGATTTACCTAATGATATGTGTATAGATCCTATTTTTAATATTGAAGATTTAATACTTTATTAAGAAGCTTTCAAAACTCAAGAATTACTTTCTTATTCTCCTGCAAAAGGATTTTCTATCATAACGATTTCTTCTATTGGTCTCATTATTCCTATTTATCTACTTTGATGCTGAGCATAAAATCATAATCAATTAAAAAGACAAGCCTCCCTCAGAGCACCACCAAAGAGAGATGATGTTGAGTCTAATTTGGCTTAGGTTTTATTCATCACATTTTAGAGCATACTTAAGTTGGTTTGCTACACTCTTCTGAGTAAGGGCAGAAATATCGAACGGAATTTATTTATTGAACTTGAAATAACTTTTGCATGTCATTTCTGTGTTGGGTTGTGTCTCGATTGTGTAGGGGTATTTCCTGCTTTTTTGCTATAAATCTATTGACATTATTATCCACATTCGACTAAGCAATCATTGGCTTTTTAATTACCCAATACTTGAATCCAGACGACATGTTCATCCTAATTATAGTTTTATAAAATTTACCTTTAATTATTTGTTATATTCTCTTATCCAGTATTTTAAAACTTGTTTGTCTCATCTTAAAATTTTTGGTATAGTTACTAGTTTATTATAAATATAACAAAATATATATTCTTAGTTTGTTTTTTTTTGTAAGAAGTATAGAAACACAGAAAATATATTTTATAAGGTGGGCACAAAATTATTTTGAGAAGTGACATTGAAGGAGACAAACCCTTTATACAAGTGCCAATGGAATACACGCCTGATTTTTTTCTATGTGAATAATAGTGAGAGGTGTAGGGGTAGAACTTGTGATTCTGTGGTTAGGAGTTGAAATATGAATGACCCCGCAATGGCCTAGTTCATATATTTTTAGGTATTAATCAAAGAAAGTTATCTAATTAGAACTCAAATTATAACATACAAATTTTAGTGAAACTTATAAACAGGATCATAATAAAAATTTGACTACCATTTATGCATTTTAATGAAGTTTCATTATAAATATATGAGTTTGGGCAAAATGTTTTAGATTTACAATAACCTCAATCGAAATTCTCAATTTATTGATCAAATTATTGAAATCCGCTGAAATTGAAATATTAACAAATCTTAGATTACTTTTAAATGAAACCAAATTGAAACAATCATAACTTAAAATCTTGCTCTTATCAAATATGCTTTCTCCATTTTAACGTAAAAAAATTAATTCTATAAATTGTATCCTCATCTATAGTAATGCTCTCGAGAGTTATAGGAAAGAAAGGAGTTAATAATGCTTATATTTAAGTTATTAAGGATATGTATTTAGGACTTGTTACTTGTGTTCAAATGCAACATGGTTTAACCAAGTATTTTCCTATTTCTATTGGATTTGGTCAAGGATCAACTTTAAGCCCATATATTTTTGTTTTAGTCTTGGATGTTCTTAGTAGACATTTTACAGAGAATGTACCCTAATGTATGCTTTTTGTTGATGATATTTTTCTTGTTGATAAGACTAGAGAGGGAGTTGAAGGAAAATTTGAATTATGAAGGTCCTTAGAGCCTAAAGGTTCTCGTTTGAGTTGATCTAAAACCGATTACATGGAGTGTATTTTTAGTAGTAATAGATCTATTGGAGGGATTGTAACTTTGGGCAATCAAGTCATTAATAAGAGTATGCATTTTATATATCTTGAGTCTATTATTCAAAGCATCGATTAAAAAGGCGTTCGAGGCGGAAGCCTCGAGGCGCTCCTCAAATCGAGGCGGAGGTCGGGCGAACTGAGGCTTAAGCCTCGAACGTTCGGGCGAGGCTTACGCCTTTTTCCATGGAGGCGTACGCCTCACCGCGTGAGGCGTCGAGGCGCATCGAGGCAGCTCCTCGAAAGTGAGAAAGTTACCTTCACAGTCAGCGAGCTCCCGTTGTTTCCCCCGATCAAAATGTTGTAGCTTACGATCCGACAGGAAAGGGAAAGTCGTCGAAGGAGCAAAGTCGAACAGCCACGAAGGAGCCAAAGAAGCGACGTGTCCAATCTCTACACCTCCTGTGAAGCAACGAAGCCGAACAGCAAGGACGAAAAGAGAAGATGAAAGGCAAACCGTAGACGCAGCTAAGTTATTATTGATTAACTTAGTTAATATAATTTAAAATATTAATAATTAAACAAATTAATTAAATAATTAATAATATAATTAGTGCATGAATTAATTATCTATTTTAACCTCTCTGATGAAAGCTGAAGCCAGTGTCACTGCTGTGTAGGGGTGTCGGAGGGGAATGAAATGTGCATACTTGCTCATTCTATCCACCACCACTAGAACACCGTGAAACCTTATGAACAGGGCAACCCATCTATGAAGTCTATGGATATCTCCTCCCATACTTGTTTCGGTAGAGCCAACGACTATAGTAGTCCTCCTAGTGATATAGCCAGGTATTTGTTCCTTTGATAGAATCCACATCTGACTACCATCTCCTCTACATCTTTATGTATCCCCTTCCAGTACAGCTCCGTAGCTAGCCTTCATATGTCTTTTGCACGCCTGAATGGCCCCCAACAGCGCTTCTATGAAACTCCTGGAGTAAGTTTGGGATGTGGATCGAGGTCCAGGGCATCACAAACCTCCCTTGATATAGTAGTCTGTCACCCTCTAATGAGTACCCTGGGTGGCTACCCTCTTCCTTTAGTAAATCTGCCCCGATCTTCCCCAAACTCTCATCCCTAGCACTTTATTCTCTGATGACCTCTGAATTAAGCATTAAAGAAACAAATAGTGCCACTGTCTGCAGCTCTCCCATACATCTGGACAAAGCATCTACCGCCTGTTTCTCAACTTCTGGCCTATACTGAATCTCAAAATCGTACCCCAACAACTTTGACAGCCACCTCTGATGCTCCTCTATCACCATCCGCTATTCCAGCAGTTATTTCAAGCTCCGCTGATCTGTCCTGACAATGAAATGCCTCTCATGTAGGTAGGGCCTCCACTTATGGATGGCCAAAATGATGGCCATTAACTCTCTTTCATATATTGACTTCAGTCTGGCTCTAGCAGTCAACACCTGACTGAAATAGGCAATGGGCCTATGACTTTGCATGAGCATTATACCCAGCTCGTATCCGGGCGCATCTGTCTCCACTATGAAGATCTGAGTGAAATCTGGCAAAGCTAGGACCGATACTGTAGTTATATCCTTCTTCAAGCTCTTAAATGCTGATGTGGGCACCTCCCCCCATAGAAGACTGTCATTCTTCAACTGCTCAGTGAGTGACCATGCTATAGTGCTGTATCCTTTATAAACCTTATGTAGTAACCTGTTAGTCCTAGAAATCTCCTCAGCTCCTTCAAATTTTTAGGCACTGGCCACTTTAGCATTACCTAAAATTTAGACTGATCTGCTGCCACCCCTTCTTTTGATAAACATCACCAAAGTACTCTACATTGACTTGTGCGAAACAACACTTCTTCAAGTTGGCCCTCAGCTGGTGCTCCTGCAACACCTCTAACACCTTTTTTAAATGCTCCCAGTGCTCCTCTTCTATCCTGCTGTAGACTAGGATGTTATCAAAGAATACCAATACAAATCGTCTGAGATAAGGTTTGAAAACCTTATTCATAAGTGCCTGAAATGTGGCTGGAGCATTGGTGAGGCCAAAGGGCATTACCAGGAACTCATAGTGTCCCTCATGAGTTCTAAAGGTCATCTTGGGTACATTCTCATTCTTCATTCGGATCTGATGGTATCCTGATTTCAAGTCTATATTGCTGAAGATCATTGCTCCACTCAATTCATCTAACAACTCATCAATAACTGGTGTAGGAAATTTGTCAGGTACAGTTTTCTTGTTGAGCGCTCTGTAGTCCACACAAAATCATCAGCTGTCATCTTTCTTCTTCATCAATAAAACCGAACAAGAGAAGGGATTGCCGCTGGGTTTGATGATTCTTGCCTCCAACATCTCTCTAATCAATTTTTCAATTTCATCTTTCTGACACTAAGGGTAGAGATAAGGCCGTACGCTAATGGGTGACACACCCTTCCTCAAAATGATGCCGTGCTTTTGCTCCCTCTGCGGCGACAATCACTGAGGTGATTGAAACACCAATTGGAATTGCTGAATCAGCGGCGGTATGGAGAGGGGGTATGTCCCCTCCCTCTTCCCATCTCGCTCCCTTCAAACTTTGCAACTCCAAATATCCTCCATCTGCCAACTATATACCCTCACCATATTTTTAATAGAAACCATGAATTTGGATAACTTTGCATCTCCCCTATCACCACCTTCCTTCCATCTACCATCAATTCCATCATGAGTGCTCCCCAATTCACTTTGGTGTCTCCAAAGTCTGCAGCTATTTAATCCCCAGGATGACATCTGTACTCCCAAGCTCCTGTGGAAGAAAATCTTCCCTCACCTGAATCCCTTGGATAGTTAGTAGCACTCTGCAAATCCCCTGGCCTTTCTCCACCTTCCCCGTACCCATTATCACTCCGTAACAACCAGTATCCACCAGTCTCACTCCCATTTGGTCGACGACCCGAGTGGAAATGAAATTGTGAGTAGCCTCACTATCAATCAGCACCACCACCTCCCTGTCCTCTATCTCCCCCTTCACCTTCATGGTATGATTCATAGTGAATCCTACCACTAAGTTCAGGGAAACCTCGGCCAGATCCAAATCCAGCTTCTCCTCCATCTCGTCCTCTATCTCCTCCTCACCTCCCTCAGTTTCCTCGTCATCACAGACGGTGAAAACTTGAAGAGTTTGGTCATTGCATCGATACACTGGCGTATACTTTTCATCGCACCTGAAATACAACCCCTTAGCACTTTTCTCCTGCATCTCTTTTTCTGTCAGTTTCTTGAAATTTACCCCACTCCCTCCTCCTACTCTCTTCTTCTTGGTGGCCTCTCGACTCCCTCCTATTGGAGGACCTTTAGGTGCTAGATGCATGGTCGTCATCCTGTAAGCATGGATTAAAAGGCGTTCAAGGAGGATGCCTCAAGGTTTGAGGCGCATTGAGGCATCATTGCTGCCTCAAAAGGGAGAACGTTACCTTCACAGCCAGCGAGCTAGCGAGCTCTCGTTGTTTCTTCAGATCAAAATGTCGTAACTTACGTTCCGACAGGATGGAAAATTCGTCGAAGGAGCGAAGTTGAACAGCCATAAAGGAGCCAAAGAAGCGACGTGTGCAATCTCTACACTTCCTGCGAAGCAACAAAGTCAAACAATAAGGACGAAAAGAGAAAAGGCAAACCCTAGAGTTATTATTGATTAACTTAATTAATATAATTTAAAATATTAATAATTAAGCAAATTAATTAAATACTTAATACTATAATTAGTGCATAAATTAATTATCTAATTTAACTTAATTGACTAATTAGTAATATAATTATTAATTAAATATTAATATAATTAGCCTAATTAATATATATTATTAAATATATAATTAATAGTATTAATAATAATTACCAAGTAACTTGTACTTAACATGATTTATCATTTGACATACCAAACAATTTTTAGGATTGAATCTTTTTAGGATTTATCAAATCCGGTTTTACAGGATTTACTAAATCCCACTAAAGTTTATCAAATCATGCTGTGTTATTCATGGGAATTTATTCTAGTAAATTACATATTATGAAAAGATTTTTCTTTTCAGATATAAACATCAACGATATTCTTTCAGTCAAACAAATATTAAGTATAATTTTATACATAAGCCCTCATAAAAATAATTTCTTGCTTCTCTCTCTTAGAACAAATCATATTTTGTCATTTATTATTATTATTTATAATTTTACATAAGCTTATTTTACCGTTTTGAGGCTTACGCCTTGATCTGCCTCGAGGCTTACGCCTTGATCTGCCTTGAGGCTTACGCCTCGCCTTGCTTAGACAAAACGCCTTGATTCCCGATTTTGCATTTTAAAATATTGCCTGTAAGTGCCCCTTGTGCTGCTACTCCTGGCTCCCCTCTCCAGATTTCTCTGATTTTCAACCAGCTGGGCCAACTTCATGGCTTCCCCTAAGTCATGAGACATCAGAACCTTCTCTGCTGCTCGGATCTCCGCCTTCAACCCCTTCATGAAATTCCCCTCCAATACCGTATCTGATAATCGCTACACCCTGCTGTCTAGGTGCTCAAATTGCTCCCGATAGTCTGCTACTTATCCTTCCTGCGTCAGAGCAAAGAACTACTCATAGAAATCTCCTTCCCAGTCATTTTGGAAACGTTCTATTATGCAGTCCTTGAATTCCCTCCAGTTCCTGAAAGGTCGCTTTTGGTTTCTCCACTGTTACCAAGATAGAGCCTTTCCTTCCAAGCCCAAGCCTGCCACTGTCAGCTTCTCCTCCTCCGTTAGCCCATTGACGGCGAAGTATCGTTCCACCTTATAAATTCACCCATACGCATCTTCTCCTTTAAATATGGACATCTTCAACTTCCTAACCTTCTGATCGCCACCATTCCCCCTTATTCTTTCATAGCTTTCCCTCTCGCAAGCGCTAGGCCCTCCCCACGTCTCTCGGTCTTCCCTTGCCCTGCCATAGCCCAAACCCCTTTCGAATTCCCCTCTTCTTTCTTCAAAATCAACACCTTGGTTGCCATAGTATCCCTCCTGACATTCTCCATATCCACTTCCCCTTTCTTCCCTCTGGACATGCTTTAGATGGGGTCTTCTTCTTTATCCTTCCATGATTTCTACCTCATATTTCTCCCTACAAATTTCAGAATTCGTGCTTTTTCCTTCCACCCCTTTCGTCATGGAAGCCACTGTTTGGTTTTGGATTTCCAACATTTTTTTCACCATGTCCTAGAGATCGGCTACTTGTCCTTCCATGGAGGAAATTCTTTCCTCCACCGTTGTTTTGATTTGATTCATCTCCCCTTCAAACCTTTTTTCCAAAGCATCCACCTTCTTGTTCGCCATCACAATCCGGAGTTTGTAGATTCACAAAATATGAGTTTGGGACTCCAAAAACAGCAACTTCCCTTTTTCCGGGACCAAAAATCACTGCTAGAAATTGCCAAGAACAGCCATCTACCTTCCCAAGACTTTCTTTGATACCAATTTGATAGGAAATACTTGAGTTCGCAAGTAATCCAAGAGGAAATAGTTGAGTTCACCAGCAACTCTAACAATAATCGGTCCAAAACAGCGAGAAAAACAAGTTAATTGGACAAAGCAAACTAGAAACGATAGATTCGATAGTGGAAACAAAGCAAAGGAAAACTCAAAGCAAGATACAATCGATCCTCAATTCGAGAGGAGGATTGTCTCTCCCAAATCTCTAGACAAGAGAGTCTAGAGACCAAGTCACCCAGAAACCCTAATTCCAATCAATCAAAACGTAATCCCTCCTAATCCTCTCATGCTCTTTAATACAAAAGCTTTCATAATCTAATTTTCCTCCCAAGCCCTAGCCGCCCCCTCATTTTCAATTTGAATCCAAGTAGACAAGTGGGGCCCACCCTTTTGGGCGGACAAGATCAAGGGAGGCGGACTTGTTTCCGCTTCTTGTAGAAAAGCTGAGCCGGTCCTTGAGCTGGCTGGGCTGGTTCAGGGTGAATCGACCTATCAAACTCTGATGCATATATTTTTTTTAATGCTTAGCGAATTAAGTCTAGTGACTTGATCATATGCATTCTTAAGTTCAATAAAAGTCATATGAATGTACTTTCTTTGCTCTTTATACGCTACCACTAATTGTTTTAATTAAAAATCACTTTCATAGTGCAACTTTTTTGCCTAAAACCAACTTGTTGCTTTGAAGTTAGTCTATAATTTATTAGTCTCTTCCATAGTTTCATGATATAACTTATAAGTTTGGGTCCTCTATAATTAATGCAATCTTAAAAATATCTTTTGTTTTTAAATATGGCCATTAAAATTCTTTTTCTCTGATCATTTGACATATCTTAGTTTTCAGAATATTTTTAACCAAATCATTGTGATATCCTTTATAACTCTCCAAATCTCAACAATATCTCATATGAGTCTAAGGTTTTACTTCTATATGTCATTAGTGGAGCTTACTGTATTTTGGCTTTTTGACTAATCTATAACATATCTCATTATTTTATTTATTATTACCTTCCAAAACAATTTCATCCTATAATTATAACAATATATATCGTGTTATTTGGTTCAGCAACCTTACCAGTATCTTTAACCGTCATTGTAGTATTATTTTCTATTCATGCATTATCCTGTAAAAACTAAATGCTAATATGTATCTTTTTAGTAATTTTCTTGTTACATGTCTATGTTTTTTAAGCAGGTTATAAATTAATTTAGCTATTTTCATATTGATATGAAACTTTTATCTAGAATGTATCTAATATTTATTAAATTTTTTGTCGGTTAAGTTTTGACTTCTTTCTCAAAATCATTCTGATTCTTTAGCGTCATTGTTTCTCACGTTCTAAATTATATGAGATACAGGTGACAGATGAAGAAGGCCGAAGACGTTTTCATGGAGCATTTAAGGGTGGCTTTTCTGCTGGCTATTATAATACCGTTGGTTCAAAAGAGGGTAAGTTTAATTAACATTTAGAAATTTCATGGATAGATTAAACATTTGTTTGTGGTTTTTATGGTCTCACTTCGTTTTCTTATCTTGCAGGGTGGAGTCCACAGACATTTACATCTTCAAGGAAAAATAGAGCTGAAGTGAATAAACAAAGCATCTATAACTTTCTTGATGATGAAGACATCAAGGTAGTTGTTATTATATCATGCATGCAGAAGTGCAGCCAAAATTATTTCAGCTTTCCTGTCTTACACATATCTCTGTTCATCTTGTAGATGTTATTTATTACCTGCTTGTTATGCATATTTCTGTTTATG
This sequence comes from Dendrobium catenatum, assembly GCF_001605985.2. Taxonomy (NCBI): domain Eukaryota; kingdom Viridiplantae; phylum Streptophyta; class Magnoliopsida; order Asparagales; family Orchidaceae; genus Dendrobium; species Dendrobium catenatum. The sequence goes on from NW_021319178.1 coordinate 19,851,454, forward strand.
TTTTCTGCTGTAAATGAATTTTGGTTCTGAGTTCCCTTCTTTGCCTGTACCGTAGGATATGGGAGGGCAAGCATTGGAGACGTCTCTCAAGTTTGATACCTTTGGATTCACAGCAACCGAACTTGCTCATAAGCAGGCAGAGAGGGAACAGAAGAACAGGTTTCATTTATTGTTCACAGTATGATAATAGGATTGGGTTTTGCGTCCTAAAAAATACCGCTTTTTTATGTTTTCTCGGTATCTTCTATTTATTTATGTATAGTTGTGGTTTCTGATTGGAATGAAATGGAAGTTGTATACATGTTTGTTGCTTTGCTTTGATAATGGAATTTTGTTCAAAATTAGATGTATACTTAATCTTGGCAATTTGATTTGGTATTGCAATCTTTTTGATGAATTATGGTTCCGAATTTGTTTGAATAGTATGCTTGATCTCTCAGTACTTGTTGAGGCGAAACATGCTAACACGATGCTGAGGCCAATAATTTCTTATGAGATCCAAGACACTTCTTTTTTATACGTAACGTGTCAATTTATTTAAAGGACAGAATTAATATAATGCTGAATCTATGAAATAATTTAAATAGCATCGTATGCAACATATTCTATATGATAGGAAATGCTTGTAGGAAACAAGAGTCACCCTTGCTGAAATTTAATTTCAGCATTTTGCAAAACAGAAATTGAGAAGAACTTGGAAGAAAAACCAGAATTGAACTTTTTAATTGATAATAATCGAAGAAATGCAACTAGATACAATGAATTTTCTATTGGAGAGGAAGATCCGGCTCTCTTGACACTAGATGCCGCTAGAGCTCACTCAAGAACAAAAGAACTCTAATTTCAGCAAAAATCAGAGATGAAAACCTAACCCTAGCTTTCAAACATATTTAAGCATACAATTAATTGAGTAAACTACCCAAACAACCATTCTAATTTGATAATCCCTTTTTACATTCCCATTAATTCTCCCTCAATTGATTGCTGGACTCCACCCCCAAAGGGAGCGACTTTACTGTAGGTGGAATAGGTTGGAGCGGTCTATCAATACTCCCCACCCCTCCAAAGAGCCACCTTGTCCTCAAGGTGGAAAGAAGGAAACTAATGCTTCACTCTCTCATATGATTCTTTGGTGGCATCATAGTCAGATAGATTCTTCCACTTTATCCGCACTTCCTTGAATCAACCCTCTCGTTGTCGTACCCCTTTCAGCTCCAGTGGTTCCAGCATTACCTCCATATTCGTTGTCAATGTCCCTGGTAATTCTGAACTAGCTACATGATCCCCAATAGCTTTTCTCAACTGTGATATGTGGAACACCGTGTGTATAATGGTGATTGTGGGTAACTTCATGATAGGAAATACTTGATTTCAAGTATTTCCTATTCACTTTTACCACAACTCTCAAGACAAACAACTGTCCACAGCAGGAAAACAACCCAAAACTGAAGAAAAAATAGGGAAAAACTGCAGGAAACTTGGAGAAAAGACTTGTATTTTACTAGTAGATGCAAGGAAAATAGCAAAGATACAAGGATCCTCTATTCGTGAGGAGGATCGCACACTCCCAATCTCTAGAATTCGATCTAGAGCCCTAAACACTAAAGAAGAACCAGAAAACTCTTATAAAAATATCCCCCTCCCTAATCTCTCCTTTTCTCCCTACTTAATGCATACCATTCAAAAATAACATAAAAGGACCTAATTGCCCTTGCTCCCACACCTTTTGGCTCTAAGATACCAATTCAAAGACAAGTGGACCCCACTTAAAATTCTCCTCAATCTTCCGCCGGCTTCCCCTCTGTTTCCGCCCGTTCCCGTTGCCTGTAGACGAACTGAGCCGGCCCAATGGATTGGGCGGCTGGACCGGTCCAAAGAGGACCGGTCTAACTTTACCGCCCTCCCAAAGAACCACATTGTCCTCAAGGTGGAAGTCAGGAAACTGTCGCTTCATCCGGCTCGTATGGCTCCCACGTGGCCTCGTAGTCAGAGAGGTTCTTCCATTTGATCAGGACTTCTGTGGCTCCATCTGTTTTCTGACGAACATCCATGAGCTCCAAAGGTTCTAGTATCATCTCCATCTCTTCAGTTAATGTCCCTGGTAACTTCGTACTGGTAGCATAATCCCCAATGGCTCTCCTCAGCTGGGATACATGAAAAACGGGATGGATCGTCGCCGTAGTTGGTAGCTGCAAACGATATGCCACGGCTCCAATTTTCGCCAACACTTCACAAGGCCCAAAGTATCGTGGAGCAAGCTTCTCATTTCTCCAGTTGGCGACCCGTTTTCTGTCGATATGGGCGGAGTTTCAAAAATACCTCTCGCCCACCTCAAACTGAATATCCTTCCGATGCCCTTCAGCTTGTTTCTTCATAATCTGTTGAGCCCTCAACAGATGTCTTTATAACTCTTCCAGTGTCTTATCCCTCTCCTCCAAGTACTCCTCTACTGAAGACATGGGTGTGCTGCTACTCCCAAATGCATTAAGTGGGGCGGATCCCTTCCGTACAACACCTTAAATGGGGTCATCTGAGAGGCTGAATGAAAAGAGGTGTTGTACCAGTACTCGGCCCATGATAGCCATTTAGCCCATAGCTTGGGTATTTCTGATGCGAAGCATCTCAGATAAGTTTTCAAGATCCTATTGACTACTTCTGTTTGGCCATCCGTCTGTGGGTGGTAAGTCGTACTCCTCTTCAGCACCGTCCCCTGCAGTCTGAACAATTCTTTCCAGAAATGGCTGAGGAACACTTTATCTCTGTCTGATACTATCGCCTCTGGCACTCTGTGTAGTCTGACTATCTCCCTGATGAAGACTGACGCTTCTGTCACCGCAGTGTATGGATGACGTAGAGGAATAAAGTGAGCATATTTTCTCAATCTATCCACTACCACCAAAATCACAGTGAACCCCTCAGAGCGGGGTAGCCCATCAATGAAGTCCATAGACATCTCCTCCCAGACTCGCCCTGGTAATGCCAATGACTGCAGTAACCCCCGTAGTGACATAGCTAGATACTTATTTCTTTGGCAAATCTCTCACCTGGATACCATCTCTTCCACATCTCTGTGCATACCTTTCCAATACAGCTCTGCCGCTAGTCTCCTATAGGTCTTTAGCACTCCTGAATGACCTCCCACTGCAGTTCCATGGAACTCCTGGAGCAATTTTGGGATGTGTACTGACGTTCTGGGCAACACAAACCTCCCCTGATACAACAATCTCTCCCCCTACAACGAGTACCCTGGATGGCCTCCCTCTTCCTTCACTAAGTCAGCTCTGATCTTGTTTAATTCCTCGTCTTTAGCACTCTCCTCTTTTATGGCTTCCCAATCTAGCATCATTGGGACTGACACAACCACTATATGTAGCTCCCCCATGCACCTGGGCAAGGCATCTGCTGTCTTATTTTCTACCCCTGGCCTGTACTGAATCTCAAAATCATACCCGAGCAGTTTGGATAGCCACCTCTGATGCTCCTCTGTCACCATGCGCTGCTCCAGCAAATATTTCAGGCTCAGTTGGTCGGTTCTGACGATGAAATGTCTTCCGAGTAAGTAGGGACTCCACTTTTGGATGGACAAAACAATTGCCATCAACTCCCTCTCATTGACAGATTTTAGCCGAGCTCTGGCAGTCAACACCTGGCTGAAATATGCAATGGGCTTGTGACTCTGCATCAACACCGCTCCTAGCCCGTATCCCGATGCATCTGTCTCTACTAAGACTAAGTAAAATCCGATAAAGCTAAGACTGGAACTGTGGTCATAGCTTTCTTCAACTGCTCAAATGCTGTCGTAGCTGCCTCCCCCCATAAGAATCCATCTTTCTTCAACTGCTCAGTGAGTGGCCAAGCTATAGTGCTGTATCCCTTCACAAATCTTCTGTAGTACCCTGTAAGCCCTAGGAATCTCTTCATCTCATCTGCTGCTACGCCTTCCTTGGATATCACATGACCCAAGTACTCCACACTGGTTTGTGCAAAGCAGCACTTCTTCAAGTTAGCCCTCAGCTAGTGCTCCTGGAGAACCTCTAACACCTTCTTCAAATGCCCTCAGTGCTCTTCCTCTGTTCTACTATACACTAAGATGTCATCGAAGAATATCAAAACAAATCGCTTGAGATACTATTTGAAGATCTTATTCATGAGTGCCTGGAACGTGGCTGGGGCATTGGTGAGGCCAAAGGGCATCACTAGAAACTCATAGTGGCCCTCATGAGTTCTAAAAG